>NC_080388.1:71395431-71746087 GCF_028751815.1 Salvia miltiorrhiza
TATTTTCTTTTAAAAAAAGACTATCATGTGATTCACCATTTTCCTCCAAGATGATCCGATCTAATAGTAAAGGGAAATCATCTTATCAATTGAATTACACCTTATTTTTTGAAAAATAGAACACACATTTGGAGACAAATCATATTCAAAATGGGACACTTATTCAAAGATAAAGTTAGTATACTAATTGAATATCTGTTGGTATTGTAATAACGCATGAATTTAATTGTTGAAGTCATAAGACAAAGATTTAATGTCTTGTATAAAGAGCACATGCATGTAAAATTCAAGGCACGTGTTTTGGTCTATTGCGTAGTTAGGAATATTGTACAGTGTTTAAACGAATTCATAAATGAATGAAATTTACGAGCAAGTGAACAATGCAAACAGAATATGGCTGCACATTGCTACGGCATTGCCTTCAATAACCAATTTTAAATGCTATGAGAAGAAAAAGTAAATAAATAATTGGTACAAGTGACATACTACACATTATTATATTTATCAAATATAATATTTCACTTTTTTTCCCAAAGAGTACAAGCTAGTTAAAAAGGCTCGGTCACTGCAATAATAATAATAATAATAATAATAATAATAATAATAATAATAATAATAATAATAATAATAATAATAATAATAAATTTTGGACATAAAACGTGGTCTACAACAGCAAATGCCTCTAAATTGAGGGCATAACATAAGTAGCGAGAAAATACAAAGGGGTGACAAAATTGCATGATATACAAGCGGAAAGCATACATTTTAAAGATCCATTGACAAAAGGAATAAATTACCTAGATACTGCACCTCATAAGTAGGAGGATATCTAAGGATAAGGAATTTACAAGTTAATTGAAGCATAAACTAAAGCAAATTCTATAAACCATAGCACACTAATTAGGAATATAGGGCTCAAACAAAGTTACACAAGGTTTAGGGTCGTATTGCATGATTTCTGCAGCGCGTTCAAACTCCTCACGCAGTACCCTAATACTGAACTTGTCCACCACTCTGCCAAGATCATGAGATACCTCAAACGGATCCTCGATGCATATCAAGTGTCGGTCGTTCCCAACCCTCCTCGTCCAGTCCTTGCCTCTCTTGCTGCAATGCACAAACTTCTTTTCTCAGTTATTTTGCTAAATAGAGTCGTTTACATTGCTCAACCCAACCCCTCCTTAAAACCATTCTCTTCTAGTTATAACAAGCATAATGAAAGCAACACAACTAGTATAAAACTTCTCTAAGGATGGAAGTAAAAAATTATTTCAAATCCGACAAATTCAGAGAGGAATATGATGAAGCCATCAATCAAGTAGCATGGGTGAACACATAAAGGAAGATATATGTCAGAGTGAATGTTTCTAACCTCAGCATGCTTCCTGTGCGAACTGATATGACATCATTTGCATAATCGTGACAATAAGCCCAGTAATGAAAAAAGGCCCATACTAGCTGAGCAATACTTTCCCCATTCTGTGCCCCGAAATTCTGAAGCTTATCCACTTGGTCAAAATATGCACATTCTATGTCGTCTACAGTTACAAAATATGTAATCTGCATTCTCTGTAGAAGATGAACAAGCAGAAGGAAATCAATTTTCAATTTCATTTCTGCCCAAATGCAAAAGAAAATTAAGAGCAAATGCAACATCCAGAATGGACAAGTCATATGTGTAAGCTGAGGCATGTAACCAAATATGGGTCCATTCAAGAATATAATAGACAACTGATAACGAGTGTGTTAGTGTTCTGTGGGCTAATGACCTAATTATCTAGAGACTTAACAACATGCAAATGTCTGAAAATGTCACATGCATGGGCCAAGGGTTTAATTGCTAACATATAACAGAATAGATCAAAAGGTACAAGGAGCAAAAGTCACAGTGAATAGAAGCTTATTACTATAGATACCTGCAAGCATGGAAGAATGGAAGGTCTGCGCTGTTGTAGGAAATGAATGCACATCAACACATACCTGTAAAACAATGTTCGTATATTTAACAAGTCAATAGAAATACATAAACCTGGAAATGTGAGGGGATTGGTTAAGATAACTCACGCATAACTCGAGAGTGTTCCCTGATAAGTCACGTTGACTCCTCGTGATTTAGCCCAGTGTTTCACAATGAATGCCAACTGACGAAGTCTTACATCTATCCGTGCATAATCATGAAGCAGCTTAGTATTTACAACAGCCAGCACGTTGTTTATACAAATGTCACAGGAAATACCCGTGACTGGATCCATGAGCTTCACTATAGGAACTCGGGCACGTGTAAGTGCCTGGAAAAACCAATAAAAATGAAAAGAACTTAAATTTATATTCCGCAGGGACATTCATAAAGCAAGAACAAAGAGGTGGGTTATGTCAATTATTAAAATCTCCCAAACGTGGTTTTTATGCCAACATGAATACTTATTCCAAGTTAACTTGCAAAATATGAACATAACTCAAATCAGTAAAATAGACAGCATAAATCAGAGACATCATCACTAACCTGTACATTCTGCAGATTGTCTGACTCAAATATTTTTGCCAGCTTTAGCAAGACCTCAGACTTTTCAACATCCCCAAGATCCATTTGAAGGCAAACGTCAACATCACTTTTTGAAAAACCAAATGAGTTGGCACATGATCCATAAAGAAATAAATGGGCATTAGGCCACTCTTTGCGAACAAGGTTTTCCAATAGTGTTAACAATTGCTTTTGCTTCAGCTTTTCTTCATCAGATGGGATCAAAGATTCAAACAATGCCAAAAGTGGAGCATTAAGCATGTTAATGTCATTTCGACAGGTTGTCTGCCTTTTAAGAGTCCTCATCCTCTGACCCATAATCCATTTTCCTCTGTTATCGGATCGATAATCCTGATCATAAGAGAAAATTGTGATCTATCAAATTGAAACTCATATTTGTAGAATCATTTTGGACATAACACGAATCTTATAATCCTCAAACAAGAACCAGAATCCAACATTTAATCGATTGAATATCAAGCAATGTTTAACTAATTCCTACAAAGGAAGCAATACGAGTTCTGATATCTAATATACAAGAATATCAACCAAAGTTCACGGAAATGAATACTAGAATGCCATCTCGGTTTTATAAAGAGAACTAGCAGCCACACACATAGCCACCAAAAGAAAGACCATACAGAAAACAAAAGTTGAAGTATTGTAATCACTAATCATACAACCAGAGGCACTTAATTGTTGAAGTTAGGTAACTATAATGTAATAAATTGAAACCATGATTTTTAGAAGAGATGAGAATCCAATCTTCATTTATATTATTGCTAACAGCAGCCATAAAGATAAGTTTAGAGTATAACGCTCCAATAGATTTCTGCATCAAATACTTGAGCATCAGGCGAAAGAAAGCACAGTGCAACAGAAAAGGATGATGAAAATGCCCAGTAATCACATATGTTCAAACCCAAAACAGTACTTCCTTCTCACTAAGTGACTCTACATAAAAGGCAACAATTAACCCTTGAAAAGTTATGGCCCTACTACTTTTAACCAATTTACACATTCTCCTTAATTCCAGCGCCCAAGAGATGCCCAAAAGTTTTGAGACACTAATAGTGGGACAGAGGAAGTAACTTTTATCAGTTTTCAAATGCTATCAGAATTATCTGAAGAATTTAGAATATGATCTTTACATTAATATAAAATCTCTATCAAAGTTTTAAGACCTCGATGATGCAAAGTGGGAAATTGAATTACTTATTCCAGACAAGCATAAAATACTAATACCAAGAATACCAAGTTAAATTTCTTCAATGAAATTAATAGGTCGCATATAAGATGCCATTGGTGGTAATTTGTTCAATTTTAAATCAGCAACAGATAAAACGAGATTTAGAAAAGTGCAAAGCATATGACAAATTACATTTACACTCAAAATAAAAAAGTGCCACAAATACACGAAGATATTACCTTGTCTCGATGAAGCTTCTTTTTACCATTCTTCTCACCGGATTGATCTTCAATTCCTAGAGAATCCACCAGATCCTCCAAAACATCCATCTCAGAACCATCGTTGTGCAACTTCTCCTCCACACCGCCTGTGAATTCTTCACCCTCCCTAGGAAAGAGTTCCTTCATAGACTCCTCAATATCAAAATTCGAGGCAGACTGGAGGCTGCTGCCCACTGGAAAACCAAGAAAATCGAGCTGATAACTTAACCTATCACTCTTATAGGAATGACCGGCATTACCCTTGCCCTTATCCCCATTAAGATCAGGAGCCCTCCTCCCATAACCATGCTCAATCTGCCTCACATTCTTTAGATCACTCAAAAACCCGGGAGGCGGAACCGCCACCCTTCCACTATCTCCCTGCTGCACATTGTCATTACTATTACTGCTCCTTTCCAGCTTCTGAGCTCTCAATACAGTATGATTTCCTCTGGAATTCTCATTGGCCTCAATTGAATTGGGCGGAAACCTATTCTCGGGCCTTCGAAACAAGCTCGGATCCAAAGCATTGACAGCACCATTTTGAAGAACATCACGATTCAGAGAGCCAAATATCAGATTCTGCCCAGGCTGATTCGCCGCGCTTGGCTTCGAATTGTCCCCGTAAAACCCTAAATTCCTCGCATCATCACCCGGCGAGATGCGCCTCGACTGAAGATCGAATTGTGGAGGACTGTGAGCGTATCCCCTAGACGGCGAGGAGAAATTAGGGTTCGGATTAGGGTTTTGCTGGAAGTAATTCTGCTGAGCAAAAGGTGGGGGAGGGAGGAGACCCCACGGCGGGAAGGCGAAATCGCCGCCGTTGGACGGAGGGAACGCCGCGTGCGGGTGCGGAAAGGTGGGGATGGTGGGGCCGACCGCCGCGACGGCCGGGTCCTGTGAGAAAGTTTGCTGCTGCTGCTGCTGCTGAGGCTGCGGCGGAAAAATAGGATGGCCTGAATTGGATTGCTTACGTAGTAGTTGGAGGAGGAACTCCCCGCCATTCGGCAGCGGCGCGTCGCCTCCTCGACCGCTCATGGTGGAAGTTGTTGGACGCCGACACACATAAAACTGGCTCTTTTTTCACTTAATCCTTTAGATTTATAGGAGTGTGATCAAATAAGTGTAATAAAGTAACTTCTTTTCCTCCAAGGATTGTAATTAGCCTTTTGATTCCTTTCTTCGATTGGTTTTATAATATACTTATTTATTTATATATTTATTGAAAGAATAATAATTATTGAGTAGTAAAATATTACTTTATCTTTATCCAAAGGCGTGTGACTCTGAGGTTTATGATATCCTTACTAATAGTATTACTTTATCTAAATTAGAAGCGTTTGGATATATACTTCGGATTTTGTGATTTATTTCAATCCGTTTTATACCAAAATTGGGTTAATTCCATGTTATTTCTTTAATTTGCTGGCAGGATTTTTTGTTACTAATATTGAAGGAAATTTTGTTTTTTTATTGTTAGTTTTGTTTTAGGACATGTAAATTGAATAGATCTAGTACATTGCAAACAGATCAAATTTTTACTTTTTCTAATCAGCGTGCATCTCGATGGTAGCAGATACTAGTTATAATCTGTTTATAATATGTGATGCCTTTTCTTATGATTCATATATACTAGTATAAAAAATAAAAAGAAAAAAATTACTGTGGTAGCTTGACAATTCTATCTATTAGAATATACCATTGGATCAAATATATTGATTCCCAATTTTGTACAATAGCTCGTTTATACGTACCGTTTATTTATATATTATATAACATTGTATGTTTTTTTCTTCACTTGCTTCATTATGTTTTTATATACTTATTATTTTATATTGAATTATTTGCATGTAAATATATGAATTATGGAAGCTTCTCAAAATTACACACTATTTTTTTCTGAACATAAATATATGATTTTTTTTGCATGTGATTTAAATTTACCATCAAATCTTGACAATTGAAAATTTCAAGGTGGTCCAATCTGCGATAAAAGATAAAATTGAACGAAATAATTAAATATTTTCAAATTATCGTTTATTTAATAACTTAAGTTATCGTCCCTAAGGGCACACCAAGCGGTGCGACTTCCTGTGTGTGAACAGTGAGGTCCCGGGTTCAAATGCTCTCCCTCCCCAACTCCCCCAAGTCAAAAAAAAATAATAACTTAAGTTGTCTACAAAAATTTATAAAGTGATTTGAAACACACATTTTAATAAATATCAGTAATAAAAATCTCTTCCTCAAAATGAATCATCTCCTAACTTTGGAAATATGATCGGTTTTCTCGTTCTCGATCGGAAACGAGACCCTGCCGTTTTTGAAGGAGACGTCGAAATATGAGAAAGACGAAAGATGTTGCTCGCAGATATTTCGACGCATCGGAGTAGTTGAATTCGAGAATCCCCTCCTTTCTAAAAGACAAAAAAGGGATAATATTTTTATTTTTTTTAGAATTACAAGAGGTATAAATTATATAATTAAATAAGTCATTTGCACGCAAATGAAACTTTTATGCCACACAAAGATGAGAAAATAATCGTACACCAGCGGGACACTACCCACATATCTTTACACCACATAAAGATGAAAAAATAATCGCAAGTAAGTGGAAATACTACCGACACAAAGTTGAGAAAACTCCAAGCTCCTCTCATAAAAATAGAATCTTTAAGTGTCTCAATTTTATCACTTGAACTAGATCTCGTTGGCTAAAAGGGATAATGTTGATCATGACCCTTTTGATACATGTCTAAATTAATCTCCAGATTCTCTCTTTTTTTGTTTTATTTCGGACAGAATTAAATTAATATTTAAAATAACTTGATAAGCTTATCATTTCAATTTCAATTTCAAATTTAATTTTATTACATGTCATGTTAATTTTAGTTTGAGCAAAATTGAAATGTGGGGAAATTCTAGAATTAACTATATGTACACCACAACTTCATAAAATTATATTCCTTCCGTCTCACAAAAACATGAATATTTGTAAGTGGCACGAGTTTTAAGAAATGATAGATAAAACTGTATTGTGAGTGAAAAATGGGTCCCACTTTATGAAAAATAAAGGAATTGTGGTGGGGTATTGTCACAAAATAGAAATGTTCATGTTTTTGTGAGACGCTCAAAATAGAAAAATGTTCATGTTTTTGTGAGACGGATAGAGTATTAAAAGTAAAATATGGAGTATAATCCTTCTTTAAATTAAATTTAAAAAAAATATATAAAAAAACGAACATTATTCACACAGCCTCCCTTCTCTTCTTGTTGTTGGAATCACATGCAGTCGCCGGATTTCCGTGCCTCTCCAAAACTTTTAGATTGTCTTCTCCATCACATCTCCTCCCAATTTTAGCTGAGAAATTTTGCCGACCACCACTTTATGTTTAATTGCTTGAAAATATCACAAAACAAAACTCTGAAAACAATAAAATTAAACTCGTATTTTTATTTTTACAAGAAAAATTCACGTACGCATAAAGTTCCATTTTCACATAAATAATCAAGTAATAGAATTTTGGTAAAAAAAATTAAATGTTTGAAGTGATTAAAGACCACAAGAGATGAATCAATAAAACCTATAGACTCACATCCACGCACAACATCTCTCTCTGATAATATATATATCAAACAAAAGTTTTGATGAAATTGAGAACCGCCGTGGCCCTCTTGGAGTCCACCATATCGACGCCGTGGAAGCCGGCGTCGTCGAAACGCGCCTCCACGGCGACCCCCTCCTCCGCCAGCATCTTAACCAAATCTTGCTGGCGATCAATCAAGGGGTCGCCGCCAAAACCTATAACCAAACACCTCCCAATCTTGTTCACCTTCTCCTTCACCACGAAGGGATTACTGAACCGGTGATCCCGGTCCGTCCCGACCGGCAGCGCCAGCTCCCACAGTAAATCTTGAACCGGCAGCGGCAAATTATCGTCGGCGGCCAGCTCTAGCTCACTCTTGGTCCGCTTCTTCGCCCCGAAAAACGGCTGGTTTAGAATGGTTCCCGCGATTTTCAACGGATGCAGCTTCATGTCCTGCATCCCCAAAATCCAATCAAATTACAATTTACACATCAATTAAATATACTCCCTCCGTCCCTAAAATAACTTCCTCTTTTTCCATTTTGGGACGTCCCCCAAATAACTTCCTCTTTCTTTCTTTCCATTTTTGGAAACCTACCCCACCACTAATAATACTTTATTTATTTTTACTTTTCACTTTTCACCACTCTCAATACTAATTATAACACTTTTCACAACTTCCAATAATAATTATATCACTTTTTCTCCACTATCAATACACTTTACAACTTTTTATTAAAACCCGTGCCGTCCCCAAAGAGGAAGCCATTTCAGGGACGGAGGGAGTACTTTTTTTTACTCAAAATAAAAAACTAGCCTATTCTAATGAGACGTCCCAAAATGGGAAACGAGCCTAATAAAGTGGGACAGAGAATATTGTACTACTATAGTAGTTTCAATATATCAAATATATTTGAATATTATTATTCAAAGTGGACGATTGTTGTCGCTTCACCTCCAATCAATAGGTAGGTCAGGGTTCAAGAGTGCGAGCCGGGTGTGTTTTTCCTTTATATGGCAATAACAATTTTTTTAAAAAACATAATTCCTCCGTCCTAAAAAAATTTCAACGCAAAAATTAAAGACAGTGTGTAAATTGATTAAATTTTTTTATTTATGAAAACAAATCAATTATAGTGGACGGTCCAAAATAGAATACACACAATCTTTAGTGGAAGAAGAGAGTATTATGAAAGTGAAAGACATAGAATTGAGCGAGTAACCTGCAAGAGCAGGGCGGCGTTGTAGGCGACGTTAGCGCCGCAGCTGACGCCGTAGAGGTAGCAGCGGGATAAGTCGGCGTAGTCTCTGATCCAGTGATCGCCGGCGGCGCTATCCGCGGCCTGGTCGCGGACCCAGACGACGGCGTCGGCGGCGTCCTCGTACTGCGCGGGGAGGCGGTTCTCAGGCGCGAGGCGGAGCTCGACGGCGACGAGGACGGCGGGGACCTCGGCGGAGATGCGGTTGCAGTTGTCGTGGGTGGCGGCGTCGGCGATGCATGTGCGGATCCATCCGCCGCCGTGGAAGAAGAAGATGATGGGGAGGCGGGCGACGGTTGTGTCGTTGGAGGGGAGTCTGGCGGGGAGGTAGATCCGCAGCCACGTTTTCTTGGCGGCGTCGAGGGTTACGTCTTTGCTCAGGACGGCGTGGCCGGAGAGGAGGGGGGTTTCGCCGGTGGCGGCGGCCGTCGGAAGGCGGGTCACTGAGCCGTCGGGGTTGAGGGAGATTTTTAGGTGTTGGTACGGATCCAGTTTGGACATGGTTTTGGTGTATTTTTTTTTTCGATGTGTAGAAAATTTCTATTTCTATGGTTTTTGTTTTTTACATATTTTAATTTTTTGATGCGGTCAATGATTTGATTTTGATTATATAAGAGGCTAGCCTTCAATCTCGCTCTTCATAACAAAGTTGAGGATAATTAGTTTTGGGATTTTGAGCACGTCTATATCATTTTGTTTTAGGGTAATACGAGATAGTATATATTTCATTATGAGTGGAATATCAAATTTGATTCGAATATTGCTCAACCTTAAATATATATTGTATTTTCATTAAACATAGTAGAAGATAATACTATGGCGTTTCGTATCATATAATATGACTAATTACGTATAAAAGTGTGGCTATGTAGTTGGTTCTCTATAAATATTATCCGGGTACGTTTTTGTACGAGACGATTTTAGGATTTTAAATTGAATTTGAAATATTATTAAATATTAATAAATTATTGACAATTAAATAGTGATTTGAATTCGAATATTAATGTGTCATCATGCATACTTTGATCCATATCTAAATATTAACAGATTTATATAAATCTTGACATATAAAAGATCGAATTATTAGTCGGTAAATACACAAACTTTGTTCATTTTCTGAAATTTAACTTGATTTTTATTTTTTGTTTATAAATACATAAATTTAGTGTTTTTTTATTTTTTAATACCTACAAAGAAAAATTCTATTTATTGTTAATGTGAAAGTCGAAATACACGACGTGAATTATAGAATATGCACTTGAATAGAATAGTTGTATATAGATTCTCTTTATGTCAGTGCATGCGTAATATATCCGTGATAATTCTCATGAATTCGCTTTATGTTGAGCTTTTTGACATTTTTGATCATGCAAAAAAGTACTCCTATGGTTTTTGAGTTTTGTCACACTCAAATGCCAACCAAATAGCTCATAATGTTACCTATTTTGTTGTTATGTTTCAAAATATAATAGTTTGGGATAATAATTTTCGGCTTAGCTTTTAAATATTAATGTTCTATCTAATTTGAAATAACACAAGTGACTTTTTTTTTGGTTGTTAGAGACAATGTACTTATATATTATAGTAGAATTTTCCTATGCTTAGATAGATATTTCAAGACATGGCATACGCCACGTGGTACACAACGCGATAGTCAATATAGCTGCCTTGGAACTCATTAAACGTATATTTCCGAGAACTTGTGAGTTTTCGGATACTATTGGACCATTTTTGCCAAATTGATTTCTTTTATTATGGATAGAGTAGTGTTATTTGGACAAAATTTGTTCGGATAAAAATAAGGTTAAATTATTTTAAAAATCAATTTATTTATAAATTTTGATTCAAGTTTAAAAGAATTTAGTTAGTTTTATTATTTTTTCCATATTATAATTTTTTCGTTTTTTTTAATAATTTTTTTCTATTTTTTGTTATTTTATTTGTAGTTTCCATAACTATAACTTCTTCCACGCTCAAACTCACCAGTCACCGCTCCCCCTCCTAAAAAAATAGTAAAAAATTATAGCTTCTTTCACTTTTTTTTTTTTTTTTTTTTCCTTTGAGGTACTGCAACTTCTTCACTAATAAGTGGTTTTGAATCCAACCAAGTAGAATTAAATTAGATATAGTTGAAATTGTTTGGATTTAAAACAAATAGGAAAACTGAGAAATTTCTGTGAGAATATCTTTTTGGGAATTTTATATGCAGCCCACATAAGGAGGCTCTAAACGTTACACAAATTGGGCCGGTTTTACGGCCCATGCACTTTGCTATTAATCTTTGTTTCATTTTTTCTAGTGATTCTATGTTATTGTTGTTGGAATTGTGCATGTTATAAATTATTAACAAAAAAAAATGAAAATGAAAAGTTGGGGATGGACTTCAGCCCACCCTAGCCCGAATGCAACATATGTAAACATAAATTTAAATTTAGTAAAAGATTGTGTTAATATGGATAATAAATTAATCCTTATATAATTATGATGAGCTAATATAAATATACACCAATTTTGGTACAAGAAAAATAAATAATGCCCACATACATAAAAACTACACTTTTATATAAAAAGACGTATTCACCCTTAAGTATACTATAACATAACTAAATTAATTAAAAAAAATCTCCCTCAACTTCATCATCTTCCCCCACCAAATTAATTCATCTTCCCCGACGTCTTCCCCCAATCAATTCATCTTTCCTCCATGACTTTATTATCTTCTCCAACCTCAACCAATGTGGATCGTGCAAGTGTGTAAACCTACATTATATTCGTACATTTGCATGATTGTGCAAGTGTGTAAACATATATTAGTATATATTTACTATTTTATTTATGCTATTATAAAATGAGTATATTTTCCTTTTTGTCCCTAATTGTGATATTACTTTCAACCACTAGTAACTTTTGCTCCGTTATTTTCAACTATTCATGCTCGAACTATTTAAATAAATGACCTAAATATGTACTCCCTCCGTCCCAAACGAAATGTCCTGTTTTCCTTTTTGGGCTGTCCCAAACGAAATGTCCTGTTTCCTTTTTTGGCAATACACTCTCTCTCTATACTTAATATTTAAATACTTTCCACCAACCCACTTTATCTACTTTATACACATTTCTTAATCTCCGTGTCGAAAAGAAATAGGCCATTTCATTTGGGACGGAGGGAGTAATAATTAAGGAGGACAGTTTTACTCGTGGGTATACGCCTCTAACGGGGTGGGGACAAAGGCAAGGGCAAAGTATTAAGAACGAGTATTCAATGAGTATTCTTCTCCATCAAATAATTCTCGTCCCGTCCTAATTTAAATGAATATGCAATGTGTGTCAGATTTGAGGATGAATTTATTAGAAGATGCATGTGAGGTGGATAGAATACCCAAGCCCGCTCAACCACATTTACATCCCTAGCAATAATCAACATTTAATTACCTGGGTTGTCTCCTTATGGCTAAATCAGTCGTCATTTTGAATTTCGTTATGTAATAAATGCCCCACATAAATATATAGCACTATAATGCAGTTGTATGTAGGAGCCTACATCTTGAGACTGTTATAGATATAGGGTCGGCATGTCTCCTTTACACTATTTATTGATAATAAATATTTTCTAGGTTCACAAAAAATAAATTTAGAAAGGGATGACACAAATTATAATAAAAATAGTTAATATATTTTGAATGCAGAAAGAACTTCACTTAAAATTAGTGCAAATAATGAGAACAAGCGCCACCATGTAATAAAAAGTTTTCATAAACAGAAATTGACTAATTTTTATGAATGTCCCAAAATTATAAAAAGTGACTATTTTATAAATAGAGGGAGTACTAAATAGTAACAAAACAGAATAATAATAACAATATCTCATTCTTTCTTTTTTTAATTAATTGCAGGGCGATAGTGGAAAAAGGAAATGCTCGAATTGAACAAACATTTTGGGCCCTTGCTTCAGCACAAAATCTATGTGAAGCTCAGAGCCAATTTCGAGTTAAAACTGAAAGAAATTAAATATTAAAAAAAATGAATTATTATAGGACTGTTAACAATTTTTATTGGAGGTTCAATACAAAGCAAAAGCAAAAGAAAATGCAATAACCAATCCACCACAGCATTATTCAACGTGCGGATAAATAAATAAATAAAATAAGAAAACAATTTGCATTCACGATCAACCAAACCCTCAGTTACCTCGATCACGATCATCCGCGGCGACGAAATCTCTAATGGCATCGTACAACGCGTCGGCGAACTTCGGATCGAAAAGCTCGACGCCGTGGAAACCTCCGTCGACGAACTGCGCCACCACGCGCGCCCCACGCGCCGCCAGCATCTCGACGAACTCCTTCTGCTTGTCGACGAGGGGATCTCCCGAGTAGCCCCGCACGAGGATCAGCGGCAGCCGTCGGAGCCTCTCCTCGCCGGGCCCGCCCCCGGCCAGCGGGTCGCAGTACTCGTGGTCCCGGCCCGCACCCTCCGGCAGCGCGAGCGACCACAGCAGATCCGCCCCATGCAGCGGGATGATTTTGTCGTTGTAGTACGCGAGCTCCGATCCTGTCCTTCGCACCCCACCGAAAAACGGCTGGTTCATTATCAGCCCTACGATCTTCATCGGACGGACGTCCCGATCCAGTAAGGTTAGCCCCGTGCGGTACACGATGTTCCCGCCAGCGCTGCTCCCCATCAGAAAAACCCTAGAAAAATCGGCCAGCTCTCCCATCCAAGGATCGGCGGCGGCGGCGCCGGCCGCTGCTTGATCCCTGGCCCACTCGACGGCGTCAATCGCGTCGTGGTAGGCAGCCGGGAGGCGGTGCTCCGGCGCGAGGCGGTACTCGACGGAGGCGATCAGCGCGGGGAGGTGAGCCGACATACGGCCGCAGGAGGCGTGGAACGGTGCGCTCGTGGCGCTGAGGAAGACGAAGCCGCCGCCGTGGTAATATATGAGGAGCGGCAGCTTGGCGTTGGGAGGGGGGCTGCGGGGGCGGAAGAGGCGGATGAAAGTGCCGGTGGCGGCGTTGAGAGGAATGTCTTTGGAGAGGGAGGAGTTCGGGTTATTCGGATCGGGTTCGGGCGATGCGGGTAGGGTCGGAGCCTCGGCGTGACGTGTGAGGGAACCGTCGGGGTTGAGCTCGATCTTGAAGAATTTGTAAGCTTCTTCCACCGATGGAATTTGTGGCATCATGTTTTGTGTATTGTTTTCACTTTTCTCCATAACTTTGTCTATTTAATATGCAAGTGTGACAAACAATTTATAAAGTTTTCGAGTTAAACAAATTAAAGAGGGCATTCATTGTAGTGTGCTAGTTATTTGTTCATTTCTCTTCCTATTTTTAAGATTTCGTGCAATATTGATATAAATTTTCAACAACTTTATTTAATGGTGTGTACGTAGTGATGGGTGAGTTAGTCAATATAGAAGATAAAGTTTGAAAATTAATTTTATGAAAAGTCATATCGCCTTTTTTTTATATAATTATTAGGTAGAAATATATACCTCACTATGAGGAGAAGTTCTTTTTGGTTGCATATATATCAACCTTTTTTATAGCAAAAGACATAATATATAGGTGAAGATATATTCCACTAATTAAATTTATTTTTTTAGAGAAAAATGGAGATTATTATTTATCCTTTTTAATGAAAAAAAAAATCTATTGTACTTTTGGGTGATCTGCATGATACTATAAATTTATAGTCAAATTAAGTAGTCCATAAGAAAAAGAAGAAGAAAACGACTATTTCATGCGGCACAAATAAAATTAAAAGTTCTTAAGGAGAGCTCTTCAATAAAGAAAAAAAGAAAAAGTTCTTAGAAAAGACATGAAAAAAAAATTAAAATGCTACCTAGTTCATACACAAAACGTGAAGAATTCCAACATTATCACAGAGTTCCTTTTTGGTGGAATACTCTCACATTGTTCTTGGCATCTAAATCTAGGCCTATATTTAATTAGTTACATAAATACTCTATTCATAGCCCCTGTTTTACTCATTATAACTCCTATTTAAAATATAATAAAAAGTAATTATAAATTTATTATTTTATCCTATTTGAATCCCTTATTTTACTCATAACTCCTATTTAAAATATAATAAAATAAATAAATTTTTATTTTACCCATATACTATTTCATAGTCAAATTAGGGTATTTTTTGATAGCCAAATTAAGAGAGGTTTGCATATTCTTCCCCCATTCGTTTTGCCATCAAAGTTTAATTTTTAATCTTTAAATTTTATAATGATCACATTTTGACACAATTGGGCCCAAATAGTAGTTCTCAGAAGTTCATCTAAGCCCATTTAACCATTATAAATACGCAAGGAGATTTTGTCAATTTGTGAAATATGCCAAAATAAAAATATCATTACTAATATCAATAAGAGGTCTAGAGCGTGCGGTGTAGTTTTCCACCTTTATGAGAGGTCGTGTGTTCAATCATATATGCGTGTGGTGTAATTTTCCACCTTTACATGGTCTAGTGTGGTTGTATATTTTCCGTTGTGAGAAGGCTTGGGTATGTAGTTTTTTACCTTTGTATGGTGTAGTGTGGTTGTATATTTCTAGTTGTGATAAGTCTTGAGTGTGTAGTTTTTCATCTTTGTGTGGTGTAATATGGTTGTATATTTTTCATTATGAAAGAATTTAATGTATAGTTTTTCACCGTTGTATGGTCTAGTATGGGGCTATATTTGTCCCAACATTTTTTAATTTTTAGTGGAACAAGATTTAAATATTTTTATAATTTTATATGTAATATAGTGTCTTTAAGAGTAATTAAAAAAAATTTAAGGTGGGACATTACATTCTTTCATGTGGCTCCGCCACTGCAGTAATCACTCGGCTAACGAGCAAATACGACACAACACGAGACGAGACACATTACAGCTCTCATGTAGTTAGTTGATGATCCATCAATAAGTACAAAAAACACGATAGAGCAGGAAGCGAGCAATTACAAGAGGCCGCGGTTGGGCAGCTCCTTCTCATCCTCGTCCTCATCCTCGTATATCTATGGAGGATACCGACACAATGCTAGATTACAGAAAAACAAGGTCGCGATCAAAATGACAATCAATCTCAAAAGCAGAGCATGCCATGTGTGAGTGAGTGAGCTACCGATCATATCTTCACTTTTTTCCTCAAGGAGTGACATCAATTTGGATCTTTTCTTCGTGGTATCACATGAGATATGTCAAAGGGGCCATGGAGAAAAAAGCACTCAAAAAGGAAGATGAATATGAATGCCAATCACTTTTTCCAGATGATATTGCACATTGGGACCTAGTTTTGCTTGCCCCTCTCTCTATGCTGAAATCAATGCCTCTTTGTGAGAAAAGCTTACACCTTTTCTAATATAAAGTCAAGTCATCATTCATCACTTTGAGAGAATTCTTACAACCATGTACATCTACTACCACACCAATCCATTAATTTTGTGACACAGTTGGACCCACCATTCCTAAGCTACGCAGAGCCCATAAAAGCAGAGCTCAATTAGGCAAGTGGCAATAAATTCTTGGTGCAAAGATCCATCTTTTATCATTGACACTATGTGCATGGGATTCCTAAGTAGAAAGCAGAAACTTATGCACTCAGCATTCAACTAAAGAGGTCAAAAACAAAGTGCAATTTTGAGACTCATGCTCATGTAAGACCAATGGGAGATGAAAAGTCTCACCCCAACTTTTTTCCTATTCATCAAACAAGAACTGCACAAGAAAATATCAAAAAGCTCTACTGAAAAAATGAGATGGATACTACATAATAAACCCTTAAATGAGCTCGATTTCACCGGGCCTTTTTCCTGGACCTGAAAGGGAAACTCGAAGGAGGCGATGGAGAGAACTCGAATGGCAAGTGGGGTGGCTCCGACTTGCCAGAGAGCATCTCCACGATCTCCTTCATGGACGGGCGCTTGTTAGGCGCCCGTTGCAAGCAGAGGAGGGCGATGGTGATGCACAGCGTCGCCTCTTCTCTGTCCAACGACTGTATACTCGAATCGACAAGATCCAATAGCCTCCCATTCAAGGCTAACTGCCTCGCCCAAGATATCAAATTGGCCCTCTCGAACTCCGACATGGGCGAGGCCGTGACTTGCAACGGCCTCCGCCCCGACACCACCACCAGCAACAGCACCCCGAAGCTGTACACGTCGCACTTGTCCGAGACCTGCGCGCCGCCACCGTACTCGGGGGCAATGTAGCACACAGTACCCCTCATACTAGGTGTGCTACTAATCCCACCACTCTTTGGGATGTCACCGTTAGTCCAATCTTGACTGTTCCGCCTCCCTACGCGGAACTCGCCGCTGAAACCGTCGAGCCAGCGGTCAATGCTGGTGCGGCTGCGCCGCCTCCTCTTTTCCGGCACAGCGTCGTCATCCCTCTGCCACCACATTTCGCCTTCGCTATCCCCCCTTCTCTTCTTGGCCTTCTGCTTCTTCTTCTTCTTGGATAGTTCGTCGCAGAACTCCTCCTTCCACCATTCCCTGGGCTTCCTATTCCTTCTTTCCTTCCTCATTGACATTGCATCCCTATCTAATGATGCCCACCATTCGAGCTTCTTCCCCTGCTTCTTTGGCTCTGTTTTTGCTTCTTCGTCGATGGAGCTTTGAGACCTGATCCACTCCTTCTTAGGCCTCTCCTTACTGATCTCGCTCCCAATCCACTCCATTACGTAGTCCTTTACCCTGCCGGAATCCGATAATCCGCCCACATTTTCTTGCTTCCACCACCAATCACCGCCGGCGTCGCTCTTCCCTGCTCCAGCCGCCCCTTTCCTGTTCCCACTCCCAACAGTAATCCGATCTAAAATCCCATCCGCAACACTCCCATCCTTCTCCAAACGCTCAGATGGGGCCATCCCTTCCTCTGCATCAGCTATCCTGACGCAGTAAGAATCTTCCGGCGATTGCTCAACATTCACAACGACGGCATCCTCCGTCACGAAGCTCTCGTTTTCCTCGATTATCGAGCCGTAATCATCCCCTTTCTTCTCCTCGAGGAATATCTCCGCCATCTCCTCCGGCTTGGTGAGCACCTGCGCCAATCCGAAATCGGCGATCTTGGCATCGAAATTGCAGTCGAGCAGGATATTGGAAGGCTTGATGTCGCCGTGAACGATGGGCGGATCGCAGGAGCAATGCAGATAATCGAGGCCTTTAGCGATGGAGAGTATGATCGAAAACCTCTTCCCCCAATTCATGAGCTCGGCGCATTTTCGATCCAACAGCGCGTCCTGCAAGCTCCCGTTCTGCATGTACTCGTACACCAGGACTAATTTCTTCTCTCTCCTCTTCCTCCGGCGGCCGAAATACAACAAATCGCAGGTCTTGGAGGCGTCGGAGGTGGAGAATCCGAGCGCGCAGACGACGTAAGGGCAGCAGGCGGTGTCGATGCGCGAGGCCAGGGAGAGCTCGTTCTGGAACTCGCGCTCGCCCTGGATTGAGGCCTCGCTCATCAGCTTCACCGCGATTTCCTGGCCGGAGGGGAGGATCCCCTTGAACACCGACCCGAACCCGCCCTGGCCGAGGCGGTTGGCGGCGGCGAACGAGTCGGTGGAGGAGCGGAGGAGCGAGTGGGAGAACCTCTGCGGCGGGAACGGAGGCTTCATCAGATCCGCCGGAACGGTCCTCTTGCGGGTGATCTTGCGGTAGAGGACCACGGATGCGAAGAAGAAGGCAAGCGCCGCGGCGGCGGCGAGGAGCGGCGGGAGGAGGCGGTGGTGCGGCGACGGCGGAGGTGGTGGCATTGTGGTAACACCGAAAGGATAGAAGCAAAGAGTATATAGAAGTGGTAGATAGAGACTAGTGAGAGAAAGGAACAACAGAGTGTTGATTTTAGAGAGAGAGATGCTTATGTTCGTTATGGCACTTGGGCGTCGTCTTCTTCTGCTTTCTCTCTCAGCTGTGTTTTGTCTGTCACAGTGCTAAAGCTACAGTCTTGTGACGCAACTGTGTCTCTCTGCCCTTCACACAAATCCGACTCTAAATTTTATTCAAATATTTAAGGATTAATTCTACCAAATATATTCGAATTTTAATTTTTAATTACTACATAAATATTTAACATTTTGAAATTTGACCAAATTAAAAAAATTCAGTAGTCGATAATTAAAACATTTTGCTTTATGTACAACATAAAAATGACCTTATTTTATCTGCGTTTTATGTTACGTTGCAAGTTGTAGGATTCATAAATCGTGATTTTAGAAGAAGAAAATCATGTTTATATGAAATACAATATTTTAGTTATTAGCCGAAATGTCACGTAATAAAATTCTAACATCCACGTAGAATTTAATTCGAGTCAAAATTCAAAATATTAAAAGTTTATATATCAATTAATAAAAAATATAAATTAAATATCAAATTTTAAATTCAATTTAACCTTTTAAGTATTCAATTTACACACAATTTGATGATTGTACTCACAAACTATGATACGAGTCTATCAGACTTTAATTACCTGGGTTTTATGTTTTGCAAAAACATTTGTTATACATTTTCGTTATGTCCTAAAATTTACTAATTAAGCAACTAATTAAATAGGGGGGCCTATATGCCATATGAAGGTCAACTTAAACCCCACTCTTCATATATTCTCATATTCTTGTATTTATAGTTATTTTATTATTATAATTATCGTTGATATCATGTGCAATTATATTATCAATCTATACAGGTCATCGCCGACTAAGTAATAGACAAAATAGATATTAATTTATAATAATTGCTCGGGTCTAGTCAAGTTCAGGTCATGGATAAAATCGATTTATAGCAATATAGTTTTGCAACTCCAATCCTTTATTTATTTTTATTGTTTTCATAAATGTATGAAATAATAAGTCACCATGGATCATGCACATTTTTTTACGCCAAGATCACTCACATTTTGGATGTACTTAATTAAATATACCATCACGAAACACATTTTGGATGTACTTGATGGAGAGAGCTACTGATCTCCAGCTCGTGTCTCCGGCTGTTTTGGGGATGGATAAAATTTCTGTGTCACATCTTCAATATGCAGATGACACAATATTCCTGTTGGCAGCTAACGAGGGGAATGTGAATTTTATTAAAAGGATCCTTCTGCTCTTCCAATTCCTTTCAGGGCTCAAAATCAACTTCGACAAGAGCAACTTGATGGCAGTGGGTGTCGAAAATACGTGTTTAAGGAGGTGGGCAGGTTATCTCAACTGTAAGGAGGGATCTCTTCCTTTCAATTATCTCGGTATCAAGGTTGGGGGACGGATGAATAGCAGTGTGGAATGGAGTTGCGTGGTGGAAAAAGTGTTGAGGAAAATCAGAGGTTGGAAGAAGAAATCTCTTTCTTTGGCAGGGCGCATCGTTCTTGTGAAGTCGGTCCTTCAAGCCATCCCAGTGTTTCAATTGTCTTTTTCCTTCATTCCTAAATCGGTAATTCACGACCTCAACTCCGTTTTTGGAAAATTTTTGTGGGGGGGAAGTGGCGTGTCTAGGTCTATTGCTTGGTTCAAATGGAAAGACATGTGTGTCGACAAGCTTCAAGGGGGATTGGGCTTTCGAAACATTGAATGGTTTAACAAGGTCTTGGTGTTTAAATGGGTGTGGAGGTACTTGGTCGAGAGGGAGGCGTTGTGGGTCAGGGTGATTAAATCCTTGTACGGGGATTTGTCAAGAGGGGAGGGGGGGGGAGTGGAGGGTGGAGAAAAGGGGCGGGATGAAGGGATGGTGGTCGAAAATTGTTGGGAGGGTGGGGAGGGAGGAAGAAAAGTGGTTTAGTGGCAATATTCAAAGGATTATGGGGAATGGTAGAGAGGTTAGTTTTTGGGGTGAGACGTGGGTGGGGAACAGCAACCTCAAAATCCTCTTCCCTAGACTTTTTAATCTTAGCCTCTTTAAAGATGGTAATGTGGAGGAGGCTGGGAAATGGACGGAGGAAGGGTGGGTGTGGGATCTCAAGTGGCGAAGGGAGCTGAGGGAGAGGGAGAAAGAGATGGAGGAAAATTTGCGGTCAGTCATTGGGGAGCTTTCTCCTTGCCCAGACCTCAAGGACGGCTGGAGTTGGAAGGGCGCAGCGGGGGGAAAATTCTCAACTAAAGCGGCCTATGAGGAGTGCGCAAAGGCGGAAGGTGATCATTTTGGGAGACACATTGAAGCTAGCGCACAACTGTGGACGGCACCGGCCCCTAACAAAGCCAGAGTGACAGCTTGGAGAAGCATTTGTAACAGGCTGCCAACATGCGAAAACCTTCTCAAAAGGAATGTCCTCATCCCAGCCGAAGAACAGTGGTGCAATGCGTGTGTGTGGAGGGAGGAAACAACTGATCATTCTTTTCTCCATTGTCCGAAAGTCGACCGCGTGTGGGACAAAATCAATCAATGGATCGGAATGAAAACGGCTAAACCACAAAAAGTCGAACATCATTTCATGTCTTTCATTGGAGGAGGAAGAGGTAAGAGAAACAAGAACTTCCTTAAAGCTCTTTGGATCGGGACTGTTTGGCTGATCTGGAAGTATAGGAATGAGAGTAGGTTTGAGAACAAGAATTGGGAGGTGTCCAATCTTGTTAATGAGGTCAAAGGGAGGCTTTGGAGCTGGAACAAAATCTTCCATGTGGTCGATTCCAATGTTCCTTTTACCTTGTGGTGCTCTAACGAGTTCGCACCACTTGTATGATGTTTTTGGTACTCCTGGTACCGCCCCAGTTTTTTAATAGATTTTTAATTGATCAAAAAAAAAAAAATTAAAGTAAAAGGTGGAAGATATAATTTTCAATTGTACTCTTTCTTGAAATATTCTAGCATTTACAACTCAAAAATAAAAATAAAAAAATCTGGCATTCCGATATATATGTATGTATAGTTTGTGCATGAAAGGAATAAATGACGCAATTATTATTATTGATTGCAAAATAAAAATGAAAAAAAAGAACAAAAATATTAAATAGGATGATTATAATTTTTTGTATTTTTTGTAGAGGATATATGTTGGGGTGTGTGGTTTAGTACAGGAATAGGTAAACTGCAAGATAGGTCTATTTCAAGTTGACTAACAACAAACTGTAAACATCAATCAATTCTTATTCCCATACCATTGCATTTATTTAATTTAACCAATTTCTGTAGATTCTTGAAATTGTTGCTTGTCTTATTCATCTATTTTTACTGTTTTACTATTTAGAAGAATCTAGAATCTTTATCCCATGTATCATGTATGTGGTCCACTTAGTTTGACTGTTTTACCTTAGTAGTCTCAAATTATAAAATTTCACCACATTACGGAAAAACAGGATTAAGGGGCTTATGGATCCTTTTGGCGTGTTTAAAAAGGATGACAAGGATAAAGCTTCTATTGTGCAGAAGTACTTTGATGAGCTGTTCCGTTCTAATTGTCCATCTCCTGATGTTTTTCTCAAGGTAACGAAGCTTATTTCGAAGTCATTTTCTGCTGAGGATTTTAATGTTCTGGTTGCACCGTTTTCTAAGGAGGAGGTTAGGCGGGCTGTTTTTCAGATGAATCCAAATAAAGCCCCTGGCCCGGATGGCTTCCCCCCCATTTTTTTCCAGAAATTTTGGGGGGAGATTGGTGGTTCAATTACGAAGGAAGTTCTGCAAATCCTTAATGGGTCGACCTCTATATGCGATTGGAACTCAACCCTTATTGTTCTTATCCCAAAGATTAAACACCCTACCAGAGTCAGTGAGTTCAGGCCGATCAGTCTGTGCAATACGATTTATAAAATTGTGACTAAAACATTGGCCAACCGCATCAAACGAGTGTTGGGAAGTGTTGTGGATGATTCGCAAAGTGCTTTTGTTCCTGGGAGGTTGATTTCTGATAATATTTTGCTGGGCTACGAGTGTATGCATTGGTTGAGGCACCAGAAGAACGGGAAGAATGGTTTCGCGGCGGCTAAACTTGACATGAGTAAAGCATTTGACCGCGTGGAGTGGGGTTTTCTCGAAGCTATCATGTCTGCCATGGGCTTCCCAACTCACTTGATGAAGGTTATTTTGGATTGCATTTCCACGGTCAGGTTTTCTTTTGTGTTGAACAGCAAGGTTTACGGTTCTATTGTTCCTTCTCGAGGTCTTCGGCAAGGCTGCCCTCTTTCTCCGTTTCTCTTTGTTTTATGTGCTCAGGGCATGTCAGCTATTCTGCATGATTTTGCTAATAGGAGAGCCTTCGATGGGTTAAGGGTTGCTAAAAGCAGTCCGAGGGTTTCTCACCTCTTCTTCGCAGATGATTGTTTGCTCTTCTTTAATGCTAATTCTCAAGGTGCTCAGGCTATTAGAGAAGCTTTGGATCTGTATTCTGCTGCCTCGGGTCAACTCGTTAATTTCGACAAGTCCGCGGTTTCTTTTAGCCCGTGTGTTGATAGGAGAGATTTGGATGAGGTGGTTAATGTTTTGGGGGTTAAAGAGACTCATGGTCACGCTATTTACTTGGGTTTGCCGACCTTTGTTGTTAAACAGAAGAAGATTCAGTTTCACTACCTTCGAGAGAGGGTACACAAAAAACTTAACTCCTGGAATAATAAACACTTCTCGGCAGGGGGTAAAGAAGTGCTTATCAAGTCTGTTATTCAAGCGATCCCGACCTATACTATGAGTTGCTTCAAGATTCCAAATGCCGTTTGTTATGATATTGAGATGGATTGCGCCAATTTCTGGTGGGGTGAGTCTAAATCCGGAAAGCATATGCATTGGACTTCATGGAGTTCTTTATGTGAACAAAAATCTAAGGGTGGCATGGGTTTTCGACGCTTGGAAGCTTTCAACCGTGCTCTCTTGGCTAAGCAAACTTGGCGCCTTTTGAAATTTCCTAACTCTCTTGTGGCGAGGGTTCTTAGGGGCAGATACTACAAAGATGTGGACCTCCTTGAGGCTAAGCTGCCCTCTAATGCATCTTATGCTTGGCGCTCTTTATGTTGGGGTGGTGGTCTCCTTAAGGCGGGTCTGAGATGGCGCATTGGAGCGGGGAACAAGGTTCGTGCTTTTAAGGACCCTTGGATTCCCGGTGGAGGGAATGGTCTGGCAGCAGCTGGGGAAGACAGAGATGGCTTGATCATGGTTAAGGATTACCTGATGGATTCTGGTGATTGGGATGTCTCTAAGCTCTCCAATGATTTTTTGTCTCATGAAGTTCAAGCAATTACCTCTCTTGACCGAGCCCAGGCCCCGGCTGTTGACGAGAGATTTTGGGTTTATGATGAGAAAGGTAGATATGTCGTTAAATCCGGATACCTGTGTGCGGTGGGTTTTTATTCACCACATGAGTCGACATCTTCTCTTGACCACAAAGGATGGTGGAACACTCTGTGGAAGGCGAATATACCGCCTAAGGTCCGTATTTTCATGTGGAGGGCTGTGCGGAATCTAATAGCTACTGATGTCAATCTCGCCCGCCATCACGTACCTAACCGAGGTATATGTTTCTGGTGTCAGCAATATTGGGGTACTACTGTTCACTGTCTCCTTTTCTGTGCTCGGGTTCGTTTAGCTTGGAAACAGACCATGTGGTGGAGGTTGTTTAAGAGCTTTCATATGCTCACTCTTGAAGACATCTGTCGTGTGGTTCTTTTAAAGGTGGGCAGGGAGAAGTTTGATGATTTTTGCATTTGCTTATGGTGGGTGTGGATTTGGTTGTGCAACAAGAAACATGAGAATAACTTTTGCCGTGACCTTGAACTCATTGAAGGCTGCAGTAGCTTTCTTTTTTCTTTCCAGGAGGCTCGAGTTCGAGTTAACTCCCATTTGCAACTTTTGCCGAAAGAGGGTGATAAGAGATGGACTCCGCCGAGGCCCGGTCTTTTGAGACTCGACGTTGATGTCTCTATTCACCCTCACGAGGGAGCGACTGGAGTTGGCTTTCTTGTTCGTGATCATCTTGGGCAGATTGTGGCAGCTGCAGCGCACAAGGTTAGCAGGACGGAGACCATTTTGATGGGGGAGCTTCATGCACTTTTGCTTGGTGTGGGCTTTTGTATGGATAATGCTTTGTTCCCGGTTCTGGTCTTTACTGATTCTATTCTTGCTGTTCATGTTGTTGATGAGAGGTTTAGAGGTTTGGAGTCTCTTAGCGATGAGTTGTTTGATGTTTTCTCTCATGCTAAGAGGTTTGCTGTTGTTGAGTTTTGTCATATGCGTCGTGAGGCTAATAGAGCCGCTCACTGTTTGGCGAATTTCGCCGCTTGGTCTTCTGGTGTAACTACCTGGAAGTCGGATTTTCCTATCTGGCTCTCAGATATTGCGCGCCGTGATTTAATATGATGTTCTGTTTTCCTTCAAAAAAAAAAAAGAAGAGTGGAAGTTTAATTGCACCCATTAACTAACTAGAAGCTAATCATCATAGATATTACATCATATTTCAATAACTCAAGTCAAATACATCCACTCGGCCCACATGCTTTACTTTTTATCTTTATTTCTAAATTCATTTTATAGTATTAAACTATTGGTTAAATCTCATCTTTGGATTATGTAGTAAACAAAATTCAATTTTCAAACTATTTTAATAGTAGTTGTGCGAGTTTGGAGTTGAAATTTAGGCAGTCTATATGATTTCAAATCAATTTTGTATATGGATCAAAATTTAAAATTGATTGAAGATTTGTGAAGCTCATATTTTGATCGTCTTCTTGATAATTTTAACGTCACAACTTTGAAATTTTAACTCAAACCACTAAAAATCTTAACAATATTGGATGGTGAAATTGACAAAATGAGAGGATAATCCATACAATAAACTTTAAAATTCCTCAATTAACTTCAAATTAATTTCGATTCGAGTTTTGATGTTGGTTGGAGGCCTAAATCTCAGTTCCAAATTCCGATCTTATGCAAAAAAAATTAAGAGAGGTGAATTTATGACAAAACAAAAATATTGAAACATTGTTGAAATTAATATTTCAACAATTTAACTCTTGATTTTATTTACCATTCTCATCTACTGATTAAAACACCCGATAGATTTAAATTTTTATAAATCTTCCCAAAATATTTAATACTATGTATAGTTTTTGCCCCTGCGTTGCGCACGATCTTAAGTATTTCATTAAGATAGTTATTTATACGTATTAATGTATAATGATTACGATTATTTATATAAACAAATACTCCCTCCGTCCCAGCTTTTAGTATCCAACTTTCTTTTTTTGGTCATCCCACATTTTGGTATTCATTTCTACTTTTGGTAAAAGTTGGTGGGGCCCTTACTCCACTTTAATTATTTTAACTCTCACATAAAATGTGGGACCCTTATTTCAATCACAACATATCAATCACTTTATTAAAATTCGTGCCGTTCTCAACTGGATACCAAAAGCTGGGACGGAGGGAGTAAAAGCTAGAGGATGTGGCAAATGAAAAGACAAAAAATAAATATGGTAAAATTACTTTTCAGAAAATTGAAGTAGACCTTGAAAATGGCGATTTCAATTTATGTTTCTTGATGATTTGGGTGTATGATTTGGGGATCCAAATTTGTAGATTTATTTCTGATTTGGGTGTATGATTTTGGGGATTTCAGATTTATTTTGAGTTTTATGTGCGATGTAAAAAAAAAAAGACAGTTAATTTCGAAAAAAAAAAATAAATGTAATTAAATTAATTAAAAATTTCGAAATTCATAAATTTATATAAAAATAAAGAAATTTACTAAACATATTTAATCAAATACACTAATCTAAGTGGGCCACAACACTTTACCACTTAAACTACCTCTCCTTAATCTCCGTGCCCAAATGAAGTGTGTCTTCATTATTGGGACGGAGGGAGTATTGTGGACTGATTAAAATGGTAAAAGTGAAAATAATATTATATATAAAGGAAGTATTTAAATTCGTTCATTTTCAATTTTTTGCACGAGTTCAGAATTGAGATTTATTTTTGTCGTTCAACGTTTGGAGATGGCGTTCGATTTAAGTCCATTGAAACAAACTGAAATGAACTATATCTCGTAGTGGTGACTGGTGAGGTTGCTATCTCAAATAATTTATAATTCATTACAATCGTTTTCAATTGATAAACTCTTTTCTAAAACTGCTAGATGAAATGCACCGTCAAAAAGTGGAAATATCTAGAACCTTCGAATAAGATAACACCTTGTCAACTCTCTCAAAATAGTCCAAGTGTAGGTAACCAACTTTAAGATAAAACCGTATAAAAAAAGTTTAAAAGCATAAGATATACTCCCTCTTCCGTTCTATTACAAATACATCATTACTTTTAGGTACAAAAATTAAGAAATATGTAGAAAGCAGATAAAGTAGGTTGGTGAAAATTATTTAAATATATATTAAGTATAAAGAGAGAATATATTGCCAAAAATGAAATGAAATATTTGTAATAGGACATTCCCATTATAAAAAAAAATGAGACATTTATAATGAGGCGAGAAAGTATGTTATAAAATCAAAATTTTGAGCAATAAGCAGCTTTGAATGCTAATGTACTAATATCAAATGTCACTCTAAAATGTTCTCGACTTCTTCTTTTACGTGGAGTTGCAGATCAGTAGAGCTGAAACATATTTTTCTTCTTTACACAATCAAAAAAATTAAATGGTAATGGTTAATGTCTAAGATCAAAAGTCTTGGGTTCAAGTCTCATGTGGCACGATATTTAAATTTTTTTTATTTAATATTATTAATTTATCGAAGAAAAAAAAACTAAGCGACACTACAAACGATTGCATTATTTGTAAGCAATATACTTGGAGATTAGTCCAAATACGAGAGAGAGAGATTTGTAAGAATTTTGTGTACAATTAAAAGTTTGACTGGCTCAGCAACCAATGGTAGAAACTTTCTAAATAGATTCGGATGAGTATAGTTTATTAGTTTTTTAATATGTGATTAATTAAGTGAGAAATGTTTCAATCTGATTAGTAAGTCCGCCATATATGCAGATGCGCGCAGCTAAGAGACCATAGAAAGAAGAAAAGAACCAAACAAAAGTAGTAATTGCGGACAGAATCAAGGAACAAGAACAAATTATTGGGGGCATTTTGCAATATATAAATATAAAGCTGGGTCGCACCCATCCAAGAACCTTAATCAAAGCAAACACTAACACACTTTCCTTAATACCCATATCACCCTTAATAAATCATACAACCCACCAAGTAGTTTTCGCCTCCATAAATCATACATTTAATAAATCAATTTGCCAATCATATCGATTAAAAAGATCGACTACTTTGGTTTATACGTACCCAAGTAGAAATTTTTATTCTTGTTAGATTTCTTATTTTATTTTAAAGAAAGTATTGGAATATATAAGTTGTCATTTAGACATAATAAAAAGTTGCTTTAAAGTTGTTTGAATTGCTCACGAGGCATACCTCAAGTGATAAAGTTGAGGTACTTAAAGACTCTTCTTTGTAAGAGGTCTTGGGTTCAATCTTGTCTGTGTTATTTTTCCATCTTTGTATAGTGTAGATGTTTCGTTTGCGTGTGAGTTGCTTATTTGATTATATATTAGATATCTCTTGTAATTTAAGAAAAAAAAAAGTTGTTTGAATTAAAGGGAAAATAAGGAACCTAAGAAAATATTATTTTTATCTATTACTTTTTTTTCCCGAAAAACGGTAAAAAACAAAATCTCCTTTCCCAGTTTCCTTGAAGGCTTCAAAAACTTTTCTTTTTTAACAGAGAGAGAACTTTATGCTGAAAATTTCAATAATTACACCTTTTCTTCCTATTCCCACTTTATATTTAGGCCTATAAAATAGTATAAAACACAATACGATCTTGTTCATAGATTTGTGTTGAGAAGAAGCAAATTATGGGTGCTCTCAAGTATCTGTCAAAGTTGTGCACTGCCACCACAACCAGAAGCAAAAGGAAATCAATGCAGGTACCTATTCATTATCATCATCATCCACATTGCTTGCTTCTCGCACACACACACACACACACTAGTAATATTACCCAAAAGTGATAATTAATTTCTACATACATATAAATATTTTCTTGTGGGCTCGTCTTGCAGACGGTTGAGATCAGAGTAAAAATGGACTGTGATGGATGTGAGAGAAGAGTAAAGAATGCCATCAAAAACATCAAAGGTTCACAATATTACCTCTTTTCTTTCCCATTCATCCAAACCCTTTTGTCTTCCTAGTATGGCAATTCTTTCTACTACTAAATTTGTTAGTAAATTGTGAGAATTCCCAAAAATGTAGCAAAGCTTGATTAGCAATCTTGCGTAGGCCTAGAAGAATTATGTTAAACTACTATTCATCAGATGCGTTCTCTTTGATGAAAAATGGTGGAAATTATATTTATTTTTTACCATTTTCCCATTATTTTCACATGTTGATTCTTTTTTGCATGCAACCTCTTTTTCCACCTACATGAGATTAAAAAAAAAGGTGGGGACCACTTAAGTGTAATAAAATTTAAATTCTCATATTTTCTTTCTCATTTTCTTATAATAAATTTGCAACCACAAAGAACACAACCTTTCTATATATCAAATTGTTTAATGATCTGTGCATATAATTGCATGGGTGTCAAAAGGGCATCAAACTAAAAGCTAATCCTATCTGAAAAAAGGTGTTGACTTTTCTTCTAGGATTTCAATTGATTCTTCGACAATGTCTTTTTTCAATTGAATTAAAATATTCATTGTGAGCTTTTCATTCATTACTATAATCGATTAAATTTTCAACAAGGATTAAACAATCGTGTAAAATCTGCGCACCTTGAGAAATAAATTAAAGTTGTTAAAATAAGGTTTAGACTTTTAGTTCCCACCAAAGAGTAAATATTTATTCATATCTCGTAAAGCCAAATTTGAAGCCAACTCTACTACGTATAACTGTTTTACATCCAAAAAAAGAAAAAAAAAAATTAAAAAAATCGTAAACATTTTATTTTAATCAATTTGAACTTTTGCATATGTAAAGTTGAAGATATGTTTTTGTTTTTGGGTAAAATGTTACAAGTGTTTATAAGAAAAGGGCATTTTTGCAAATGCCCCTAATGTAAATTGGTAATAAACCTCGTTAGCAACAATTGATGTATACAAAACAATTTTTGCACACACGTCAATGCTGTCCAAAAAATCTTTCACTATCATCAGATGTGATATGCTACTCATTTTGGAATGATGTAATTTAGCAATCTTTCTTCTTATTAGAACATAATTATAGAATATTTAATGATCATGTCATTTTTAACATTAAATAAAATATCAGTTCATTAAATATATATATTTCTTTCTAAAATTGAAATTACACAAGCCATATAATACGTCCATTGTGGATCTTATAAAATTGTATAAAATTGATTAATTCACCAAATACGGATTTTGAATGTACAATAACGAGCAAAAAATGATGATTGGAGAGCAAAATATGACTTATTCTTAATTATTTAAGGGAGGTGATTTGATCTATCTCAAAATTTGAGACACAAATGTAATTCTTCTATGCTTAAAATTGAAATGATGCCCTCTGACTTTATCTTTTGACTTTCTTCGGTGTACTCAAAAATAAGTTCAGTAAAAAGAGAAGAAATTTTGGCATTGTAAATTGAAAATTAAAACAAAATACTAAAGGTGAATCTCACGTGAGCCCCACCAACCCTTCTTTGATCACTTTATTATAAAATAGTACTATATGATGTACTACATTTTATTTTAATTTTCCTTTATAACCTCGGGAGAAGTAGCAAAATTGCACTAATTGTGCACATGCTTACTATTTAATCCATCACTATATATATATATAGGGAGAGGTTCAAGAAAGAACCATAAATAAAAGAAGACCGGAGAACCATTTTCAGTCATTTGATCATCAAGATCTACGGTGAATGCATCATCTTGTTGAATGAATGCAGATCCTGGGTTCGAATCCTGAAGGAAGCATTTTTTTTTAATTTTTTTAGTGCATTAATTTTAACAGCGAATGCATTAATTTTTACAGTGGATGCATTAGATTTGATGGTTATCCCGTTCTCACAAATAATGTAGTTCTCTCTAGAACCACACCCTATATATATATATATATATATATATGTGTGTGTGTGTGTGTGTGTGTGTGTGTGTGTGTGAGTGTTGGTTGATTTAATGCTAGAATAATTAATGTTTGAGTGAAAGGAAATTAGTTTGTAGTGATGATGAAATATGAAATGCTCTAGATAAATCACGAAATTGTACAATATTTTGTAAATTATATAAAACAAAAATAATTACACTAATTGTGCACATGCGTATTATTTAATCCATCACTTTTTATATCGTTGGTTTAATGGTAAACATATGGTAAATTAGTAATAGGTTCCACGTTTCTTCATAGTATAATTTTTCTGCAATTTCTTTTATCTCATTTTAACGTGGCCATCACATAATGAGATTGCGCTATATGCACACAAATGACCATGTTAAAGAAGTATAATATACTTATTAAAAAGAGATTTTATAAAATTGTGAAATTCAACTAATTATAAAATATTTGATATGCATATTAAATATTAGATTTTAAATATAAAAATTATATTTATTTAAATATTAAAACTTAATTAATAAAATATCTCTCCTCTTTTTTTAAATAAGTTCACTATTCAATTCTTTTTCATTTTTCTTACTTTTTTTCTTTTAACTTTTATTTATTTTACTCATACAAATGTATAGAAAACGTTTCCATTCATAATTTATTGTTCGAGTGGAAATGCTAGTTATTGTTAATGATTTAATTTACAAGGGTAATAGTATTAATTAAATTAAAAAACGGAAGCCTATACTCCTATAGTTAATGAACCAAATCAGGTTTAATGATCTGATTTACTATATATTAACCGATAACCTAAAAGTAGCATATTCTTTTGAGACTCTAATTACGAGGTATGTTTTTAAAGTTCAAACTTTATTGTTTGTTGAGTTCCCTTTATGTCTTGTTCGTTGTCTCTATCTTAATTAATGGCAAATTATAATAATGATAAGTTAATCGCTCAATTATTTTGGTTTTAGATCTCGATTTTGGGCCTTCGACCCCAACACAAAAAGGCAAGAACTTAGATTTGTGACATTGAAAAATAATAAAACATGACGTGTCTAAGAATTACAAGAAACATGGGTTTTAATCTAGCTGTATCCACAATTATATTGCAAGGTTCATGAACACAAAAAGAGAATCTATTGGCTCTTTTTCTACCATATAAGTCGCCTTTTTCAGATTGTTGTAAAGTTAATAAAATCAAACAAAAATGGTGTCTGTTTTTCTTTTATTTTTGTTCTTTTTTACCAAAAAAAAGGACATTTTTGTATACTGCATTTGATAGCCAAAAGGAATACTCCTACATCCCATTACAAATGTCTCATTAATTTTGGACACGGAGATTAAGAAATAGTATATAATTAATAGATAAAGTGTGTGAATGAAAATTATTTAAATATTAAGTATAGAGAAAGAATATGTTGTAAAAAAAAATAAGACATTCGTAATGTGACATTCCATTATAAAAAGAGTGACATTTATAATGAAACGGAAAAATTATATACGGAACGGTATTGACCTATATATAAAACGGTCCAGACCCATCATATAGACTATAGTGGAGTACGATTTAATTCCATAATTCGTGGAAAAAAGACGTTATTCGAAGTTAAATTTGTAGATAATGTCTAAAAAGCATTGCTATATAGCCTATATATGTACAATTGAGATGGCCCACTTTTTTTTTTAGATACTAAGATACGTATGATGAAATTAAATATACTATTATAATGAATTAATTAATCTATTCATCAACAATCAAAAGCTAGTATAAATTAGACTAAATAAATATTTCGTAATCTTTAATTAAAAATAAATAAAAAAACGTTATATAGATAAAAATTAAAAATATGATTAAAATTGTTTAAAATGAATATTTAAGATAAATAAAAATAGAGAATACATAAGATATTAGTGATGTATGATAACTACTCAAACGTCTTTAAATTTATAAATATAAATTATTATAGTAATTAATATTTATTTATGTTTGTGTATTAAAATATATATTTATTTATTTATTATGAAGCATAATACTCTATAATAATAATAATGTGTAATGCTAATTTTCATTATCAAATAATTTAAAATTATTTAATAACTATAATTATCATTATACTTTATACAAATTAAGTTGAAAATTTACATTTTCAAAATGGGGTTAATTGAGTAACTAATGTGAAATATTTTATTTTATTTTTAAAATATATTTTGCATTTGTTTATATTAATTATGTTTAATACTCTCTATGTCCTCATAAGATAAATCCACTTTTCAATGGCATGAGTTTTAATAAAATAGTTGAGTGTTTTGTAAGTGGAGTAATGGTCTCACTTTATTGTGAGCGAAAAAAAATACCAAAAATATACTATATACATTTTATGTGGACGGAAAAAAATTGACAAATTGGATATATTTTATGAGAACGAAATGAGTATTTTATTTATTTATTTAAACATGTCATTTAATTTCAATGTTCATCATGCATCGCACGAATGAACGTATTAGTATAATAGTATTAAAGAATAAAGAAAATTCCATATAAACATGTCTGATAAATACTCCCTCCGTCCCCAAATAATTTTTTAATTTTTCTTTTTGATACGTTCTAAAAAAGTTTTCCTTTTTATTTTTGGATTACTATGATCACTAATAATATCTCATTTATTCTTAATTTTTAATTTTCACCGATCTCAATATTTCATTTATCTTTATTTTTCTATTCATCTTAAAATTTGTGTGCCTGTCTCCTGGAAAATACTATTTTTTTTTTTTTTTTTGACAAAGGATGTAGGGAGTACTATTTAGGTGTGTATTCATATGGAAAACACATCGCCACGTTGTTCCCTCACGCTCACAATCCAACCTTCAAAATTGAGATCACGACTCACGAGAGTGCAGCCAGCAACAGCTCACCATTCACCGCAAATTTACCGTAAATTATGTATCCTATTTTATGGAGTAGAAAACTCTCATGTTTGAACAACGCTTCCTTTTATCTTTTCAAGAGATTTTTCCAAAATAAAGAAAATGATGCAGGTAGAAGCGTGAAATATATTTGATATTGATAAATATACGAACTCCGTTGATAACCATTGTATGCCGGAATACGTACAATAAGGGTTAATCCGTTGATTCACTCATGAATACCGGAAGAACACCGCGAGAATGGAACAATCCCACCCTCTACATTTTAACTCTCAATTCAACTCCCCTAAAACATAAATAAAACTCCTATTTATAATAAAACCCTAAACATCTAAAAGGAAACAAACTAACTTGACCAACAAGACAAATCAATAATTAAAGATATAATATACTTATTATACAATTCTATCTTCATCAGAAAATCACAATGGTGTAAGTGGAACTCAAGTGTGTGCATAATGAAAAACTGTGTGTGTGTGTGTGTGAGAGAGAGAGAGAGAGAGAGAGAGAAGGCACGTACTCAAATCTCGTTACATAGAGAAGAGCGTTAAAGAACTTTGAAACTTACAAGATTGCCCTGCTAATGTCTAACCAATTCAGTGAAACTTTACATCACAAACACAATCAAAATCTAAGAAAACATATGGACACCGAGGGCGATTCCACATTCCAACTCATCAAACCCAAAGGAATTTCAACACATAATAACACAGATTCTGGGGTTAAACTGGCTTTGCATTTGCACCTCCATTTTCTTGAGGGTTCACCGGAGTCGATGCTCCGCTCCTCCTAGTTGTGGTAGACCCCGTGATGGTCCTGCCCATGAACTTTCCAGCTTTCGACAGACCGCTGCCAACAGCTCCAAAACCACTCCCAACAAAGCTCGCACCCGCCCCTATGCCACTTCCCACAAGCCCTGCTCCTCCAGTAATACCAGAACCAACTAGTGAGGCTGCACCGTCGAGGGCATCCATAGTGCTCCCTATCACTCCAGCCTCTTTCAGTTTCTTCCTCTCTTCTAAGATCCTCTTCTCTTCTTCCAGGGCGGCCAATTGCTCTTCCTTGTTAAATTCGTGATAGAACACCTGAAATCAAGCCATATAGGTAATTCATATGTATGAACCCGAACAACGAGGATCTTATATGACCATGAGCATATACTAAAGCAAAATACCTCAACCGTTATATTTCCTCTATCCTTCTTATCCTTAATTTTGAGCATATCAAGCGATGGGTACAGCCTCAGTTCTTTTACTTGCGATGCTTCAGCTTCCAACTCAATCAAAGGCATCTTTGCAATGCCTAATCGCTTGTCTTGCCCCATGTCTTGATCAAATACCTATTTTTAGAAGAGATGATTTTAAGCTTAGACATTTAGCAAATAGAATTATTCAGAAACTAAAACAAACAAACACACACACATATACATATATATCATTGAGATGAGAAAGATGCTCAATCTTTGGGAACTCATAAACGCGCTTCATAAAGTGATGTGGAGGAAAAGTACAAAAGTAGGGATATTGAATACCTCAAGAACGAGTGATTGTGTCTCCTTGTCTTCTGCAATTAAATTGAATGTCTGATTCCAAACAGGATTCAAGTTGTTATTAACAACCTTCGTTTTAACTTTAAACAGAGGACGAATGTGTACTGTCACATAGGGATCAGATTTTCCAATCAATTCCATGTTTTTAAGATCATTTGCCTTTACAATCGTTACTTTGAGCAGTCCCACTGGCTTGAGCTCCAAATCACTGCAAGTATCAGAAGACACTAAATGTAAGCCACTCAAGACTAACTTTCGACTCGGGTGGCAATTTTTTTTCCAATAAAATTAATAATTAAATTAAAACTAAAAAATTAAATTAATTAAGCAAAAATAAAAACAAATACTAATCATTAACACAATTATAATGTCATTTAAATTACAAAAGGTAGCTTTCAAACTGACTTTCAAGTTTCATATAAAGTAACTTCAAAAAATTAAGACGGATAAAACTTTGCAAGGAGAAGTAGCTTTCAATAACAAAATTTAAAAATGAACCTCTAGAATGCAAGCATGACATGCATAAATTAATTATGTGTTCACTTCATCAAAACGTCGATTCAATTGTAAAGCTTGCATGTCAATCACAATGTGAAATAGCTCAACTCAATAACGGTGGAGATAAAATCATATTTTTCTATGTGTTGTATAATATATTTTTAAAATTACAAAGATACCCCTACTCTTTTTGAAAATCCTCAAGACCATTTCTATATATTCACATGGTTTCAATAACAAAAATTAAGTGAAGCAGAGCATAATTGCCCCACACGATTCTTTAAATTTCCAATCACCACATTGACCACATACAAGAGAGGAACAGCAGGAAAACATTAAGAGGGTGTTTGGCTGAGCTTATAAGCTCCTCAAAACAGCTTATAAGTTGTTCAGGAGCTTATAAGCTCCTCCAAAGTGTTTGGCAAAATTAGCTTCAAAACAGCTTATAAGCTCCAAATTTAAGCTCCAAGAGCTTATAAGCTCCCAAAAAAATAAGTTCTTCTACCCTAACTTATTTTTTTATAATCTCATATGTAATAATTATTTTACAAATATTTTTCAACTATAATTTATTATTTTCATCATATATCATTCAAGTTCATTTCTCTTCGATTTTCTCTCTCTAAAAAACTATTTCTCTCTCTAGAAAAAAATTCTCTCTCTAGCTTATAAGCTCAATTATCCAAACACTTTGACAACTTATAAGCTCTTAGAAAACTACATCTTATAAGCTCTTGAAACATCTTATAAGCTCCAAGAGCTTATAAGCTCTTTAAAATAAGCTTAGCCAAACACCCTCTAAGTCTTGCAGACTACTTGGCTGTTTAAACATCTTCTTTGCTCTAATACCCTTAGGGGGCATTTGATTTAGTGGATGTGATAGATAAGAGATATGATATAGTAGGATTGAATTATTTGGATTATTTAGTTTTGCGTTTGGATTGATTGTTTATGGTGTAGGATAAATAGAAGGATTATGACTAATATATATATATATATATATATATAGAGAGAGAGAGAGCTACATTAGAAAAAACTAAGGTTCCTCTTTATAATCCTGCAAAATACTATATACAAAATTGAGGACAAACAAAACCAATAATCATTTTAGCGAGGGTATTTTGGGATTTTGCATTATAGATTGGAGGATAATTAAATAATCAACCCAACTTTGGGGTGATAAATAATCATCCAATTGGATGATTAGAGTGTGGGTCGAGTTATCCATCACGGGACAAATCATTCACACCAAACACTTGATAAGTTGGATTATTTTATCATTCATGCCTTATAACTCAAACCAAACAAATTGAAACTACTATTAAGGCCTAGTATTGCATGAAACTGATGCTGCTACCCCTTGCACCCGACGCTTGAAAAGTTAATTAGAATAAGGTACAAATAGGTTTTTTTTTTGATAAATTACATAAGTAAATAAAGAAATTTTAAAGACCGCGCGACGGAGGACTCGAACCCAAGACCTTAATGTCTTGGGCATTAACCTCCTACCGCTAGACCAACACACACACACACAAGGTACAAATAGGTATTGAACCAAATAAAGTTAAGTCCAAAAGGCAAAGAAAATAGGTAGGTCTTGAATTCACCTTAGATCCACAGGTATTCCACCAATAGGAACAACTATCCTGTGTGGCCATTGTAGCATATCCGTAACAATAGTATTAACAGTGTCCTTGTAGAAATAAAAAACTTGTCAGTCCAAATAATAAAAGAAATTACATGACCAAGATGGCTGAAGTATATTAAAACTTACATCAATCATATCAGAAAGCCCAGGAATAGCAGTTAAACTTCCACCCACAGCCTTAAGAGTATAATCAATTCGTGGTTTTGGCTGCATGGTTTGGAAAACACAAATTGCTTACATTTATAAGTAATCTGGAAACATACCACAGATTGATTTTTAAGCTCTAAATATTTTGAATCCTCAGTCATCCATCAAGAATCAAAATTCTAACCTCAACATCACAAGAGATATAAAAAAAAAAAAAAAATAGTAAGGCATTTTCCCTCCCTTTTTCTTTTTCCAACTAAAAGATTATACAGCCTTCACCCATTTGAAAGTTCAATGTGCACTTAATATACCTCTGCAAGAAGAGCTACAACTACTGCAGATATGCAAGGAATTTCATCAGTTAGTTGGAAAATAGCACGAACCACCGTAAAAACTTTAAGATCCTTCAACTGCAAAAAGAAACATAGCAGACATTCCATTTCAGTACACAATACTGTAATATAGACATGATAGCAGTGAAAGGGGGTGAAATATTGAGTGCACCAACCTGAATAGGAATTGAAGCAACAAGTGCAGCCTCAGCAGCTAGAATAATGCTAGGGTCACCACCCCAGCGTAAGTCAATATCCATTGTGATTTGACCTTCTTTAAGACTCTGAACTCGAATCCCTGCAAGGCTTAAATTATTGTGCACATAAGTGATCCGACACATACAAAGTCATAGTAAGAAGCCCATAATCCAGATAAACAGTAAACAATCTAACGTATTATTAAGCACAATCAATATCTGGAAAAATATCCAATGAACAATTAAGAATTTTAGTATAATGTAGAGTATGGCAACTTACAAACTATTCATGAGTAGTTCTGAATAGAAATTTTCATCTTGAGGACAATAAAATCAGCAGACATGCTAAAGCTTGTAATTTGTGTGTGTGTGTACCAGAGTCAGCTTGACATAAGTTAAAACATAAGAAGCACTCACAGAAGAAAAATAAATAAATAAAAGGAACCTCTAAGACTCCCTTACTAAGAGGTGCTTAGGAAGTTCAATAGGGTACACCTTTATCATCATACCAAGTACACTATCAGAAGCTATTGGATCATATGATACTGATAGCAATACCTACCAGTAAAGAATGTAATGAAGACAAATGAGAAGAAAGGATTTTTCCATAGCATTAATGAAACTTCGGCCAACATAAGTTTCAGAAAAGAACCATAAGTGCAAACACTTCAAATCATACCAAAAAAAAAAAGTTTGAATTGAAAATGCACTAATAAATAGGATGTTAGTTGAGCGACCTTCAATCTTGGGAGCCACAGTTCCAAGGGAAAATTTGCTGAATTTCAAAGAAGTGATCCCAGGAGGACGATATTCTTCCAATAATGGTTCCACGGATTCTTTTATGACAGCCTCCGCTGCCTGAGAAAGCAACAATTGAACAATTTAGCAATCTGAACTCACTTGACTCTAATGGGAAGCATAAAATCCAAAAATGTAATTAATCACCTCAAATATTGAATTATGGATAAAAGAACAGAAAAACATGTAAACCTAATAAACTGTTGATTGAAGAATCACAGAAAGTAAAACTCAAACCAAATAACAACTCCAACATGCAATTAAGAATCCCATGAATGTCCTTGTCAATTCAATATTATATATTTATATATCACCAATGCACTCAACCCAGCCATGCTTCAGTTTTTATTTCTTTCGTCTCTCCTATGCACTGAATTCATAATTTATAAGGAGTTTCTGAATGAGGGTTGTGACTCACATTTATCATCTGAAGAAACTACAGTGGAAGGTGTTTATATCGATCAATTCCACTTGGCATGTACATATGCTAGGAAGAATTACAAAGCTTCTCTATACTGAAATTTCTTAGCATCTTTCGAGCTACTATATAGCATGGAGATGAGGTATTTATACAACCTAATGAAAACCATTTCAGAATGTGGACAAATCTACTAGCCAAAAGAAATGAACATTCAGATATCTGGTGCCTCGGACATGTCACGATAAGAAGCCAACTAAATCAAGGAAACGCAGCCCCATATTAACCAGATCTAAGGTTATTACTTCCTATTCCATGCAAATAATGAAATATTTAAAGCTCCTTCAACTCGTACTTAGAATCAGAATGAGGCAGGTTCCCAAATGAGTAACATTGAATGAATTACACGAGTTAAAAGCCAAAACACACACACACACACACAAAAGAAGAAGAAGAAGCTTACATCTGCGACAAATGGCCACATCTTGTTTAGCTGTTTATTTAGCCATTTCACCTAGAACCAGTAAGCAGAGCAACATACAATTAACAAAAATGACCAATAGAATCATGAAGGAAAAGAAAGAAAGCATGTGTTCGCATGAGCTTGTCATATAAACAGAAAATTTAAAACCTAGCATAGAGGAGAAAAGAACAATTAATCATGACAATCCTATAATTTGATTAAAACAAGAAATTTTATTGCAAAAGAATTACATAGTTCTAAAGTTCTCAGTTTGAATAAGGTCAGGATTCTTAGCCTCAGATGAAAGTTGAGTGGTGAGGCAGGGGAAGGGGTCAAACCACCCTAAAACTCTTTAACTTTGTTCTGTAACACCTTTGTCGAGAACACATATCGATGAAGATAGACAAGTCCTTATCATCCTGAAACTATAGATGACTTTAACAGGTGACCCAACTTTTGGAAAGAGGGAAGGATTGCAGAGGCTGTTTGGTTCTCTAATAGCTATCTGTGTGTGGGTGGGAATTTTTTTTTTTTTTTAGGGGGGGGGGGGGGGGGGGGGGGGGGAGGTCAGGGTGCTCTCTAGGAAAACTAATAGCTTCACTTGTTTTACCAGTCTAAGGAACAAATATACCAACTTAAATCATACTCAACAAAGCCAAGTCACAATCCAAGCTAATCTCTAGAGCAACTGATAGAATGCTTTTCTAGAATCACATGAAAACTAAATATCCAGAAGGAAGCAACTAGGTTATACAATACAGCAATTCATGGAGTCGAAGCCAGTAGTTTTAACAAAGGAACGTAGAGAATCAAATACAGATTATCTTGAAACTAAAAGAAAAGGAAAGACAAGCAACAACTCTAACAACACAATAACGAAAGGGTATCAAAACAGACACGGAAGAATTAACATCAGCAAGAGATATCTAAACCGAATGCATTATGCCAACAACGGAATCCAACTAAATGAAAACAGCATAACCTGCTCGAAAACAGGAAACGATATCCACTCCGGGCAGTTTTCCCCACATAATTTTTTCATATCGTCCCTATTCAGTGAGCTTAGTAGCTTGATATCTACTGCCTGTTGACAATAGAAGAACAAAATTTCAGATTAGTCGTAAATCTTAAGGAAATTCCAACATTATCAAACTAACCGACAGCGACCGAAAGAAAGGCCAAAACATCAAGGCCGATTTTCCCGCAAGATTATACAAAATCAAATCCAACAGCTGAATAACAACCTAAACCGATAATTTCCAAGTCCGCGTAATTTCAACATCAATTCCACTCGAATATTTCGAGGAACACACACAAAACACACAGTTTAATGGAAATACAAGAAACAACTGAATAAACCTTAGCAACACGCTTCCTGCTCCGATGCCCCATCATGTATTTCCAGCCCGCCATCAGCGCGATCCCAAACACCATCCCCATCACCATTCCCGATACCAGCCCCATCTTCCTCCCACTTCTCTCGCCGAGCAAAGACCTAATTCCTGATTCAGCCCCCAAAACGCAGAAGATATTGGAAATTTACGTTACAGGTATTCGGCCGACTACTTCAATGACTAAAACTAATGTTTACTGTTTTACTGTTACTAATCTGAATATTTTCAAATTACTATACTATAGTATCATTCACTGATTCCAGTAAAACAGCATTAAATCCTCAATTATTTCATGCAGTTGTTAACGAAAAAAAGTGTAATTCGCGAAATGGGATGGGTAATATCTACAAGATAGGAATTTCTGGTTGAAAAGAGCAAGCAGGGTGCTCTGCGTGTGAGGGAAATGTGATTTTTTATTTATTTTTTTCACATAAAAAAGCGATAATATCTGAGGGCGTGATGGTTGTATGTATCGGTGTAATAACGAGGGTGGTTGAGAGTCTTCCAAGTCAAATTATCTCTCTCTCTCTCTTGTCTTGCCTTTTTTGTATTTTTGTTAAATTAATCATTCAAAATTGATTGTACGTTTCTTTCAAGGGTTAATGACTTCGTGTTCAATTAAAGTTATTAATCTTATTCCTTTCTCAAAAAAAAAAAAAAAAAGATATTAATCTTATTCCTCTAAAACATTAATAATCGTATTGTCTTATAGCTTTAGAGCATAATGATATTCTTCTCCGTGATAAAAAGTCATTATGCCAATATGGTTAATCAAAATATTAGCTAAAATAGATAAATCATATGTTTGTGCAACATTAGTGACGTGGATGGTTTTGTGCATTTCCTTTATTGAGCTTGATCCAATAGACTAAATTACAAAGTAGAGGAGTTCAATAACTTATTTTTGACCAAAATTAACATAAAAATATTTATAAATTATCTCAGAATTTGAATACAAGTTAAATAAGTACACATATATAAGCTTAGAGCTGAAAAAATATATAAGATCATACTTAAAAGAAGATATCAAACCAAATGATAAAAGTCAAACGTGAGAAAAATACTTAGCAGACTCGAAAGAACATCAAATCTGACCACTACCAAAAAATACGTATAATCCGAACTATATCATTTGGATCAAATACTCTTTTTTATAATTGGCTTTTTTCATTTTTCATGAAAATGTTATAACAAACTTGGGCCGAATGACCTTATAAATAAGTTTAGGTTTTAGGTTTAGTTTATGAGGTATAAATATGGACTTTATGTTCAAAAATCATAAGTTAATTATTCAAGTTATTTATAGATCTCTCATTCAAAAGAATAAACACTTTCTTTATCTTTATACAGTGTAAGATATAGTATTAAAGCTAGCATCTGAATAATAGTAGGAAATTAACTGATATTGAGAATCAAACTCAATTTAACAGTTAGATCGAAGATTGTGTTTACTTTTATCGTTTCAACGAATTCGATAAAATGTATAGAAGTTCATTGTGGCATTATCTTTAAATGCTTTATTTTTTATTTTAATTACTTTAAATTCTTTATTTAATTGTTAATTAATTTATTTAAAAAAATATAATCAAGAACAATCTTTTGACAAAAACGTTGTGTCAACTTGACACTGTCAAGTATGCATGAAATTTTAAAACTAAGTGGACACTGACATATAGCTAGTATCAAACTCAGTTAGTCTTAGGCTTATATGCTCAATAAATGCATAACAGCCCCTACTATCTCAACTTGCTGTAGGATATGAAGTCATTAACATCAATTATACATCTCCATCTCTACATATAATTGATGTATACTATTTTATCGAGTGACTTGCCAAATATTTACATAGATAAGTTGTTAAAATTAAGCTCAATTAAACTAAAATTATAATGCTAGGACAACTAAAGTTATTTTTAATTTTACTAAAATTCAAAGTCAAATAAGAAACTAAAATTAGGTAGTAAAATGCACATGATAAAAAAATGGATTTACAAAATCTTCAATAGTGCTGTTTTTTTAGTGAAGTTGGAATTTATTTACAGAGAATTAACCAGAAAAGATAAAATTCTTGTTCCCTCAAATTATTTATTCCAAAAGTAACTTTGCAATGCTTTATGCCTTTATCAGCATGTAAAAAACATAAAATAAAGGACGGACTTAATTATCAAGTAAGGATTGTTGGCCATTGTGACATGGGAGTCATACTCCCTCCGTCCCGGCTTTTGGTATCCAGTTGAGAACAACACGAGTTTTAATAAAGTGATTGATGTGTTGTGAGTGGAATAAGGGTCCCACATTTTATGTGTGAGTTAAAATAATTAAAGTGGAGTAAGGGCCCCACCTACTTTTACTAAAAATAGAAGTGGATACCAAAATGTGGGACGGTCAAAAAAGGAAAGTTGGATACTAAAAGCTGGGACGGAGGGAGTATTATTTATCCCAATTATGAATGTCCCACCATTCAAATTGTGTGGATAATGGATATATATGTCATCATAAATATATATATACAGAATTCATCACTCACACATACAAAATTGGTAATTGGTCAATTTTTACAAACCAAAAATCCGAATCTTTATATGATATGATTTTGTTATACTTGTTTTTTCCTGATTTGACGGTCTGTTCTTATAAGTTTTATTTGAATAATGGGTTATGCTACTTGTACGCCCTTTGAATTATTATTGTTTATTTGTATAAGGGGAGTGGTTTTTGGACACCAGGTGTTTTAGACACTTTCATAAAAAATCGATTTTTGCTTGATGTTTAATTTGACTGATTTTTTGTTATTTAGTGATTTGTTTAAACTATCATTTCTAAAAATAATATTCAACCAATTTTGTTATTATTTTCAATTTTTATATAAAAAATTAGTGAACTTGGAAAAAAAATATTAAAAAAATAATAATAACAAAATCGATTGAATATATTTTTGAAAATAATATTTTAAAAATTATTAAATAACAAATCGATCAAATTAAACATCAAGCAAAAATCGATTTTTTATGAAGCCAAAAATCTTTTCCCTTTGTATAAACTTTATTTGAATAAGGGGTTCTGCTACTTGCATGCCATTTTAGTGGAGAATTTCTTAAATGATTGGATATTATTCGTTTTGTTTTCCATGTGATATACTATGTGATTGAGGCTGGCCACTCCTTTGGAGAATTTTCAAGCCATATTAATTAATAATAAGTGTTCACATACACATACATAGATATGACACGTGTGTGTTCCAAACATTGCCGACACTTGTTTGTGTATGGAACTAAGCTGGTAATAGTAATTTTATAAATATATAGAGAGAGAGAGAAAGAATTTAATAAGAATGCCTATTTATTCTGAGAAATGAAAATAAATTGGGAGCGTCCAAGTGAGAAATTTTATGGCTGTTATGTTTCTTTATTTCAAGAATGAGCTTTATTCTTATTTTTTTGAGAACTGATTGTGCTTTCTTAATAAAAGGATATTTTTGTAATTTATTTTATATCATAATCAATTTTCTATAATTAAAAGAACTGGTATCCTATACATTCGGATCCGATTTGCGCACCGACCCACGCTCTAAACTCTAATACTCTCTTCGTCCCACTAGAATTGGCACACTTGTCTTTTTTGTTTGTCCCACTAAAATTGGTATTTTCCTAAAATAGTATGTGGTCCCTACTTTCTCTGTTCACATAAAATAAGTGGATTCTACCTACTTTACACTCTAAACCATTTATTTTTAATCTCCATACCCAACTCAAAAGTGTCAATTCTAGTGGGACGAAGGGAGTATCATTTGCCCTTCCTTCTCTCTCTCTCTCTCCTCGATGCCTCATTCCTCGCCACCGCCTCTAGCCTAGTCTCTTTCTCCATCTCCTGCCGCCGTCGTGACACATTCCGTCGCCACCTACACAAGATCCTCAAATTTATAGGGGTTTAAATTTTATTTTTTTCTATGATTTTCTATTCTTCGGCGAGCATCGTTGTCGTTGACGTCGCCGCCGTTCCTCCCTCGTAATGAATGCTAAACTCTCAAATGAATGAAATTTTGAGCCAACTGGTTAGACCTGAATGGTGGAAAAAACAAGGCGACTATTAAAAGTTACTCGTATTTTGTTTCATGAAAACGTTTAAGAATTGAGAATCGCACTTAAAACTATGGAGCTCTAAATCTTAAAAATTGCAACATTATTAACTACATTCCCCAAACCTCATAAACTCTTTAGGATGCGTTTACTTTGATGAAAAATGAGAGAAAATATATTTTCATTCATTTTTCATTATTTTTACACGTTTATTATGATGAAAAAAAATCGGGCATAGTATAATATTTTCTCGGGCAACCACTTTTCATATTTTCTAACATTTTTTTTATATTTTCATCTCTAAACATATGATATAAAAAAGGAAAAATGATAATATTTTATCATCTTTCCTTATTCATCATTTTACAACCGAAGTAAACGCACACCTATACATACATGTCGAATATTTATAAATCATTTATTGCAGTGATGGAACAAAAAAAATGGTTGGAGACTCCAGTTTTTAAAATAAAAATAAAAATCGCAAGAGGATAAATTTGAAAAAAATCCAACTGACTCGTATATAAATTTAGGCATGTTTGATAGCTTTGTTGAGATAAAATTCTAGATATGTATTTATATATATTGTAATCTAGTGTTTGATAAACAAGATTATAAAATATAGATATTATGAATTAATTATTTGGCAATCTCTCATTTCTTTTTTCACATCTCAATTATTTTTTCTTCACTTTTCCTTCCCCCTCTCAAAATAGCTTTATTTTATTGTCTGATTCTAAAACATGAATGAATTAAGTATTGATTTAATTAATTTAGAAGTATTGATTCAATCAAGTTAGATGCTCCGACGTTGGCAACCCATCGTAACAGATTCCAATTGCTGACTATATTTGTGATTGGATGTAAGATTAGACATATTTGTTCGAAGTATATCTTACCAAAATTGTACATCTAAATTGGTCTAAATTCACGAAAAAGTATTAGATGCTGTCTCTATACGCATTCCAAAAGTGATGCATTATACATCAAAATCAACCACTTTCTATTGGTGCTTACTTTTTATTCTTCACCACCATATATGTAGAAAAAATTATTAATAGAGTTGGATTTTCCAATTTCAAGTTCGAAAAATTTGTATATAATACCATTCGTGATTCGAGTTTTCCTCTATACCCGGAGTTCTACCTGTCACATTCACAATTTTTCAATTTTATTTATCTATTTTTTTAATTTAATATTTTATTTATAATAATAATAATAATAATAATAATTATTATTATTATTATTATTATTATTATTATTTTATATTTTAATCATTTTAAATTCATAAAATCCACAATTTAATTAATTAGATAATTATATATATATATATATATATATATATATATATAGTATCTGTTTTATTTATTTCCAATTTGGCGTTCTTAAAATATGTGTTAATGGGTAAAATGCTCATATTTATAAATTTTAATTAAAAATGTCCTCTTTTATTAAAAATTTGATTTTGTGCTCAAATTAAAGTGAAGAGTCGAAATTACCCTTGGATATTGATGGCTTTGCATCATTTTTTGTGTAAAAACTTACACTTTTTTTACACAAGTACAAATATGTAAAAAAAAGTGTAAGAAAAAAATATCTTAGTCGGAAAAGTAGGTTGTCTCCCGGGTGACAACCTCATTTTCCAGCCGACAAGCAACTTTTTTTATTAAAATTTTTAATTTGCTACAAGAAAAGTAGGTTGTCGGGTATAAAGGTGTAAGAAAAAATTGTCTACTGTCAGGTTGTTGTCCGGCCGACAACCTACTTTTCCGACATTAGACTATTTTTGTCATGCAAGTACATTGACTGTGACATTAAGGGTAATTTAGTCAATTTAGGCATAAACATTATAGTTTTATAAAAGTGGACATTTTTCATTACAACTTAATAAAAGTGGGCATTTTATTTAATTTATTTACTCTTAAAATATTATGGGATTGATGTTATCTTGATTAGATCTACAAAAAAAAATACGAAAAATTGTTTGCTTATCACAAATAAATTATAAACAAGGAAAAAAAGGTAATTGGCATGAGACAATGAATATGTTTTTAAATTTTTTGAATTTCACATCGAGTTTTTAGTAATAATCATCGAGTGAAGAACTTATATAAAATGTTCATATTTTCTAAATCCAAAAAATAAATAAAAAAATTGATGGAATGGTTGGAATTAATTAAAATCATTTAATTATTTAGAGATATTATAAATGGATTTGTGTGATATGCATGTATTCATATACTCCATTCGTCCCGTTAATAATGGCACGTTTTTTTTTGGCACAGAAATTAAGGAGAAGAAAATTAGGGAATAAAATTGTATGGTCCACATGATTAGAATTGTGTTTAGGGATTGTTATTTCTAATTTATCTATATATAAAAATATTTATTTCTTGATTCATTAAATAAATTTAAAATCTGTAATTAATTAATCATTTCTTACCATTAACACTAATTTCACAAAAAAAATTCTAAACTAAAATAGGCAGGAAGATTGCATTTTTTTTCCTTCTTAATTTTGTTAACTTCATCAGCGGAGACAACTGTTGTCAAAATTCATGAAATCAACAAAAATCGAGATGGACTTAAGTAGTTTTGGGAATTAGAAAGAACATGAACTGAGGTGAAAAATCAAAAATTCATGAACTGGGTGAAATTCACGAAATCAACACAAAACAGAATCAAAATACCAGAACAAAATTCACCAAGCAACAATAAAGATCCTAAAAATCAACAAATATTCACAATTCATGAAATTCACGAAATCAACAAAAATTAAGAATAAGATTCCAGAAATTGTATGAAATCAAGAATAAGATTCCACAAAAATCATGAAATCAACGAAATCAAGAATAAGAATGAGATTCAAAACAAGAACAAAATCAACAAAAATCAACGATTGAGCCGCTCAGATCTAGCGCCGCACTGGTGCTAGGGTTTCACTTGGAAGCGGCGGCGGATGGAGCAGGTGTAGAGGTGTGGAAGCGCGACGATGGAGCCGCTCAGATCTGGCGCCGCACTGGTGCTAGGGTTTCACTCGGTGGCGAGGACAACCCAAAAAGGAAACGTGCCATTATTAACGGGACGGAGGGAGTACAAATTTGGAAAGCAAAATTATATAAATTAAATTTATTTTTAAAAATTGGGTTTGAGATGTATATAAATTCTAAACGTGAAATGTCTTTGTGAAATTTTCTCTAATTTATAATCTTTTGTTATTAAGGCTATTTATTTATTAATTTTCATTTTGTAATGTTCGAGTTGTTAACTGCGCCAAATAGCATTAGTGTAACAATAATAATAGATAGTAAATCACTTTTTAGTTGAGTTTGACATATATACGACGATATACATTCTAGGTCAGTTTGGGTGGCTGAGTTCTGGCTATTCTATATTACTTGATGTGATAGCCCGAAACCAAATCATTTATCCCAAATTATTTTATTTTAAATTGTTTTAGATTTCATTATTTTGAAGCATTTAAATTGTGAAGTTATTGTAAAATTTTATTTTATGTTAAGCTCACGAATTGTCTAGTCGCGCCTCTAGTTAAATGAATAGATTTGAAGATCTTGACTCTAGAAATAAAAATTTATGTTCTCAAAATATTTTTAATTTAAATTTAAACCTAAATAAATATTTATGAAAGCCTACTTTTGTTGTGCCTTATTTATTTTTGTGAATATATAATTCATAATTTACTTGTAATACTGTAGATGAAAATACGTGTTATACCACATACTTTTATTTCCCCTATATAAGGCACGTATGATTCAAATATTGGTCATGCTTAAAACACAATCGGCTCGAACACTTCCCATTTTGGTATTTCGCTTCAACCTTGATCAGCAGCAAAATCCTTATTTCGTGTGGAGCTCAAACGGTTATCTCTTTATCTCTGTAAATTTCCATAAATAACTTTCATTTCAATCCAGCAACTATTCTCTTATTTATGCAGAAACACCAAGAACAGGACTTCCACAAAATATTGCTTCTATCTTTTTCAGCAAAACAGAATAATTATCACCCTTAAAACCAAATCCTCAATACCTTCAATTTCAGAAAAACACTCACACATGCTCTTATTCAGATGTCTTTACCAGAGAAATTATATTTGAAATCTTCTACATGATAATCCAATAGAATAAATTTTCACTATTGCACAGAAAAGAAATTAGAAACCATAGAAATAATTGAGATGAGAAGGCGCGGCGGCTGCTCGCCGGAGAGGGAGGCGGCGCAGAGATGAAGTAGCGAGAGGGAGAAGGGAGTGGATAGAGAGCAGAGAGGTGAGGGAACCGGTGGCAGTTACCGTGGTGGCGGCTGCTGCCGGATAAGGAAGTGACGCCGGGCGGCTGGCTGGCTGGCGGCGTGAGGTTGAAAGGGGGAGAGGGTCTTCTGTGAGTGCGTGTGTGTGTGCATCTGAAGTGTGTGCGTGAGGTGTGTGCTTTATGTGTGTGTATGTGTTTATGCTGATTGTGTGTGTTGGGGCGTGCGTTCGAGGGCACATGGGATCCTCTGTCCCAGACTCCCCGAGAATATAGTGTGTACCACTCTCATTATGTTATAATTTTAAATTATTTTTTGTTCAATTATAAAGATAATTAATAAGGGTTTACTTATCCAATTAGGGTTTATATTTATTTTTTTATATTTATTTGAATTAATAATAGATTATTTGGGTTCATTAATTCAAAGTTAGGGTATATAATTTTTAAAATTTCAATTTTTTGATGATAAATATTTATTAGAGTTCATAATATAATAATAATTTTTATTTTTATAAAAAAAAATAAAATAAAAAAAATTAAGAGTGGTACACACTATATTTTGGGACGGAGGATCCCATCTGGAGTTGAGGGTTTTAAGAGATAGAGAGATGGAATGGTGGGCTTAGGTTTAAAATTAATTAATGGGCTATATATGTTTGGGTTTGTTTTATTAAGTGAAATTGGATTTGATTTCATTTAATTTTATACAAATTAAGCTTTAGATTTTAATCAAATATTGAGCCCATTTTTTTTTTATAAGAAAAGATCTTTTATAGTTTATTAGATCAACAATTTAAATGGTTTTACAAAATAAATTTTTAAGTATTAAATTATTTCAAGATTATTTAGGCTCTTATATATTATTATTTGAATTTTATCTGACTAGGTGTGGCGCGACTAGGACGTAACTTTTGTGTTGAATTATTGAAGTTAGCTATCAAAGTTCAAGTTTCAGGTGTGAGATTTATTTCAGTACATGTTGTGGTTGATTCTTGTCCATTTTAATAATATGTGCTTACCATATGTGTTATGACGTATATTTTGAGGATATCGCTAGGGGCCTGTAAATAGGGTTCAGGACTTCACAGTCCTTGGGTTGCCACAATGCGATTTGAGGTATATTTTGAGGATGTTGTCAGGGGCCCGCAAATAGGGTCCAGGACTTTAATAGTCCTTGGGTTGCCACATTGCGAATATTGAGGATATATATGAAGTGACCGTATGTGTTACCGTGTTACTCCCTCCGTCCCACTAGACTTGGCACACTTGCCTTTTTTGTTTGTCCCACTAGAATTGACACTTTCCTAAAATAGTATGTGGTCCCTACTTTCTCTACTCACATAAAATAAGTGGACCCTACCTACTTTACACTCTTAACCCTTTATTCTTAATCTCCGTGCCTAACTCAAAAGTGTCAAGTCTAGTGGGACGGAGGGAGTATTATCTTGGACAATTATTGTATGATATCTCACACTGAGTTATACTCTGTATGTTCATCCCATATTTAACATTTCAGGTTATTGTTGTTGGAGACGCGTGGAGGGTAGAATTGGCGAGTGAAGTCATTTTACAGAGTAGTAGTCATTTTTATTAACGTATAATTTACACATTTAAAGTTTTACTCAGTACAAATTTTCTGCTTTAGATTGGTTTCAAATTACAACTTAATTAATAGTTAAATATTTCTATGACTGCTTTATGTCATGCTTTGGAACAAAGATGTTGATTGTTGATTTTAAATCAAAGTTAATATTTGAATATATTATTAAAAAGTTGATATCTTTTAAATCGTTTTAAAAAGTGTTTTAAAAGTTTATTTCATTTAAGAATTTACTTTCATTAAATTATTTTCCAGAATATTTATTTTAAAACTTTTTAAAGACTTCCACATTAAATATTTATTTAAAATTTATATTTATCTCCTTAATTAGATTAGGGTGTTACACTTGAATCACGAACTTTAGTTAACATGTTCGGCTAATGAGAGACGAGCATGCACTAATGCTCGATATGAGGGTAAAAGAGTTCTGAATGAGTATAATTTATATATTTTGTAAAAAGTAGGCATTTTTTATATTTTGTCTTTCAAAATGGATGCATATCATTTTCATCATACTATTTACTTATGTTTAAGATTAGAATAGTACTATTATATGAGTTTGAGATTGGAAGCGTATTGTAATATTTCAACTTTATTAAAATAGATAAGCAATTATTGTAACAATTTATAGTTAATTATTAATATAATTTATAAATTTTAATGAGTTTTAATTTTGGAACAGGAAGAAGTGATAAAATCATTCTTTAAATCGTGTTTGGGACATGTACACCAAGTATAGAAAATTTAAACAAATCTGAATATTTATCAACATGCCTATATCAATTTTTTTAACCTTTGATGTTCGGGCCATAACTACAATTAACCCTTTATTCTACTTATTAATGTTTATTTTGTAAATTTTGGATTATTATTGCGCTAAATAACTAATCATTCTAACAAATTAGCGAGATTGTGTTTGAGATTAGGACGAGTAATAAAGTCACTTTTTAAATAAGTTTGACAAGAATACGATGACGGAACTATACCAACCTCATTATTTTGATCTAAATTTAGTAAATTATAAATTTGTTTTTATAGTATATACTTGTAAATTATTACGCAAAGTCATATATCCCGTCCAAATTGGAAAGGGTATACGGTATACCACAATTCGATTTGATGGATGGCTTTGCACATGAATAGCTCACTAGTGGAGGTGTTTGGTTTTAGTGATAAGGCATGATTGATAAAATAATCCATCTTAATCAACTGTTTGGTTTGAATGATTTGACCCATGATTGATAATTCGGCCCGCATATAATTAGACAACCAATTGAGTGATTATTTATCTGGATAATTAAATCATTCCCCCAATTCTATCAATCTTATAAATCTTATCTATCTCATCCACCAAACCAAACGTAGTATTCTTCTAAGTTATTAGTGGAGCTTAATCCCCCCTATCGTCCCTCCTTAGTGGCGTCGCCAGCCACTAGTATCGGCATAAAACTCTATCTGTATAATACTTTATTTGAAATCGTGTTTGAATACCGTATTGATGATCGATGTGCACATGGAGTGAAAAATCTCAAAATAAAAGAGTGAATTCAAAGGCATATGAAATTTGAATAAGATTTTGATGAAGAAGAATAACACAACACTATAAATAAATGAAGGTTGCAGCAGGTGGATTGAGAGTGGAGCGAAGCGGGTAAAATGTGGAAGGCGGTGTGTGCAATGGTGAGCGTGGAGCTCAGCTTAGCTCTCGTAAACATACTGCTGAAGAAGGCCATGAACGGCGGGATGAGCCGCGTCATCATCGTCGTGTACAGGCAATCCGTCGCCACCATCTTCTTAATCCCTTTCGCCTTCTTCTGGGAAAGGTAGTCTGCATCGTTTCAGAAAATTAGTTAGTTAGTTAGTTCAGTTTGGTGATCAAAGAATAAAACAGCTTGTTGCAGGAATAGCTGGAGCAAGCTCACTGCCAGTTTGATCTGTCAAATGTTTCTATGCGCCTTGATCGGGTAAGAAATTTAACACTCTGGGTTGGTTTTTTTATATATTTTTTAAGGTTGTCTGAATCAAACCATTTATGGAAATATGTAGGTTGACACTCACGCAGTATTTGTTCTTGGTTGGACTTGATTATACATCAGCAACATTCACTTGTGCTTTCATAAACATAGTCCCAGTCATCACATTTCTCCTCGCATGGCCACTCAGGTAAGCCTCTTTCTCCTGTAAGGTAGCGTTTACTTTGCATGATTGATTATATGCATATTTGAGTATTTTTATCATCAACAGTAGGATTTCCCCAATTAATCTCACCATTTTCATGAGATAAGCATCGAACAAAACTAGATTGAATGATAAAAATAATCAAGGGTCTTAGAATATCCCAAAGTATCAATCCATTAAAATAAACAAGTGATTAGGCCAAAGAGTATGCATGATTGTTGGTGACACGAGTTTTAATAAATGTTAAGTAAGTGTTATGAGTGTTAAAAGGGACCAGTTTTATTGTAGCGTTAATATAATGAGAGAAAAAGTTATTAATTATGAATATATTCGACATAATGAGAGAAAAAGTAAGGAATTTGCGTGTGTTAGGCCATGTGTGATAAAGTTGTAAATAGGTTAATAAAGTAAGAGTAAAGAATAAAGAGTTTATTATGAGGTAGCATCATAAAACAGCAATGTATATTGTTGTGGGACGCTCCAAAATGAAAAGAAGTGCACACTCTTATGGGACAGAGAAAGTAAAAATTTGAAGTAGGGGTGGTGCTGGAGCTCCCCCTAGATCAGCCCCTGGCTCTGGCTGTACTATATCGGATTGTAATATGATGCAGGATGGAGAGGGTGGACATAAGCCGCAACAGCGGCAAGGCCAAGGTGGCGGGCACGGCTGTCTGTGTCATGGGAGCTTTGTTACTGTCGGTTTACAAAGGCGAGCTGCTCATCAACCACCCCCGGCATGGTGTCGAGCACCGGGCTAATGTTGAGGCGAAGAGGTTGGGCCCCGGTGCAGCGTTTCTTGCTGCGGGCAGCGTGGCTTGGTCCTCGTGGTTTCTTATGCAGTCGAAGATCGGGCGATACTTCCCACATCGTTACTCGAGCACGTTGATCATGTCGTCCTTCAGCTCATTCCAGTCAGCACTGTTGTGTTTCGTCACGGACCGGGATTTTTCCAAGTGGATTGTTAGAGGGGAACTTGACATTCTAACAGTCGTATTTAGCGTGAGTGCCGTTTGCATATGATTTATTCAGTTTTATTACTATAGTATTATTGATTTTAAGAATGTGTGTTTGTTGCTCTATTAGGGAATCGTGGGATCAGGACTATGTTATGTGGTGATGTCTTGGTGTGTGAAGCGACGTGGTCCGGTTTTTACCGCTGCATTTAGCCCTTTAATTCAGATTTTTGCTGCGGTTTTGGATGTTTCAGTGCTGCATGAAGAGATTTACCTCGGGAGGTAAGAATGTCTTCGCTATTCGATATGTGTTTCGATACGAAATTGTCAGCTATTTGGATCAGATCCTTTAGGTTGCGTTTATTTTGGAGGATTGACCTTTATAGATAAAAATATGGCTATATTTTCAAGCTTTGTGATCTAAATTCTTTAATTTGGTTTTCTAGTAGTGAGTGATTGAATTCAAAATTGTGCAATGATTTGAACAGCATTTTGGGATCGGTTGTGGTAGTTGTTGGCATGTATGTTCTCCTGTGGGGCAAAAGCAAAGATCAACAAGAGGCTTGCGGCGCTCTTCCTAAGAGAATAGATGAATCCCATACTCAACAAATTACCAATTAGTCGCATTTAATTTATTGCTAAATGTGGGGGGAGGAAATATTATATCCAATTGTATTATTGATTCTGCATCGTTTCCAAGTACTTGTACACATATTCGTGATAAAAGATTGTATGTTTACTAAGATAAGTATGTTATAATTTCGGATGTTAAATAAAATTTGTTTTTTGATTTATTTGTATTCGAACTCTAACTTATTGACCAGTCATGCAATACTATCAGGGGCGGATCTACAGTATGACTGTACTGGGCTCCAGCCCAGTGCAAGTCCAATATTTTTTCTTATATATATTCTTCCTATCTACATAACCCAGCCCAAATTCTAGCCCACAATCCAGCCCAACCTAAAAAACAAGACTTCTACATAATCTCAACATATAAATAAAACTGACAGTTAGCAAACTATTAAAAAAATAGGCATTGCACGAATTCCTAAGCAAAATCCGCAATAGTAAAGCGGTAGTTCTCGTCCCCTAAAAAAAATCATAGTTATTGTCTCTGACTCCAAAGTCTTGATCAATTTGAATTTAATAATTTTCCATCATCTCAACAAGCAAATCACGGTATGTAGTTTAAAATCCCAACTTAGAATTAATATCAAAATTAATCTCATTTTTGTTGAATTTAATTTGATAATATTAATGATTGAAATAGAGTAGAATAATTTTTAATTATTTATTTAAAACACTTCTATTTAAATTGTAACTAGTACGTTCATCCATGCGATGTGAATTATAAATAAGAAATACAAGAAAAAATATAGTATCAAACTATTCATAGTAATTGCTTAATATTATATAATGATTTGCTACATTTATGTTATTTTTATCCTATTTTTCTTTCTTAATAATTTTTAATGTTGAATTTGAGTCAATTTTCAAGTTAAAAGTAAAATTACGAATTATTAATAATGAAAATTAGTTCATTTGTTTAGAAAATGAAACATTTTTTTTTTAAAAAAATGCATAAAAAGTATGTCTTTATGTGCTTTCAATCCACTGTTAAAAAAATGTATGAAAAGGAAGTGTACAAAATACTCAAAAAAGAAAATTCTTCGGGGGCACCCGTCCCCGAACCGTGTGTAAATATTTTCAAATGCTGTAATTCAACAAAGTCAGCCCCCCTAACATTAAATCCTGGATCCGCCCCTGAATACTATAACAAAGTAGTATGGAATATGCAAGAAACTTTAGTAACAAAATGCACGGAATTAAACAACTAAACGAGCAAAAAAAAATCTGTATTATATTGCTAAAAGGAGACTAAATATTCATATCCGGGTAGGGATGACAATCGGGTGCGATGGGTATGGATAGTGGCTATCCATGCCCATACCCGCGAGCTAAATGGATAATGAATTTTAACCACGAAACTATTCGTGGATATCAAATAGTATCCAAACCCGCCACCCACGGATACCCGCTACCCGTCGGGTATCCGCCAATCCGCTACCCGTCGGATACCCGTCACCCACTATCTGTCGGATACCTTAATAAATAAAAAAATAAAAAAATCACCATAAATCACATAGTTCAAAATCACATCTTTCATCCATGTTCAAATCCACATGACAAAGTTTAAATTCAAAGTTAATATCCAAATTCATCAACTAAAATTATAAAATTCAACAAAGTTATATTATTGCTCAATAGTAGAAATAGGGCCCTCTTCATTGAACTCTTCTTCTTCGTCTTCAAGACATGTCCAAAAACTTCCCTTATTTCCTTGACATATGTTGGCCCATATATGATATGTATATCCAAGAGTAAAAATTTAAAATGCCTATTTCCTTATCTTTTTTTTTTTTTTGTAAAAATGATCTCTTTTATTATACAAAGCATTATATGCCCTATTCTTTAAATACCATTTGATTTGATGAGTTTGCTTAGTTTTCTGTGAAAGTCTTACACATTTGACCGATTTGACAACTATCAATCATAAAAGTCAACGACTTGACAAGTTATCAGTCAAGAATATATATGAACGATGCGTGACTAGATTATGTGTCCGGTCGGACGGACACATAATTTCACCGGACGGACACATGATTTTATCGGTCGGACACATGATTTGGGTGGCAGATCATGTGTCCGGCCGATAAAATCATGTGTCCGCCCGGTAAAATCATGTGTCCGGCCGGGCGGACACATGATCTAGCCACCCACCGGTCATATGTACTCTTGATTGATAGCTGTCAAATAGTTGACTTTTATGACTGATAGCTGTCAAATCGATCAAATGTGTAAGACTTTCACAAAAAACCAAGCACACCCATCAACATCAAAGGGTAAAATAGGTACTCCACATAATTAGGGCATAGAATGCTTTGTATGATAACTTAGGGCATTTTTACAAAAAAACTTAAGGAAGTGGGCATTTTTGCCTATTAACACTATATCCAAAGCCCATATTTTAAAGATATTTCGTGGGTATTTTTCGCATATTTTCGCGGGTAAACGGATTTCGCGGGTATGGATAGTAAATATCCAAACTCATATTCATGAACTAAATGGATAGTGAATTGTATTCACGAAACTATCCGTGGATATCAAATGCCCCTCAAACCCGTCCTATTATGGTCGGATTTTCGCGGATATTCGTTACCCGCGAGTAAATTGACATCCCTAATCTAGGGAAATTAAGTTACCAAAAAATAAGTTCTAAAGAAAGTTGGGTGATTATGTTCATAGCCCCCGTTTAACTTTGTATAGCCTCTGACTTAAAACAATAATAATAATAATAAATAATTATAAATTTATTATTTTACCCTATAATTCATAGCCCCAAATTAAATACTCTATGATTCATAGCCCACCTAAATTAAATCTGTAGAGGCAATGCGATAACTTCTTCAAACCCTCACACTTATCGATCTTCAATCGAGTGAGACATGGCATGAGGCACATGGCCGCAGATTCTTCTTCTTCCAATGCTATATCTTCCCACTCTTCCCATTTGTCGCAGAAAAAGAATTATAGTTTTTTTAGTTTCGGGAAGAACGTCAACCCTATTGAGGTCAAGTTCATCGGCAAACAGGTCTACAGTTTGTAATTTTTCATAATGGATCAGATTAATTACTTCTGCTTGTCAGTAATCCAATATTTATTTTAGGGTTAATTGCCCATAAAATACTGAACTTTCATCCAATTCTAGTTTTGCATACAAACTTTGAAATGTGGCGTGATGATTACTAAACTTTTGATTTTATCTGATTTTGCCACTAATTCAAATTCCAGCCAAATTTCAGGCTAAAATGGCCTGGCAAAATTTGACGTGACGTATTTATTCTTGCGTGACAATTAGTTGGCAAAATAGTATTTTTTTATTTAATTTTTTATCAATGAAAGAAGAACAAAAAGCAAATGACTCAAATTGTCAGTGACTTAATATATCAACTCAAATAATATTTTTTTAATTAAATTAATTAATTGAATAAATTCAATCATAGTAAGGGAATTCTTCGAATGTAAGTGTATCAGCCAAAAAATATTTTACTTATCAATAAATTAATATATCAAATCAAATTAAAAAAATAAAAATAAAAACACAAAGAAAATAACTCAAATTTGCCTTCTTCGATTTTTTTCATGCAAATAACATGCACTACAAATCAAATTAATCAACTTTTTTGACTTTTTGGGCGCCGAACATAAGGGGATTCATACCTTAAACACAATTTCATCCAATGCTTCTTATTTTAACGACCTAAATTTACTTTCTTGGAATTTTCTTACCATTATTGAATTTATTCAATTAATTAATTCAATCAAAAAAAATATTATTGTTTGATTTGATATATTAAGTTATTGATAATGTGGGTTATTTTCTTTGTGTTATTTTTTATCAATAAAAAATTAAATAAAAAATATTATTTTGCCAACTTATTGCCACACAAGAATAAATATGCCACATCAAATATTGACACGCCATATTAGCCTAGAATTTGCCCGAAATTTGGATTAGTAGCAAATCCAAATAAAATCAAAAGTTTAGTAATTATCATGCCATAGTTTAAAGTTTGTGTGCAAAACCAGAATTGAATGAAAGTTTAGTATTTTATGGGTAATTAATCCTTTATTTTATTTTTTATTTTATTTTTTTGTTTTTAGTTCCATGAAAGATACTGTCTTAAACATGGTCAAGAAATTCATCTCTTTCTTTTGTATCATTCTTCTTATCTCCATTTTATTTCATTACGACTCTGCGACCATAATAATTTAGTTAGTTAATTGGTGGAAACCAAACTAAAATCATATAAACTCGTGATTAAACTGAAATTCATTCGATTATGAATTATAGGGTATTTAATTTAAAGATTATGAGTTATAGGATAAAATAGTAAATTTACAATTATTTATTATTATTATTTTTAGATGGGGGCTATTAATAGAATTACCCAAGAAAGTTTAAACGGTGAAAAAAAAAGTAACGGAAAAACACAAAGAAGACATAATATTGGGCCTTAGCTTAGCTCAAATAAATGATTTTTCTGTAAATCATTGTTTTCATGCATTTTGTATTAATGGGTAATTCATAGCCTCCATTTTACTCATCATAGCTCCTCAATTTTAATAATAATAAAATATAATTATAAATTTATTATATTTTACTCTTATAATTATAACTCATAGCAAATAAAAAATTTAATAAAAAATTTATTATACTCCTTCGTAGCCCCTTTACACTGTAGAACCGTGAAAATTATTTCATAGCCCTTTTTTTCATTATCAAAGCCATTTTGTTCTGCAAATCACAACACCATCGTCTTCATTAGTAAACAGGCTCTCAAAAAATTAAAAACCACAATAACAAGACAAAAGGGGGCCATGGATAGCAATTCACGAAATGATTCACAAAAAATAAAAATCGGCTCCCGTCTAAACAATGAAACAGAAGATCCAGATCTGGAGCCTATCTTCTCCCCATCTCCAAATTTTTAAAATCAAATTTTCTCACAAATGAGAGATATTTTATTTTCTATAAATTCTAAATTATGGAGGGTTATGAGTTGTAAGGATAGATTAGTAAATTTATTATTATTATTATTTTATATAGTGGCTATAATGGTAAAAAGGGGGGCCAGGGATAGAAATTCACCATATATTAATTGGTTCTGTTGGTATAATTTGGCCCACGTTGTTGTTAATTCAAGCCCAATCCAAAATTAATTCTTACTATTGCTTTCTCTTTTTGGTAGTACTTTTACCTTGTCTTGAAAAAAAAAAAATCATCTTTCGTGTCTTTTTAGGTGGAAGAAGATCTCGATTAGTTTCTTGCTTCAAAATATCGCCGGCCACAATTTTATACATATGGATTATTATTATTTTATTTCCGTAAAGAAATTTAATTTTGTGTTGAAAAATTTGTTTTTACCATACTATGCTCTATTCGTTTCTAATTACCGTAGTCAACCACATTATAAGTGACAGGGTGATGATAAATGGACACCTGCATAAAACTGGTTTTTTTGCATTTAATCCAAATGGGCCGGTTTATAGGAATTTTTGTATTTACTAATTAACCCCTCATATTATTTAATGTTTTTTTGTTGTTTTTTTCGTTTCCTTTTTTTTCGGTTATTTTTGTTTCCTTTTTTTACGTTCTTTTTGTTTCCTTTTTTTTGTTTTTTTTGTTTACTTATTTTTGAGTTATTTAGTTTTGAAAATTATGTAAATCATATATTTGAGGTTTATATGATTATTTATTCCGAAAATTGTTTAATTTATTATTTTAAAATTTTATTATTGATTTGTTACCAATAAATCATGGTTTTTTGTTTAAAAAAATCTTAGATTTGTTTGTAGCTATTGTTTTTTTAAACTAATATTTTTTTAAGATTATTTATTTATTTTTTCAGAAAATTATGTTATTATGTTTTTTATATTTGAAAATTATGTTAGTTTTTATTCGATTTTTTTTTATTTGGAAATTATGTTATCTTTATTTGTTTCAAATAATTTGGCGATTCTTCTAAAACTAATCATAGATTTGTTTCCACTAATTTAGATATTCTCATTCTCCACAAAATTATCTTATATTTGAATCCACTATTTTAGAGATTCTCGTAAAATATTTCAAGATTTTTTCCGAAATTTTTATTATTTATATTTTTGGAAATTATGTTTTTATTTTTTTGAAAATTATGATTTTTTTCCATTAATAAGTAAGTAATATTAATACTTGAATCCACTATTTGAATGTTTGCCAGATGTTTGTTAAAATGTGTGATCGAATTTCGTATAACATTCTGAATGATTTTTATCATCCTTAAAATTAGATATTCACCACTTTTATATTTATGATTTATTTTTCATGAATAAAATCTAAAATCAAAAATCAAATCTTCACAAAAGAATGAAAAATCCATATATATATATATATATATATATATATATATGTGTGTGTGTGTGTGTGTGTATTTATATTATATTCAATAATTTACTTTAAATTAATTAATTAACTGCATTTAATAACTCATAATTTTATAACGAATAGTTATATCGACTTCGTTACATACACTATAGCAGTTCATTGTCTTATTGACATATCACGTTTAATTATTTACAATAATACATTGTTTTTCATTCAAGTATATGTTATATAGTTTTCTGAGCGATATTCCTGCATATGATTCATTTTATTTTATTTATTTTTCTCAATTTCACTAATTTACTTCAATTAATTAATTCAACTCTATTTAATAGAGTATACTTTTTATTTCAACTTCACTGATTCATTATGATATTATACTAACGCTTATATTAATCTAAATTTTTCCCAATTTCACAATTTTAATATTTTACCTCCATAATAAGTTATCACATAATTTCATTGTGTAATATATTTATTCATTTATAATGTATTCTAGGCATTTTTTTTGTGCTTGTACAACTTCAATGGGCATTATATATCTTATAAAATTCATTTTTTATTACAACTTCACTAATTAATTAAACTTTGTTTCATAGTTTTACAATAACTAAGGCCACATCGTTAGTCACACAATAATGGTTCATTTTGTTAACATCATATCGATTATAATACTTTATTATAATATATATGATGTGTGCGATTTAGTTGTCTAGATTCATGTTTATTATCGTGTGTTTTTATTTGATTTTTGCCCAAATTCATTGGCATTTTGGCGCAGGAATTGCTTGAAGTGTGGAAGGAGGCTCGTGGATGGAAGAAGTCGGTGAAAGTCGAGATTTGATGAAGATTAACATTGATTTTGGAGGAATTTAGAGATTGGGCTTGAAGTTATTTATTTTAGATTTAATTTAGCCTAAAACTATTATTTTAATTTATTTTGATGCTTTATTTGTAAAAGGGCCGAAAGCCCGTGATAATTAGGGACGACTATTGTAGGGATTATTTCCCTAGCCTTTTACCCCACTTAGCCGCATTCTTATTTAGAGATAGGTTAGGTTATATATATTAGTTAGTTGATTATTTGGACAACACGTTTTTCTTTTTCTTTTTCTTTTTCTTTTTCTTTTTCTAGACTAAGAGTTAATTAGGTTTTTAACTTTTGCTTAGGTTTTAGTTTTAGCTTTGACTTTTATTAAGGAGAATTTTTGGCAGAGACGTGTTCCACCAATTCCAAGTGTGGTGTTTGGTTTGTTATTCAATTGCAATTTATTATTCTTGTTTTATGTTTGATTGTTCTAGTTTTAATTATGAGTAGTTAAATCTTTAATTCGGCGAGAATAATGAAGTATTGATTTAATAACCTGTGAGACCTAATTGTTCATATAATTGATTCTTATTGATTTCGATTTGTTCCTTGTGTTTAAAGATAGTTTTGATTTAATTTAAGCCCGATCAACTTAGGTTTAATTGGATTACAGTCAATTAGCACCTCCAATCCGTAATTGTTGGAATATGGCTGATTAGTGATAAAGCTACCATGTTCGTAGTAGGAATAAATTGGTGGATGAATTATTACTAGCATATCTAGGATAATTTATCTAAACTGGGTTCCTTCATCTTAATGCTATTAGAATATTAAATCTAGGTCTGGCGTCTCCAGCTAGGTTATATTTTAATAAGGGAAATAAGCAGGTCTGGCGTCTCCAGCTGTTTATCGATACAGTAAGTAGGAATTGGGGTACGTCCGTTGCGTTTCACGGTATCCTATAACTGGTTGGTTGATAAGGATTAATTAATCATTGCGTCGATGATCAGAGTCATTAAATTAATATGGATTTATTCGAGTCGAGTTACTTCTCTATTGATTTATTTCTCGATTTTTATTTGACTTATTTGCTTTCTTAGTTAATTAATATTTTCTCAAAATTTAAGGCGTGGTGACATCACCAAAAATATAGATTCTAGGGAATTGGATGATTTTACCTGCTCTATGTGGTTCGACCCTGCTTATCATTATACTCATTTAATTCTTGATAGTGTTGCAGGAATTATTTGGTGGTATACGACGTCCACCAAATTATGGGATTTGATGGAGGGTTTGACATAGTCAAAATTCCCCCCATCGTTTCCCTCTCAATTCCACCTCCTCCAAAACCCACTCCAGCCATCTCCACTCGCATCTCTCCGCCTGAAACACCACCATCGCCGCGACCCACTCCAGAACCGCCACCGCAGCCACACACCTCCAGCCTCCATCTCCAACCTGCACCCGCCGCTGCTCTCCAATTCCACAATCCAATACCTCCCTGTTCCGGCCATCATATCTTTTCATCTACATCTGGAAATCACCACCGCCAGCCTCTATTACCGCCCTCCATCTCTACGCCTGAAACACCACCGACGCCGCGATCCCCTCCAGAACCGCCGCCCTCTACCGGCATCTCCATAAGGCAGCGAGAGCACGGTGATACCCTTCCCTCTTGTTCGTTTTTGTTTCTTTATTTTTTTCCTTGTCTTGTTTAGTGTTTGTGTTTGTTGTTTTGTTTTTTTTTTTTTTTCTTGTGTGTTCTCATTTTTTATGTTTTTTCTTGTTTGCATGAGGGCAAGCAACGTCTAAGTGTGAGGAGGGGGATGTGTCTTTATTTTTGTATGTCTATGTTGAGTCGTTGTGTTGTCTTGCATGTTAGCCAAGTGAGTGTTAGTTTGCTAGTTTTGTGTATGCATGCTTCCAAGTTGCACTTTGTGATGAAGTAGATGACTTGATACTTTTGGAATTGAAGAATTGTGATTTTATGGATGAATCTTTATTAGATGAAAATTGGGATGACGAAGAAAGGCAATAAGTGAGTAAAAACCACACATAAGTGAGATTTGAGCTTAATAGAGTAGAGCACTCTCTACTATATTTCTTCTTTGAGTGATTTGATATTCATGAGGTCGTGATATTAAGTGAGTCATATGTGACAAATGATAGAAGGCACTAGGAAAGCCCATTTGGCCTGCGTTTCACTGCCTACCCATACATTAACCCCTAGTGAGCCATTTTTGAAGCCTTAACCATTTTTGTTCTTATTAGTCACTAAATAATTAGCCAAGGCCTGTTTTGGACTCTCTCTTTGACTCAGTGATGCATGTCTAATTTTGAACTTCATTCCATTAATTACTAGAGAAAGTTAAGCTGTGTTTCTATGTGCCGTTTGCCCAAACTGATGTCTTCTGCTAGATGATAAGGATCTGTGATCCGTTTGGCCAGACAGTGGCAGTGAATTCAGATTGGGTTTAGGAAACGATTTGTGGGGATATTTTGTAGATGATGATTGCATGTTGATTGGAGATACAAAAAAAAGAAGGGTGCTTCTGGAAAAAAAAAAGAAAAAAAAAGGAAAAAACTTAAAAAAAAGAAAGAAAAAAAGAAAAGAAAAGAAAAGAAAAGAAAAGAGAAAAAAGATGTTGCACCAGTTTGAGTTGAGCATGTATTATCATTGTTATTGTTGGAGTTTTTCCCCTAAGTTTAGTTGCTTTCTTTATTTCTCTATGAACTTGAAATTGTGGATGATGGTTTGGATTAGATGTGCACACTTTGATCTTCATTGCTTGAGCCTAGGAACCCCTTTAGATCCTTCCAATCTTATGAATGGTCCCTAGCACCATTACGCCAAATGAACAAAGTCCTTTTTGAGTCACTATTTGAACGCGACATATCATGGCTGAGTGGATCTTTTCTTGTATGTGTGAATGTCCTTAATTGCAATTTGAGCGAATGAGTGAAGTAGTGAGCTGTACTTGTTATTCCCTGATTTTGACTAATTTGATGATAGAGATGCGTACTTGAGATTCTAATTTTTCATTTTAAAGGTAGAGAGTTATTTATAAATTACTTGGTTCATCTTGGCAGTATAAGTTACAAGCTAGCAGTTGGCATTTACTTGGCTGTTGTGTTTTCGTGTCTCGCTTCTTATCTTCCATCTTTCTTTTTCCTTTTCGTGTGTTTGTGTGTTGAGTCTGGGGGAAGGTCGTGTCTAGATAATTATTTCTACTATTGAGTCTTTTCTTCACTTCATACTTGAGGGCAAGTATGATTCAAGTGTGAGGAGATTTGATGTGTGCGATTTAGTTGTCTAGATTCATGTTTATTATCGTGTGTTTTTATTTGATTTTTGCCCAAGTTCATTGGCATTTTGGCGCAGGAATTGCTTGAAGTGTGGAAGGAGGCTCGTGGATGGAAGAAGTCGGTGAAAGTCGAGATTTGATGAAGATTAGCATTGATTTTGGAGGAATTTAGAGATTGGGCTTGAAGTTATTTATTTTAGATTTAATTTAGCCTAAAACTATTATTTTAATTTATTTTGATGCTTTATTTGTAAAAGGGCCGAAAGCCCGTGATAATTAGGGACGACTATTGTAGGGATTATTTCCCTAGCCTTTTACCCCACTGACAAACATGGTTTTCGTACCTCAATATCGCATGAATTGTTGTCATTTTCCCCCATGAATTGATTGCTAATATGTGTTTGTATCCCAATTTTGAGTTTTGTTGAGTTTTGATTTCTTGGTGTAGTTTTGGAGTGATTTCAGGGAAAATAAAGGATTAATTGGAGGATTTTGAAGACATGATATCGACGTACGTCTCGATAGGAATTCGTGAGCGCAAACGGTGACCAAATCGGAGTCCGGACGAGGGAGAACGGAGCCGAACAAGCGGACTGCGCATAAAGCCCAGGAACCCGCGGTCCGGGCCGCGGCCACGGGCCCGACCGCGGGCCTCTGCTCCAAAATTGCCCAGTAACCCGCGGTCCGGGCCGCGGCCACGGGCCCGACCGCGGGCCTCTGCTCCAGAGCAGTCCAGAACGTTTTTGACAGTCACCCGCGGTCCGAGCCGCGGCCGCGGCCCATGACCGCGGCCTCCCCTGCTTCCAGCCGCGTTTTCAACCGCGGTTCATGCCGTGACCGCGGGGAAGAGGCGGGGATCCGCCTTTTGGTGGGCCCAGACGTGATTTTTAGCTCAAAACTCCATTTTTCCCCTCTTTTCTCATATCATTCACCACACACACCCACTTCATCTTCCCCAACTCTCCAATCCCAAACCCTAGCCTCCATTCTCTACCATTTTTTCTCTCTTCCACACACAAAAACAACACCAAAATCAAAGTAAGAAGGGGAAGACTTGGAAAGGAGCTCATCAAGACTACATGATTGAAGATCAAGATTATAGGATTTGTCTATGAATCTCTATCTCTCTATATCTTTATTTATGTTTTCTTATGACTTGAGATTTGCTTTTATTATGAATATGCTTGGCTAAAATCTCTTATCTTAGGGATTAGATTAGATGGATTTGTAATGGATTGATTTCTTTGTTCTATATATATCTTGATTGTGCTTATTGTTATCTTTTCAAGTCCTAGATTTATCTCTTGTATGATTGGTTGGCCACCTTTTGTGCATTTCTAATTTGTGATTTGAATCGGGAGAGGATAATTACAATAGATTAGGAGTTTGATACATATCATCTCAATAAACCGGGAGGTTGAGAGTTGGGTGAGGGCTTGTTGATCTTTTGTGCTCTTGGGAGTTATAGGTTAGAAATTGACCGGGGACGGCAATTATGACCCGTAATCTACTGTTTTAGTCGTCCGGGAGGGGGCTAAAACTAGTGGGGAGATCGCCCTAGATAAGTAGGTCATATCAAGATTAATATTGCTTTAGATTGAAGTTCATTACGATCCATCGAAATTTAGTCCCTAGGATAACTTTCATTCGAGTCATTCCCCAATTTATTAACTAAGTTTATCTTGTCGTTATTTTATTTACTTGCTTTATTTAGCTTTGTTTTAGTTCTCAATATCTCTTCATCTTTGGTTTGTCTAAATAGATTGAAAATAACTTATTAATAATATTTAGAAGTTTAAATTCACCAATCCTTGTGGAATACGACATTGCTTCCATATATTACAACTACCCGTATACTTGCGGCGTGGTGAAAATATTAGCGAACACCCACTTAGCCGCATTCTTATTTAGAGATAGGTTAGGTTATATATATTAGAGCACTCCCAGCAGAAATCTCATAATTATGCTCCTATATTCCTCCCTAAAGCTTCCCTATTTAATTTTAGGATCTCGATTTTATAAATGCATACATCAGATCTCCTATGTTCTATATAAAAACAATAATTATGTGTGGGCCCTACTAATTATAAGCTTAAAATAAATTTAGGGTGGGTGTAAATTTAAGATTGAATTTAGGTAGGTGTAAATTTTTTTGTGGGCCCCATCCAATTTAGGGGATCTGCTGGATGCATTTTTTATCGCATTTTCAATTGTTTTAGCCTAAATTTAGAGTTAGTGATAGATTTAGGTGATCTGCTGGAAGTGCTCTTAGTTAGTTGATTATTTGGACAACACGTTTTTCTTTTTCTTTTTCTAGACTAAGTTAATTAGGTTTTTAACTTTTGCTTAGGTTTTAGTTTTAGCTTTGACTTTTATTAAGGAGAATTTTTGGCAGAGACGTGTTCCACCAATTCCTAGTGTGGTGTTTGGTTTGTTATTCAATTGCAATTTATTATTCTTGTTTTATGTTTGATTTTATTTATTTGATTGTTCTAGTTTTAATTATGAGTAGCTAAATCTTTAATTCGGCGAGAATAATGAAGTATTGATTTAATAACTTGTGAGACCTAATTGTTCATATAATTGATTCCTATTGATTTCGATTTGTTCCTTGTGTTTAAAGATAGTTCTGATTTAATTTAAGCCTGATCAACTTAGGTTTAATTGGATTACAGACAATTAGCACCTCCAATCCGTAATTGTTGGAATATGGCTGATTAGTGATAAAGCTACCATGTTCGTAGTAGAAATAATTTGGTGGATGAATTATTACTAGCATATCTAGGATAATTTATCTAAACTGGGTTTCTTCATCTTAATGCTATAGAATATTAAATCTAGGTCTGGCGTCTCCAGCTAGGTTATATTTTAATAAGGGAAATAAGCAGGTCTGGCGTCTCCAGCTGTTTATCGATACAGTAAGTAGGAATTGGGGTACGTCCGTTGCGTTTCACGGTATCCTATAACTGGTTGGTTGATAGGGATTAATTAATCATTGCGTCGATGATCAGAGTCATTAAATTAATATGGATTTATTCGAGCCGAGTTACTTCTCTATTGATTTATTTCTCGATTTTTATTTGACTTATTTGCTTTCTTAGTTAATTAATATTTTCTCAAAATTTAAGGCGTGGTGGCATCACCAAAAATATAGATTCTTGGGAATTGGATGATTTTACATGCTCTATGTGGTTCGACCCTGCTTATCATTATACTCATTTAATTCTTGATAGTGTTGCAGGAATTATTTGGTGGTATACGACGTCCACCAAATTATGGGATTTGATGGAGGGTTTGACATAGCCCAAATATGCATATATATTATATTCAATTTTCTATGTATTTTAATTTATTTTTGTCCACATAATATCACAAGATTTTTTTTTACAAATTCAGTAATTAATTTCAAATAATTAATTCTACTTTACTTCATTGACTATAATTATTTTCGACTTCGTTACTCATACAATACTATATTCATTTTGTTATAATTATATTACATTTAATACTTTATTATAATACATTCAAACAAAATATTCCTTAAATACTTTTGCGACCGAATCCAATCATATGATTCATGTTTTTTTAGTAATTCTTTTTTTTTTCAAATTCACAAATTATTTCCAACACATTGCAAAATGTCATCGTATAATACATTGTTTCTCATCCAAATATATGTTAAATAGTTTCGCGAGCGATTTCCAATCGTACGAAAATGTTATTTTCAAATTTTAAACATTCATATTGCCCACATATATATTCCTTCATTTATAATATATTTATAATATATATGATTCTCCGAGCAAAATACCATCGTATGATTCATATTTTAATATTATTTTTCCAACTTCACTAATTTATTTCAATTCATTAATTCAACTTTATTTAATTGAGTTTAATCATTTCTTATTATTATTATTGAGTTTATTTCAATTCACTAATTCAACTTCAAACTATATTAGTTCATTTTCTTATTATTGTATCGCTTTTAATAAACTATATGTTATATAATTTTACAAGCAAAATCTCATGCTTACGATTCATTTTATTTTATTTTTTCTCATTACTCACACTATATTATTTCATTCTCTTAATGGAAACAAATCTAGGATTATTTTTAGAAGAATATCCAAATTAGTGGAAAGAAATAAAATAACATAATTTCCGATAAACCAAAATAATAAATCTTCGGAAAAGAAAAAAACAAAATTTTAGAATATAAAAATACAAAATTAAAGAAAAAAATATATTTTCGAAACAATAGAAAAATAATACGTAGGAACAAAAATAGGATTACTTTTAGGATCTTCATAAAATTAGAGTAAACAAATAAATAAAACATAATTTTTGAATAAAAATAAATAATATTAATTTTGGAAAGAAAAAACTGGAAACAAATATAAGATTATTTTATCAAGAAATAAATAATCAAAAGAATTCCAGAAACAAAATTCAAATTTGATTTATATAATTTTCGAATTATATAATTAAGAAAAGCTTCTGGAATAAAAACATAAAAATAAGAAAACAAAATAAACGAAACAAAATGAAAGAAAAAGAAGGAAACAAACTAAACGGAAAAAAAGGAATCAAACTAAACGAAAACAAACTAATTTCGGATTTATATTAACAATAAAATAGTATTACTTAATAAAGATAAATTAATTCACTAAAAAACCGGCCCACTTTGGCTAAATGCAAAAACTCCGGTTTTCAAAAACACTCGGTGTCCATTTAGCTTTTCCGAGGAAAAAATTGGTGGAGAAAACACGCTAAAAGACTTGTGTTGTTTGACGAAGTTGCGATAATCCTCAAGTCATTGGTCAACGTCAAATTCGTGGAGAAAACATGCTAAAGAAATACTAAAACATCCGTTTGTTGCCAATGGTCTTCTTCAGAATTTTTTATTATTATTTTTTATTTACTTCTTTTTTTTATATATATAAATACTCTTCATCCATCCTCATTCATTTTACACTATATTTCACTCATTTCTCTCTTCTTCGTACTTAAAAAAAAAAATCATCCTTTTTTCATCTTAAACAAATGGATCTTGAATGAAATAATTGGTGGACAACCAAGGGCGGTCACCGGAATTACCACTTAATTTTAAAATCAATTTAAAATTGATTTCAAAATAAAATCTTGCCTTTTTAATATAGACTATATAGTATAGATTTGAAAAAATTGACACTTAAAAAAAATCTTGCCTGATGAAGATAGAATCGTATATCTTTAATTATTGATTTGTCTTGTTGGTCAAGTTAGTTTGTTTCCTTTTAGATGTTTAGGATTTTATTATAAATAGGAGTTTTATTTATGTTTTATGGGAGTCGAATTGAGAGTTAAAATGTAGAAGGTGTGATTGTTCCCTTCTCGCGGTGTTCTTCCGGTATTCATAAGTGAATCAACGAATTATCCCTTATTGTACGTATTCCGATATACAGTGATTATCAACGGAGTTCGTATATTTATCAGTATCAAATATATTTCACACTTCTACCCGCATCATATAGTCAAATATATCAAATTTAAATAAATTATTGTGTATTAAAAAATAAGAAAAACGTGTTTAACAAGAGAACGACAAGTGAAAATTTGTGCCCGGCCCTCCGAAATAATTCTGCGGTGGTACAGGATTTGGCGGTGAGCATGAAATGTTATTTGGGTATCGTTGTGATTTCTCCACCACATTTTTCCTTTTTCTTTTTTGTTATTTTCTTTTTCTTTTCCCTTGAGCCGGTCAGTATCCAGTCCACCGGTTACAGTTACAACCTCAAATTTCTGCTGTTGCACGAGGAATGATGAATGAATACGATCATCTTTTAATATACTGCTTCCGTCTCATAAAATCATGCATAATATGAAACAATACGAATTTTAAAAAAATTCTATAAAAAGCAGTGTAAATAGAGAAATGATCCCATATTAATTGTGATGTTTAGTGAATTTTTTTTTTATTATAAATAGACTATGTATGCTTTTATGACGAATGGAATATATATTTACAATATAAGTATATATATAGATTGTAGCGAGAATGTTATTTTTTAAGTGCACAGTAAAATATAATAGATGCACAGTTTCTTTTGTTGACTAAATCCTAACCATTAGATCTAAGATTTAAAAGGTCAAGATTAGGTTCCTAGTTCTCATTTTAACAGAGGTTTTTATTAGAACCTCTTCCTATATATATATATATATATATATATATATATATATATATAGGGGTGGACTATAATAAAAACACATCTTTTTGTAAAAACTAAAAACGGCTGAATTCTATGTAGAACACGTATGAATTAGCTGTGTAACTGTATGAATTCAGCCAATTCATACGTGTTCTACATAGAATTCAGGACCTTTCGCAATTCATGCAGTTACACAGCTAATTCATACGTGTTCTATATAGAATTCAGCCGTTTTTAGTTTTTACAAAAGGATGTGTTTTTATTATAGCCCACCTCTATATATATATATATAGTGTTGAATAACAGTATTCATTTAATTGATAAAATATTTGTTTCCTCTAAAATTCAAACTCAAACAAATTTTTGGCCCTTAGATAAATATCAACCATATAATCTGAAAATATAATATTTTAATTTATTTTTATTTCTCACCACATTTGTCCATTCTTTTTTTTTTTTTTTTTTTTGAAGAGCACATTTGTGCATTCTTATTGAATCGTTTGTATCATGCACAAGCTAATGGAGTAAAATTTATGAATAATAAATTATCAGAATGAGCAACAAGAATTTTGTTGTGTTATCTTATGCGAATTGGAAACCTCATATGCAAGCGTGACCACTTAAATTTTCGTACAAAATCCTCTGATTTCTTCTTTAGAAAAAAAAATAAAAAAAATAAATCGTACGGAATCAAGAAGGTGGAAGTGAAGTTTGGTCCAGTACTATTGAACTACATAAGAAAGAAAAATTAAACATTCCCCTTTCGATAAAGGAAAAAATAAATTTTAACTTAAGTACGTAAGAAAGAAAAATTAAACATTAGCCCTTTCGATATAAAGGAAAAAATAAATTTTGAATTAAGTACATAAGAAAGAAAAATTAAACATTTCCCTTTCGGTAAAGGAAAAAGTAAATTTTAAATTAAGTACATAAGAAAAAAAAATAAACTCTGCTGATATTGGTTATTTCAACGCCGTTTCTAGCTGGTGCATTCAATGTTAAAGATGATTTTTTAACTAATCACATTTTTATTTTAATTAATTACTATAAATCAAGTATTATGCATATATGTTTGATATAATTGAAAAAAATCTAAAAATAATTAGTTTATTAAAAAAATAGTTGTGTGGTAAAATAATAACAATACTAATATATAAAAGTATTCGATGTAAAAACATTTGTCATGACTATATGTCCTTTTTGTATAAAAAGGAGTCGAGAAAATTTCAATCCTAGTCTAGTCGTAATTGATTGGGGTTGCTTCTACAAAAAAAAAATGTTATTGGTTTTGTAAGTTGAGTTTTAAAAACGTTCAAAGACCACAATTTGAGTCCTTTTTAATTACTCTTATTTTTCCGTAGGAATTCAAACCTAAACATTGACTATCCAAATTTAATTAAATGTAAACTGACTAAGTTTATTTTAGGGAAAATTGCACCTAAATACACAAATTTTGTCAAAAATTCATATTTGACGTGAAGTTAGGATTTTACATTTTAATACACCAACTTTCGTTGTTGTCCAAATATGACACGACTTAATTCTTAAAAATTCAAAAAACAACCCCTTTTTGTAAATAATTATACAAAGACCCACTTATGTTATAATTTGGGACATTTAAACCAAAACAAGATATTTCCTTATGATGTTTTCTTTTAAACCATTTTAGGCGCGGATCAAAGATTAAAAGAAAACATCATAAGGAAATATCTTGTTTTGGTTCAAATGTCCCAAATAATAACATAAGTGGGTCTTTGTATAATTATTTACAAAAAGGGGTTGTTTTTTGAATTTTTAAGAATTAAGTCGTGTCAAATTTGAACAACAATGAAAGTTAGTGTATTAAAATGTAAAATCCTAACTTCGCGTCAAATATGAATTTTTGGCAAAATTTGTGTATTTTCACGCAATTATCCCTTTATTTTAAAAAGTTTATAAATAGTCTAGTAGTAATTGATTGGGTTTGCTTCAACAAAAAAAAAAAAAAAAAAGAAAAAATGTTATTGGTTTTGTAAGTTGAGTTTTAAAAACGTTCAAAGACCACAATTTGAGTCCTTTCTAATTACTATTATTTTTCCGTAGGAATTCAAACATAAACATCGACTATCCAAATTTAACCAAATGTGTTTGACTAAGTTTATTTTAAAAAGTTTATAAGTAGACCTAGTAAAAATTGTCCCGACCTCAGATTCAAAAAAAAAAAAATGTCCCAGTTTTAGAATTAGGTTTCAAAAAATCTTACATTAGTGTAAAATTGTCCCAACCTACCTACTAGTAGGGTTAATTACACGTTTGTGAGATCGTTTCCATTCGTTAGATCATCATAGTTAAATTATAAAACAAAAAAGTCAATTATCCAAACGTAAAATAATCATATTTAAATCATGAAAGAAAATCATGTGTTCAAATATTAAAAGTAAGAGGTGGTTTTCCGTTAAACCGGTTTCACGGTGAAACCGATTTTCGAATGACACTACTTCAGCATACAAATGACAAGTCATTTGTATGCTGCATGTGTCATTTTCCGAACGAAGTAGTGTCATTCGGGAATCCGGTTTCACCGTGAAACCGGTTTCGCGGGAGTTTTTGTGTAAAAATAATGGTATCATTTTAAAATTTTGACTATGAATCAGTTACACGATTTTTACTTTTTTTTTAATAAGTTACATAAATAAATAAAGAAATTTAAAGATCACATCACGATGAACTCAAACTCAGACCTTCGACATTAACCATTTACTGTTATACCAACACACGCACACGAGTCAGTTACACGATTATTTGTGGTGGTTAGATCTATAAATATAAGGGAGCTATAGCCTATAGGTATAGAATAATAGAATCAGTTTCACCTTCATTTATATTTTCCTAATGGAAGCCCACCACCAAGCATTCGATTTTTGGTGTCTCACCAATATTGAGGTAGCCACGAATTGAGTGTGTCCAATTTGTTGAAACATGAATATTGGTAACAAATTCGATGCAATGCAGGAAACATCGTTGCTTAAACACGCAGCAAAATTGGAGCAAGTGAGAGATATGTTGATGAAAATCGATCAAGACTCGTTGAGAAGTCTAGAGCTCGTGGATACAATCCAACGCCTTGGCCTCTGCTATCACTTCAAACACGAGATTGAAGCCATTCTCCATCGCCAACATCTAGCCCACACCTCCAATCATTGCGCCACCCTTTTCGAGGCTTCGCTTCGTTTCCGTTTGCTCAGGCAGCACGGATGCCGAGTCGTTGCAGGTACTCGTGAATACAGTAAAATAACTAAATCTTTTTATATTTGAAAAAAAAAATGATTAGCGATAATGAATGTGGCTGCATAGCGTCACTCTAAAAAAAATCAGTTTGTTTATACAGATGACTTTTTGGGACAGTTTCTACGCGACGGGGAGCTGAAATTCGGTCTAGTTAGTGAAACGAGGGGGTTGATGGCGATGCAGGAGGCGTCGCATTTGAACACGGGAGGTGAAGAAATCCTGCATGAAGCTGCGAGGTTTAGCTCTTGCTGCCTAAACAATAAGGCCATGATTGATTGCGTGGATGCGAGGGTGGTGAAGTACTGTTTGAGTTATCCACAGCACAAGACGGTGGCTGTTTTCGCCGCCAAGAATTATCTTCAATTTGTGAATGACGAAAATCATCATGCCTTGCGAGAGCTTGCAGAGTTCGAATTCGCATACATCGATTCCTTGCACAAGCACGAAATCCTTCGAGTTGTCGAGTAAGTTCATTATCAAGTAATTATTTTTTCATATAAAAAAAAGGGTTAATAGTATATATATACACACACACACACATATATATATATATATAGGAATTGGTTCAATTGAGAAGCTCAAATGTGTTGAGAAGTTGAGAAGCAATGTAATAGATGAACATGTTAGATGTTAGTACATTTTGATGAACATGGTAATTAGACACTATATAAATAAATTCTTTGAATATACCAAATACAACTGACGAACATACGAATCTATTTAATTTGTTAAAAAATACGTCACCGCCAATGATCGAACCCCAGATCAAACTCGTGTTCATAAAAACTAATTGGCATGTTCATCTATTAAATTGCTTCTCAACTTCTCAACACATTTGAGCTTCTCAATATAACCTAACCCCATATATATATATATATATATATATATATATATATATATATATATATATATATATATATATATATATATGTCCCGGATTTTTAACATCTTTCATGAAATGTCTTGCTGTACAAATTTTGGTGACGAAAAGATGACAAAAAATCCTGAAATTTCGTCATTTTCCAACAATGATGGTCTCTCCCTAATATGGTTTTCCAGTAATGTCGGCTCCAAAATATTACACATCCAGCGAGATATAAGTCATCTTTTCATTACTGAATTTTGTACGGTGGGACATTTTATTGAAAATGCTGAAAGTTAGGAGTTTTTTTAAGTGAAAACGAATGTTGGGAATATTTTATGAAAAACGTTGGAAATTTGGGATATAAGACACTATTAACCGAAAAAAATTAAAACATATTTATTTAAATTTAATTTTGTAGATGGTGGAAGGGGCTGCGGGTGAGCGAGGAGCTAAAATCGTCGAGGAATCAGCCGTTGAAATGGCACGTGTGGTCGATGGCGATCCTAAGGGATCCGAGTTGGTCCAAACATAGAATTATGCTAACAAAGCCAATATCGCTTGTCTATGTCGTAGACGATGTATTTGATCTTTATGGTACTATTCAAGACCTCACTCACTTCACCCAAGCTGTTAAAGGGTAAATAATTAATCTTAATTAATTCTACATGAAAATTAATTAATCGAGAATATATGAAATTATGATTTGTTATTGGTTGCGTGCAGATGGGATAGTTGTGCAAGTAATGAGCTACCAAGTTACATGAAAACATGCTTCAATGCCATTTATGACACCACCAACGAAATTAGCAGCTTCATCTATCGTGAGCATGGATGGAACCCCATTAATTTCCTCAAAGAAGAGGTGCAGATTTAATTAATTAATTCAATATTATATATTTGAGCTAATTAAAATGAATAGTATATATTAATTACAGTGGGGAAGCTTGATGGATGCATTTCTTGTGGAAGCAAAATGGCTTAGAAGTGGAGAATTGGTGGAGGCGGAGAAATATCTCAAGAATGGAGTGATAAGCACAGGAGTGCCTATGGTGCTATCTCATCTCTTCTTCCTAATGGGAAACCCTCCCACAAACCAAACTCAATTACTACTCAATGATCCTCACGGACTCACACATTCCGTCGCCAAGCTCCTTAGGCTCCTCGACGACCTGGAGGTAAGATGAGTACACATCGAAATCAATTATCATTACTTTCACAAACTGAAACAACTGACTCACCAATTATCTATTCTTAAGGGGCGTTTATTTGGAAGACTGACCTTGGTAGATAAAAATAGTAAAGTTAATCATTTGTTTACTTTGATAGATGGAACTTTGGAATATCCCAAGACCCTTGACTATTTTTATCATCTAAAGCTACTATTGAATACAAAAATACCCAATCATAAATTTTACCAGTCATACAAAGTAAACGACTCTTAGGTTGTTTCTAATGTATTGCATCTATTTAAGCTAGGTAAGAAAATATTATTCGTTTTTATTACTATTATATATATACTTGTTTTTTTATAATAAAAAACAAACTGTATGAATTGCCTAAAAAAATCTGGCTCAAGGCTGTGGTCCTCGAATCCCGCACGAGTAATTAATGGGAATTTCTGGCTTCTCCACTGAATTTTTGAGTATGTAGGACGAGGAAGAAGAAGAATACGACGGATCGTACGTGGAATGCTACATGAAGGAAGGGAAGGTAGAATCACGGGAAGGTGCGCGAGAGCACGTGATGAAGATGGTTTCGGCGACGTGGGAAAACATCAACAAGCATATGTATGGCTTCTCTTCCGCAACTCATTTCTCTCCATGTTTCACAAGGGCTTGTCTCAACGCAGCGCGTATGGTTCCGGCTATGTATAGCTATGACAAAGATCATCGTCTTCTCCTCTCCACCGTCGCCAAATCACTCCTATGTTAGAATTATTGCTTTCTTGATTTCGCCACACATTGATTGCGTGGTTATAATGATGTATGCTGTCAAAAACATGTGTGATTTGTACTATTTTTTGGATGTTTTCTAGGTGGTTTTTGTTGTGTCCCTATCTTTGTTTGGAGGCACTACATGCAACCATTTTTCATACTAGTATTTTCAATGTCTTTTTTATGTCTTTCGTTTCAGGTGTGGACTTGCTAGAATATTAATTATTTGAGTTTATATTACACCAAATAACACAAATATTTGTACGAGCTCTGCCCTATGCCAGAGACAAAAGTGACAATTCCAGTTTCTACAAATTAAAGTGACAATTATTCTAAAACATATATCAATTATGAATAAATTATCTGTTAGAACCGGGTACACGATCGAGATATTACAAAATGAATATTTTGAGATATTACAACTCAAAATAATTGAAAATATTACAAAGAAAATAATTTGAGAAATTACAACTCAAATAAATGTATACAACTGAAATATACTGTATAAATAAATTATACGTATAAACTAAGTCGAGTCGAGATGAATCTCTTCCCGCAAGAAGATTATCGCCCCGGTAGTGCTCTTCGGTTTAGGCGTATCTTCCCCAAAGGTAAAACGACTTCGTCTCGTCGGATGTAGCACCACAATCCGGCGAGCTCCGGCGAACTGAATAAGGATCGAAAACTGAGCTAGAGGTGGAATGCAGAATGCAGACTATTTTGTGAGTTGTGAGTTGTGAGTTTTCAGAGTGAATTCTAAAGCTCACCACACACCCATATTTATAGGTGTTAAACCGAGTGTAAACGGATCGGCAGTCAACTCCGGCGGCTGCGGTAGGTGGCCGCAATCGTTGAACGCAGAAGTTGAAACAGTCAATTCCGGCGGCTGCGGTAGGTGGCCGCAATCGTTGAACGCAGAAGTTGAAACTGATTTTCCCTCTTCAACATCCAAACTTTGACATACAATATCTCACTCACCGGAAATCGGTTTTGAGACTTCAAGTATATCACGTTGATCTACTCGAGATGTAGATTAACATCCAATTATTATTTTAATTAAATAATAAATATTTAATTAAATAATAATTTTCAGATTTGGCATAAAACCATATTTCCAACAATCCCCCACATGAGTGAGAAATCAGTATGCGTAATTAAAATAATAATTGGATGTTAATCTACATCTCGAGTAGATCAACGTGATATACTTGAAGTCTCAAAACCGATTTCCGGTGAGTGAGATATTGTATGTCAAAGTTTGGATGTTGAAGAGGGAAAATCAGTTTCAACTTCTGCGTTCAACGATTGCGGCCACCTACCGCAGCCGCCGGAATTGACTGTTTCAACTTCTGCGTTCAACGATTGCGGCCACCTACCGCAGCCGCCGGAGTTGACTGCCGATCCGTTCACACTCGGTTTAACACCTATAAATATGGGTGTGTGGTGAGCTTTAGAATTCACTCTGAAAACTCACAACTCACAACTCACAAAATAGTCTGCATTCTGCATTCCACCTCTAGCTCAGTTTTCGATCCTTATTCAGTTCGCCGGAGCTCGCCGGATTGTGGTGCTACATCCGCCGAGACGTAGTCGTTTTACCTTTGGGGAAGATACGCCAAACCGAAGAGCACTACCGGGGCGATAATCTTCTTGCGGGAAGAGATTCATCTCGACTCGACTTATTTTATACGTATAATTTATTTATACTGTATATTTCAGTTGTATAAAATTATTTGAGTTGTAATTTCTCAAATTATTTTCTTTGTAATATTTTCAATTATTTTGAGTTGTAATATCTCAAAATATTTATTGTAATATCTCGATCGTGTACCCGGTTCTAACAATCGCAAGAAGATTAATTTTCTCTGCCGTTGATACACGTTCGAGAAATGGCTCACACCGACGTCAATATGGATGGCTCCACCACCTCTGCAACCATCGGTTCAACCACGTCGTCAATATTTTCCTCGTTTGCATCAACGGGGGCTTCATCGTCAACATCTAGAACTATTGGTCTTGCCGAGAAACCATCAACGTTCTCAGGCAAGAACTTCAAATATTGGCAAGAGAAGATGCTATTCTACCTCACAACTGTGGGGTTTGCCTGATTCTTAATGGAGGATAAACCTCCAACCCCGAGTGAAGGGGAAGGGGAGACAAGCAAAGAAATTCGTGCCGGATATTTGAACTGGTGCCGCGGCGACTACTTGTGCCGTAACACCGTTCTCATGTCTCTGGACGAACGGCTCTACCGTGTTTTCAAGGTTCATGAAACCGCGAAACAATTGTGGGAGGCCCTTGATCTGAAATATCAAGTGGACAAGGCAAATACTACCAAGTATATTGTCGCCAAATGGTTGGAATATAAAATGGTCGACTCCCGACCATTGATGGACCAAGTGGAAGACTTCCAAAATCTTTCACATGAGGTTCAAGCCGAAGGGATGCCCTTGGCGGATGCATTGCTCGTTGCAATCATCATAGAGAAATTACCTCCTAGTTGGAGGAAATTTCAAAACCTTTTGAAGCATGAGCGCTCGGAGATGTCCGTGCCGATATTGTTATCCAAGCTTCAAATGGAGGATCACGTGAGAAGTCGTGATCAAAAGGGAAAAGCTCCGATGGAGGCAAAGGCCAATCTCGCCGAGAAAGGCGGTCCCTACAACAAACGTGGTCGCCCTAACCCTAATAATAAGGGTAAAGGGAAGCAAAGCGATAGTCAACCATCAAAGTTTGATGGTGTATGTTATAATTGTGACAAAAAAGGTCACATGGCTAAGGATTGCCGCAAGCCAAAGCGGAAGAAAGCAAATGGCAACGTGAACAACGTCGAGAAGGACTTCGACGATTGGAACCACGATGACTTTGCTGCCATGATCTCCGAGGTGAATCATGTGGACAACCCGAACGCTTGGTTCGTGGACACCGGCGCTACCGTCCATATATGCATAAATCGTGAGTTGTTCCACAACTACAAAGAAGTGGAAAACAAAACAATAATGGAGGCTAGCGAACGGACATCCCAAGTCCTCGGCATGGGAGATGTGATTCTTCAACTCACGTCGGGCGTGGAGATCACATTGAAAGACGTATTACACGTTCCAACTGTCCGAAAGAATTTAATTTCGGGCTTTAGGCTTACGAATAAGGATTTTGAATTGTTTTTCAAATCTGACTATGTTGTAATACGCAAGTGGGGAAAGTTCCTAGGGAAAGGCTATGCCTCCGAAGGACTTTTCAAACTTGGTGTAAGAGCTTGTAAGCCTGCCAAGGCTAAGATCAATAAAGATGCATCAACCTCTTCTGCTTACTTGATTGAGTGTTCTGATTTATGGCATTGTAGACTTGGACATGTTAATCTAAATGCTATAAAGAGATTAGTAAAAATGAATTTACTAAAAGTTGATGAATACAACTCACAAGAAAAATGTGAAGTTTGTGTTGAAGCCAAAATGGCTAAGTTACCGTTTAAATCGGTAAAAAGGAGCACTCAACCTTTGGAACTTATTCACACCGATGTTTGTGATTTAAAGTTCGTGCAAACTAGAGGTGGCAAGAAGTACTTTATCACCTTTATAGACGATTGCACAAAGTATTGTTACCTTTACTTATTGAAAAGTAAAGATGAGGCTATTGAAGCTTTTATAAACTTCAAAAATGAAGCCGAGAATCAACTTGGATGTCGAATTAAGATGGTTCGAAGTGATAGAGGTGGAGAGTATGTAGCTCCGTTTGCTGAATTATGCAACGAAAGTGGTATAATCCATCAAACGACGGCTCCTTATTCACCACAATCTAACGGCGTTGCTGAACGCAAGAATCGAACTCTTAAGGAGATGATGAATGCCTTGTTGATTAGTTCAGGATTACCCCAGAACATGTGGGGGGAAGCTGTCTTAACGGCCAACTATATCTTGAACAAGATTCCACTCAAAGGGAAAGATGTAACTCCCTATGAGCTATGGAAAGGAAGGAAACCTTCGTATAAATACCTCAAAGTGTGGGGGTGTTTAGCCAAGGTAGAAGTGCCTTTACCAAAGCAAGTTACAATAGGACCTAAAACGGTGGATTGTATCTTCATTGGTCATGCACTTAATAGCAGTGCCTATCGTTTTATAGTGCACAGATCGGAGATACCTGATATACATGTTGGGACAACGATAGAATCAAGGAATGCTATATTCTTTGAAAATATCTATCCTAACAAGGATAAAGGTACATCGAACTCTAATGATGGAGTTGATGGTGATGCTACAGGTTCTAAACCTATGGAAGTAGCTAGTAATTCTACTCAAGTAGATGATGCCACGGGTTCTAATCATGTACCACCTAATAGGAAAAGATCAAGGTCTAAACCTATGGATGTAGAACCGAGACGTGGGGAACGAGTTAGAAAAGCTAATGTCTATGGACCGGATTATGTTGTCTTGATGCTAGATGGCGAACCGGTGACGATTAAAGAAGCTATGTCTGGCTCAGATGCAGCTCTCTGGAAAGAAGCCATCGATATTGAGATTGATTCCATTATGCAGAATCATACTTGGGTGTTAGTGGATCTACCACCTGGAAGTAAAGCTTTAGGATGCAAATGGATCCTAAAGAAGAAGTACAAATCTGATGGTACTATAGATAAGTACAAAGCCCGACTTGTCGTTCAAGGTTTCAGGCAGAAAGAAGGGTACGATTTCTTCGATACCTATTCACCTGTGACCAGACTAACATCTATTCGGATGCTTCTCGCTATTGCTGCCTTGCACAATCTTGAGATTCACCAAATGGATGTGAAAACTGCGTTCTTGTATGGCGAGTTGGAAGATGAAATATATATGAAGCAACCTGAAGGGTTTGTAGTACCTGGGCAAGAGCACAAAGTATGCAAACTTCAAAGGTCTTTATATGGGTTGAAGCAAGCACCGCTTCAATGGCATTTAAAATTTGACAGTGTAATGTTGTCAAATGGATTCAGAATCAATGAGTGCGATAAATGTGTCTACATTAAGAATTCTAATAACGGATATGTTATTGTTTGTCTTTATGTAGATGACATGCTCATCATGGGAAGTAATTCCCGAGTGATTCAAGAAACCAAAGGCATGCTAAGTAAAAATTTTAGCATGAAAGATATGGGCTTAGCTGATGTTATCCTTGGAATTAAAATTCTAAGAAGACCTGAAGGTATTACTATAACACAATCTCACTACGTTGAGAAAGTGTTAAAGAAATTCAACGCTTTTGACAAGCCAATAGCTAAGACACCATGGGAACCTAGTGTGCATTTGAGTGTACACAAGGGAGAACCTGTTGACGCGATAGAATATGCGAAGATTATTGGGAGCTTGTTGTATCTAACAAATTGCACTCGTCCCGATATAGCATGCTCGGTCAACAAGTTGGGCAGCTTTACAGCTAACCCTAGTAATGAACATTGGAAAGCTCTTGAAAGGGTTTTGAGATATTTGAAATATACTCAAAACTATGCGATTCATTATACTAGGGAACCCTCTGTACTTGAAGGGTACTGTGATGCAAATTGGATATCTGATGCCAAAGACTCGTTTTCAACGAGCGGTTATGTATTCACTGTGGGGGGTGGTGCTGTGTCTTGGAAATCCAAGAAGCAAACATGTATTGCTAGATCGACCATGGAATCAGAATTCATAGCTTTGGATAAAGCTGGTGAAGAAGCCGAGTGGCTTAAAAATTTCCTCGAGGATATTCCATGTTGGTCGAAACCTGTGTCGTCCGTAATAATTCATTGTGATAGTCAAGCTGCTATCGGACGAGCACAAAACCATTTGTATAACGGTAAGTCGAGACATATTCGTCGACGTCATAATACCGTGAGACATATGATCACTAGTGGAGTTATCACAATTGATTATATAAGATCAATTGATAACATAGCGGATCCTTTGACAAAAAGTATCCATCGAGATCAAATGTATAAACTGTTAGGGGGAATGGGTTTGAAGTCCACAAATTAAGGATAATTATAGTGGCAACCCAACCATGATGACTGGAGGATCCCAAGAACTTGGTTCAATGGGACAACTAAGCTATGAAAATCCGTGTGTTGAACACTCGAATTGCCTATTCCTTGTAGAACAGTGAGTGTTCGAAAACCTGCACGTGGTGAGGTTAAGTCTTTGACTTTTAATGACTCTAGAACTCCTCGAAGAGGACAAGTATAGCAGGATACTTGAGTTAAGAGTCACCTATGTAAGTGTGAAGTGGGGCCGCTTCGATTGAAACACTTATGAATCCAAAGAGGTGTTCCAAGGCCTGTAATGGACACAAACGTGAGAACGAATAAGGATTGAAGCAATATTGTGTCAATATTGTTGACTAAGTATACACCGAGGAGGACTAGTTCAAGGAACACAATCCACTAGGCCGCCGGTATACTCGATAATATTGACTATGGCAGGTTCAAAGCCACAAGCTACCTTTCCAAAAGCAATGTTGTTTCTTAAGAAGACTGAGCTAAATGTCTGCATACATACGCATACTGATTTCTCACTCATGTGGGGGATTGTTGGAAATATGGTTTTATGCCAAATCTAAAAATTATTATTTAATTAAATATTTATTATTTAATTAAAATAATAATTGGATGTTAATCTACATCTCGAGTAGATCAACGTGATATACTTGAAGTCTCAAAACCGATTTCCGGTGAGTGAGATATTGTATGTCAAAGTTTGGATGTTGAAGAGGGAAAATCAGTTTCAACTTCTGCGTTCAACGATTGCGGCCACCTACCGCAGCCGCCGGAATTGACTGTTTCAACTTCTGCGTTCAACGATTGCGGCCACCTACCGCAGCCGCCGGAGTTGACTGCCGATCCGTTCACACTCGGTTTAACACCTATAAATATGGGTGTGTGGTGAGCTTTAGAATTCACTCTGAAAACTCACAACTCACAACTCACAAAATAGTCTGCATTCTGCATTCCACCTCTAGCTCAGTTTTCGATCCTTATTCAGTTCGCCGGAGCTCGCCGGATTGTGGTGCTACATCCGCCGAGACGTAGTCGTTTTACCTTTGGGGAAGATACGCCAAACCGAAGAGCACTACCGGGGCGATAATCTTCTTGCGGGAAGAGATTCATCTCGACTCGACTTATTTTATACGTATAATTTATTTATACTGTATATTTCAGTTGTATAAAATTATTTGAGTTGTAATTTCTCAAATTATTTTCTTTGTAATATTTTCAATTATTTTGAGTTGTAATATCTCAAAATATTTATTGTAATATCTCGATCGTGTACCCGGTTCTAACATTATCAATTGATATGAATGAATAAAGGTGTAATTCTTATGAATGGGTGTGATGAAGGAGAGCCTACATGAGTGTGCCTCAATAAGTAAAAGAAGAAGAAGAGAAAAGAGTGTTCGACACGTTGAAATTCAATTCAGCATGCAACCATGAGTCGACATTATAACTTTAAAAAGTTAGTAATCATTCGACAATTTTCATTAGGGTTGATAAAATGATAATTTGGTTAACCCGTAATCAATCCGATACCATTTGGTATATATTATTCAAATACCCGTTAATTGTATTTATCAATTAACGAAATAGGGTTCAATGAGTTATCGAGCATATGCATTGATTAGCGGGTATATACCCAATTACTCATGATAGTCGATCAATATTTAGAATTATTACTTCATGATTTATATATTTAACTACCTATTTTTAAAATATACAATTGAATTACAACGTACTACTCCCTCCGTCCCGGAAATAAGTTACTCTTTTTCCTTTTTGAGACGTCCCCTAAATAAGTTCATCTTTCTTTCTTTCCATTTTTGGACAACTATCCCACCACTAATAATACTTTATTTATTCTTACTTTTCACTTTTTCACCACTCTCAATACTAATTATAATACCTTTTCACCTTTTCACCATTTCCAATACTAATTATAATATATTTTTCTCCACTATCAATACACTTTACTGTTTTTCCTTAAAACCCGTGCCGTCCCCAAAGAGGAACTTATTTTGGGGACGGAGGGAGTATTATTTTGATACTCTCTTCGTCCTTCAAAATCTTCCTCTTTTTTTATTTTGTGTGTCCCCAAAACATCTTCCTAATCTATTTTTGAAAACAATTACTCCTTACTTTTACAATTTCACTTTTTGCGGGATCCATTCTCCACTTTCACTAACTATTACTCTTACAATTTCACTTTTTGTGAGACTCTTTCTCCACTTTCACTAACTATTATTCTTATAATTTCACTTTTTGTGGAACTCATTCTTCATTTATTAAATATATAATTAATTTTTATTAAAACTCGTGTTATTTTTGGTTATAAAGATACTCCATCCGTCCCACTGTATGTGAGACCTTTTCTTTGGACACGAAAATTGAAAAAAATATATTTTATTTGTAGGTGAAAAAGTGAAAATGTGTTTAAATGATAAAATCTTTCTCAAAAAAGGAAAGAGTCTCACTTACAGTGAGACTCGACGCCTTAAATAGAAAGAGTCTCAAATATAATGAGACGGAGAGAGCATTTGGGAGACGGAGGGAGTATGTCGTAATAACAGGTGCTCATGATAATTTGAACTTTTAGTCCATGATGAAGTTCCTTCTTCATCAGACAATTGAACTCGAAATGCGAGTAGCCGTATTTGAATGTAGCCAATTTATGATACCCGCAGAAAATAAAAATATGCGTCCAATACAAATCAAATCCTTTATCATGGGCCATTGGGCCGGAGAAAGAGAAGTAGCTGTGTTTCGTTGCAGTGTGGGCTGGGTTTCAAAATTTCTACAACTCCAAAATAATTAGACCAAGGGTGCATGGTATAAATTTATTATGAAAAAAATAAGTAATAATAAAAATTTATATATTTAAATATATTTTTATTTCTTTTCTCATTTTATACAAAAAAGAATTTCACCATATTTTGTTTCTTCTTTTCACTTCAAGAAGGGATACTATTTTCACTTCAAATGGTGACCTTCTCTTTTGTATAAAATGAGGAAACAAAATGAAACATTTATAGGCAAAAAAAATTTGCGCCCGAAGCCATTAGGTCGAGGGCACATTTGCCTAGGCGTCACGCATCACGTCGCCCCCCTCTTCGCGCATATGCGCGGGTTGCGGGGGCAGAAACTGGCATCCCGTGCGCCCCGGCGCGCAGCTGGCCCAAATACGATCCCTCGGTGACTCGTGTCATGACAAGTGGTGGTTGAACAACTCACTTTCATGTCGTGATTCTGCGTCGTCGATATGGGCATCCGTAAACGACCCAATGGTGTCGGCGCCGCACGGCGCCCCACCTTCGACCGCGACCCAGATCAGGCAGGATTACCCGCTGAGTTTAAGCATATCAATAAGTGGAGGAAAATAAACTTACAAGGATTTCCCTAGTAACGACGAGCGAACCGAAAAGAGTTCAATTTTGCATTAAACGTAAAAGAATTTATGATGAAATCCTCTCAAAAGAGACAGAGGCGGGTTTTAATTTCTTTAGGATTTACTAATGTAATTTTGCATTCAACATTATGTACTTTTATATTTAACATTAAGCTTAAAAATATAAATATACTTTGACTTCATGATGAAATTCTGTTAAAGTATGAAGAGATTGTACCATAAAATTGTAATTTTTTTAGTTTAGTTTATAGTATATTTATTGTGTTTAATTGTATTTATTTTTTGTACTTAATATTAAGCGTTAAAAATATATTTTGTGGAGTACTATTTTTACCACAAATACCGTTCAAAACTTAAAAGAATACGAAAAATATCAATAATTTGATAAATATTATGATTAACAAATGAGATTGCCTAAGCAACTAAGAGTTGTGTACTACTCCCCCGTCCGGCTTCAAATTACCCTATTTCTATTTTGGGTTGTCCCATTTTAAATGAGCCAATTCATATTTTGAAATATTTAACACTACTTTTTTTATGGTCTCACCATCACTTTACACCTTCATCACACATTCTTTAATCTCTGTGTCGAAAAATTTAGGGTCCATTTTAAGCGGGACCGATGGAGTATACGATTATTTTGTCATTTTAGTTTTTTGAAGGAATGTACTATATAATTATTTCTATATATGGTGTGTGTCACAAATTGAGACGATATTCCACAAATTTTATGTACACATCCACAAAAAAATTGTACAATACAAACATAAATTGGGTGTATATTTTTGTGTTTCTTAATCCAGTCCATAGATTCCAGAAGGCATTTTCTACAAATATTTAATCCAAAAGTAAAGAATATTTATTTCATCACGTATAAATTAAAGTTGTAAGAAATAAAGTATGAAATCAAGTATATTAATGTGTTTGCTTCTCTTTCCAGTTTCCTTTACAACCAAACAAATAATAAGAGTTGAGTTGTGTTCTACTCATTCTCTCATACTTCTGTGTTCTGACCAAACACTCATAACTCTTCAAACTTTTCCGTATTCCTCTCAAGAAATCATGAGCAACGAATAGTAAGACCGCCCTAAATTCTTATTCCTAGTTAGTTTTCGCTATTTCTCTTCTTAAAATTGTTTTTCCCCTTCTTTTTTGTAGCGATTACTTGTTCAAGCTTCTCTTAATCGGTGACTCCTCTGTCGGCAAGTCTTGTCTTCTTCTGAGATTCGCGGTATGTTGACCTTAGTCGCTTGTTTGATTTGTGCTATACTATCTGTGTTATCGCTAATTCGTTTTGGAAGATCAGTGACGTGTGTTTGTTCGGATGATTTTTTGGTGTTTATTTTTTATTGTTGGGTTGGAAAATTACTAGACCGAGTTTATAGGGGCTTTCTGTGTCTTGTTATGAAATGCGTGTTTCTTTTCCCTGAAAACTAATTTTTGCCGGTTGATTTATAGGATGATTCGTATGTGGACAGTTACATTAGCACCATTGGAGTTGATTTTGTAAGTTCACTTCCTGTTTCATAACCTTTTTGATTGTTGTTGTCATGTTCTATTAGTTAATTTGGGCTTTCACATGATTATGCTGCTGCTACTTTTGTAGAAAATAAGGACAGTGGAGCTGGATGGGAAGACAATCAAGCTTCAGATTGTGAGTTAAATATTATGTACAATTGTCATTGCATGTGATCTCTCATTTGATGATATTGTATTTTGCCCGTCCTTTTGGCTACTGTACTGCATGTCCGTTTTTTTGTTTGTTTATTTAGGATTATCCTAAATGATATTGTTTGTTTGTTTGTTTGTTTAGGATTAACCTAAATGATCCTCAAATTTTAAGAATCTTGGGCCGTCTTTGGTTATGTTTCTATTGGAAACTATCATTTACATTTTATAGCGATGATTTTCTGGTTTCTGTTATGTTTAGTCATCTGAGTTTGCACAGGGTTTTATAGGAATTAAAGTTAGAAAATGTTCGGTTTTGAACGTTTTATTGGTGGCTGCTCATGTAAGAATGTAATGCAAATGCCATTTTTCATAAGTTGGTGCATATAACTACGTAAGTAGTGAGTTATGCTGAAACGTGTTGCCTGAAAATAATAGATAGATGAAAGTGGTGGTGATGGCATCTTGTTTCATTGGTCAGCCTTGAATCCTTGATATGATAATAATCTATTAAGATCATTTCTACATAGTCGGTTTTGGTGTGTAAGGACATTGTTTGTAAATATTAGTATATCTGTTGAAGAAAGAGGTCTTGGGGCTCAATTCTAATATTTTACTTATTTATATGATTATTTGCTAGGATGTTTTGAAAAAGGTGAATGCTAAGCAATGTAGTTTGAAAATTCTTATATATTATGAAGATGTGGGTGGTGGTAGCGAAGTTAACTGGGTAGAATTGTGGGAAGATGAAATAGGTCATTTGCAATGAGATTGATTAACGCAAACTTGATTCATGAATTATTGTGAAAAACTAGAAAGCTGTCATTAAATTGAAACCAGTAAAGCCCTCATATTTCCAAGACCATTGAAGGGATTTTCTTTTCTTTATGTTTAGTTGATTAAAGTCTGTCATATATCTTAAGTTAAGTCGGTTCTTTTAGTATTAAAAATTTGTAATGACTATACAGTATACAAATTAATTTTGGGATTGTTATAGTTTTATTGGTCTCTTGTATGATTCCCATAGTAATTCCGATCTCTTGTCGCTTCAACAAGTATATTTTCCTCTGCCAAAGCAGCATAGAGAGATTTCATTTGGTGCCTTTTCTGCATCCTGGCCTAGTGTGCCAACAGCTGAGCCATTCAACATGTGTGATTGTGAATGCTTCTGAAATTGCTCATAATATTAATTATACAATTGCACACTGTATTTCATAGAATTTGTTATGATTACACTACCACTAAAATATACACTCTAAAGGGAATAATGGAATTGACAAGTTATACCATTTTGCTATTTCTAGGGAATGATTGATTCTCTTACCGGCATTTGGAAGAACATGTACATTCCATATTTGATACCCCATATAAGCTCAAAAATCTGGACTTACTATGGTATTTTTTTTTGTCTATTTATGATTATCCAGTGGGATACTGCTGGCCAGGAGCGGTTCCGGACTATCACTAGCAGTTACTATCGAGGAGCTCATGGGATCATTGTAAGAAAGATCTTGATATCATTATTCACGTCTTTTGTGTTTGGTCCTTGTACACAGTCATAATTCCTTCAAAGTTATTTTGTATGAATGGAATGTGTCGAGTACTTGAGTATATTGAATATAACTTTCCTTTTCAAATGGTCATTCATTTTGTCATCATTTTAACTTTCTATTTGGGCATGGATATGCCATAAATAAATCACAGTTTACATGAATTAATATGACCTGGTATATATCCTGTTGGGATTCTAGGTTTTTGCTTTTGATTCGGCTATATATTCTAGAAAGCAAGCTCAACTACACAAGTACTGATGGCTGAGAAAACCGTTTGTTGGTAGCACTAATTTGATTACTTTTCTATCGATGTGCAGCAACTTCAACATGACTTGGTAATCTTTTCTGCTGTAAATGTTTTAATGACCACATTTATCGAGTTTTCTCATCAGTTGGCACTTTAAAATTTTGAGCCTTCTATTATTTATTCCTGCAATATGACTTACATACTTAGTTCATTTTGCATTCTGATTTCTCTACTCGAATAATGCCATGTGTTTGAATTGCAATAGATTGTGTATGATGTTACCGAGATGGAGAGCTTCAACAATGTCAAGCAGTGGCTTAACGAAATAGATAGATATGCAAATGACAGTGTTTGCAAGCTTTTGGTGGGTAACAAATGTGATTTGGTTGAGAACAAAGTCGTGGACACACAAACAGCAAAGGTGATTATCTTGTGCTGACTATATTACATCTGCTTCATTTTCTTCATCACCCCCCTCCCCTCAAAAAAAAAAAAAATCCTCTTTCGACTACTTGTAGTCATTTTGAGAAATGAACAAACTATATGCATGTGGATATGGAGAATCTGATTGAGTTTTTACAAATCTTTCTTAAACTCCAGTCATATTTACTAGATATGTATCGAGTCTGTATGGAGACATGATAAACCATACAAACTGCAAGTATTATAACCATGTAACACTTTTAACAAATGAAAAATGCACATCAATATTGATTATAGCAAGTCAAACTCTACTATGCTAGTTAATCTCCTTATGATTTATGTGATTTTTAGATCTTTCTTAGTATTTACTGTATTAACTTTTGCACTGGATTGGACTTACAGGCATTTGCAGATGAGCTTGGGATTCCTTTCCTTGAGACAAGTGCAAAAGATTCAATTAATGTGGAACAGGCTTTCTTGACTATGGCTGGGGAGATTAAGAAAAAGTAAAGCTACTAACTATTGATGAATAAATTATACGTGATCTAGCTCATCAGTGCAAGTATATGACATTCTCATATGCTTAGCATAACTTTTTTACTCAGTATAGTCTATACTTTCAAACTGGAGCTTCTGTTGGGTTCTTGATCTATTCACCGGCTTTATGCATGAAACAATGTGTTTTGTGATGGCAAAGTATCTGAAGTTGTTTCGTTCGGGGTTGGTGGTGATAGTTGTTATTTTACCCTGGTCTTGTGCCAGATGTTTGAAATTTCTGAAGCTGTTCATCGTTTGCCAGACATATCTAACGGAAGTGTAATTGCAGGATGGGTAACCAGCCGACAGCAAACAAGTCGTCAGCGAGTACGGTCCAGATCAAGGGACAGCCAATTGAGCAGAAAAGCAACTGCTGTGGCTAAGTGTAATATTTGTTTACTGTTAGAAGACTGTAAAAAACTGATGACAATTAACCGTTGGTGGCATTGTCCTTTTGGCTACTTGGAACTCAACTGCAGACTGTTAATATGTCCCTAACTCTTTTGTTTGTTTGTTTATTTACTTATTTGTCTTCTAAAATGTGAAGATTAGGAATTGGTTGAAATGACACTTCTTTGAATGTGTTGCAAATCATTGGTATTGTGATGGTGTTTTGTTCTCGACAAGCCTAAACATGAACATAACACAACAGTGAATACGAGCTTCAACTTTTTTTTCTCAATATTAAAAAAAGTATCTGTTAAATACTTATTAAAATTTGTGTCATCCATAAAGTATTATACTCCCTCCGTCCCAAACGAAATGTCCTGTTTTTCTTTTTGGGTTGTCCCAAACAAAATGTCCTGTTTCCTTTTTTGGCAATACACTCTCTCTCTACACTTAATATTTAAATAATTTCCACCAACCCGCTTTATCTACTTTATACACATTTCTTAATCTACGTGCCGAAAAGAAATAGGTCATTTCGTTTAGGACGGAGGGAGTACTCTTCATTGGACAGAGGGAATCGACGGAATATATAAAATGATATCAACACAATTTTCTACATTTTAATGATAGTCATAAGTTTTTATTTTATTTTATGCTTTTAGTAAATAGCTCTGGAAAATAATTATTACTATTAGAATAGTAAATTATAACTTTAAATATTTTTAATCAAGTATGTTTGTATAACTAATTTATTTGACATGCTAAATCCCAGCCTGAAAAAGTGAGAAAATTCCTGCTTTCAAACAGTTTTAACTCACCCAACTATTCTTTGATCAATATCTGAGGCAGCTGTTGTTTAGAGTTCATTTAAACTAAACATAACGTCACTCGAAATAAACAAATATAAATATATAATAAATATAGTATCAAAGTCGAAAGAAACAATATAATTATCCAATGACATTTCTTAAGAAAGCCTCATCTACACTACGAATCAAGACATGTGCAAGGTGTTCAATAGAGAAATATCAAAATAATAAAATCACAACAGAAACCGGCAAACGGCAAAATGGCAAAATAGAAAAGACGATTACGACGTCGAGCAGCATGTCTTCTTAGTGTCGGTGTCTTGTGGACCAACAACAAGAGTCTTTCCCTCTTTGATATTTGTTGCAGGCTCATCTGAAGATAGAGGTTTCTTACTGATTATACGGTATATTTCTGAAAGGATGGTTTGGAACGACTTCTCCACATTAGTGGCCTCCAGAGCCGAGGTTTCAATGAACGAGAGCCCCTCCTTTTCTGCAAAACTTTGAGCATCCTCTGTCGCAACAGCCCTAAGATGCTTGAGATCGGTCTTATTTCCTATGAGCATAATAACGATGTTGGAATCTGCATGGTCCCTCAGCTCCTTCAACCAGCGACTCACATTCTCAAATGTGGTAGGTTTTGTGACATCATACACAAGAAGAGCGCCTAGAGCACCACGATAATATGCACTTGTTATGGCCCTGTATCTCTCTTGCCCAGCTGTGTCCCATATCTGAGCCTTCACTGTTCTTCCCTCAACCTGCAAACTCGATGTTGAATGAATTCTTAATTTTTTGGTCTCACTGAATTTAATGTGACAAGCAGACAGAAACCAACTAAAAATAATGGCGCACTGGATGTAAATAAAATTTTCCAATTCTTACATGATTCATTCAAAAACAACCCTAAACAGTACCAAAAGTCAACGAAAGATTTAGAGACTGATAACATCTTGAAAGAGCTTGGTTATGAACTTAAGGTTTTTGTTGATAGTCCAGCATTCTTTCACAATATGAAAGAACGTTTTATGTCTTAACATCTTGACATTAATTTTAATGCATCAAAAGTTCAAAACAAGTTCAGAAACTGGAGTGTCCCAAGTACCAGACTTTGAGTAGAAACTTCCTAAACTTTTTGATTCTTGAATATACAGCAACATAGTCTTTGTTACACATAAAAGCATATGATACATCTTTTTCTATGCAGCCTCAGAATCAACCAAAACAACAGTCATGAACAAACCAACATGACTATCAAATTGATGCACTCTATAATTACCACATGTATGTTATTGTATCATTTTATAAGTTGCTTTACCCAAGGCTAATACTGCTATGAAGCCGAAAGAGCAACATATGTCTACAATTCTCATTTAATTTATGCAACAAATCTAAACCCCAGAACCTGGATTTTAGATTTTAAGTCAGGTCATAGTTGTCATTTAGAGAAGTGGCATGAAATTTTACTCATATGCAGAACAGAAGCATGTGGCTATCTCTCTCCTCCCAAAACCACGCATGCACAAACATGGTCATGCAACGAGAGTTCGAAGATGTAAGAAAGATAATGCTTCAATTATTTTCAGGACTAGCTAATTAGTGTGAGACATTGGTTACGCTTGTTCTCCTCACATTTATTAATCTTTATGCACATGTCCTCTTTCCTTACAGTTTCCACACTGTTCGTTGCAAAATAAGGAATATATCGTCCGTGCCATACTTATAATCCAGACAAAGTAAGAAAGTTGTATAATTAGACCTACAAGCAAAAGAATTTCAAGACTCAAAACTCCATTGATGACCATCATTAATGGAACCATAACTTTACACAAACATTTAAAACATGTCCTAGATACTGCACTTAATGGATTGCATAAAGTTTACTATTTTCGTGTGTGATTTTGCGTCTATACATAGTAGATGGATAGCAAAAATTGCACCGGAAACCCATAATTATTCACATCAAAGCTGCATAATCGCCAAATCGTAATTATGAATAAACAAACTGCAAATAGCTATTGAAGACAAGATCTGCCCTTATAACAAAGAGATCTACACATCCCAAACCCACAAACAAAAATCGAAAATTCGAATAAAAAAGACGAAAATTCACTCAATTCAAACAATCAAGTGACGCGTGGCCTCAAGAAGGCAGCGATTACACCATTTCCTTCTTAACCACAACCCGAAATTAGAACTAATTTCATACTAAGAATAGCAGAAGCACTAAAAGATGAAAACAATTATAAATTTTGGAAACCTGAAGAGTGCGAGTAGCGAACTCGACGCCGATAGTTGATTTAGATTCCAAACAAAACTCGTTGCGCGTGAATCGGGACAGCAAGTTCGATTTCCCGACGCCTGAATCGCCGATTAATACAACTTTGAACAAGTAATCGTACTCATCATCGGCTCTCCGACCCATTTATCAAGTCAAAATCAAATCAAACCTACTGAAATGATCAAATGTTTTTCCTGCCTTCGGTTTTGGCAGTAAAGCAATTGATAGCTATGGAGTGAGTTTTATTTGATTTTTTAAATAAATGGTTTTCCTGTAATGGCCGAAACGCCCTTCGATTTTCTGGAAATATCTGAATTTGCTAATTTTTAGCAACTTTCAAATTTTGAATTTTGAATGATATAGATTCTGATAACATTTGTTTCGCTGGGGATTTTAATTAGGGTTAATTATCGGATTCATTGATTCAACACTATTTTTATATTGATTTGTAACTTTAGCATTACTTTTTTTAATCGATGCAATTTATCCCTAAAAAAAAAAAAAAAACGATGCAATTTGGAACATCAACTTACAAATTTTTATAGCTTTGGTATCCCTAAATATTTTCAATAGTACACATTTATAATTTAATCATTGTGGTCTAAGATTACTATTTTTGATTTATTAGATCTCATATTAATAGCTAATCTGCATTCGAGCCTTACAAACATATTTATTTCATTTTAGTCAAATTATAATGTATGCAGCCAACCTTTTTCCTAGATAAATTTTATGTAATTTTCATTTTTGGTAACAACCTTCTTAAATTTGATTTATGCAAAAAGACCATTAATTTCACAATCTTAAAATCAGTCTCTACTCATGAATAATGCACTCTTTGAGATACAAAATCTTTCTATTAGGAATTTCCAATTTTATAATTTCAATTGAAATTGAATGTCTTTAATTATGAATCCAGACATTCCTGTAATTTATATTGTCTCAATCATCTACGAGTCAAAATGAGATACATGAATTATCAATCACCTTCCAATAAGGCCTCAGTATCAAATTTATGTTGAGAAAAATCAAAAAGAAAAGAAAAAAACGTTTACAAACTCATGTCGACTAATTAGAGATGTCAATTGGGCCAATTCATCGAGTTTCAGGTCAATTCTAATGAGTTGTTGAAATATTTGGATACGGAGAAATTGTATTGAATTTTTTTTGAGTTAAAATGTTGAATCTTAACCCCAAAACGTTCGGGTTTTGGGCTAGCCCATCGAATTAGTCGAAGAAGCGATCAAAAAGGAGTTCAAATAAAAAATAATAGGAGTACAACACAAACTGTAACTTGGTAAAACCATTACCAAACACAATAATAAATCATTTGGAAACATACAAATACAATGTATTCCTTCATCGAGGAGTGGTGAAAAAGAAGAAGCTATGCCGTGCTATGCTATGGTTGTTGAAGAAATGGATAGTCAGTGTAACCAACGACAGGGTGAGAAGTGTAGAAAGTGTTCCTATCATACTTGTTAAGCGGCGCATCCAAACGATACCTCTCCGGCAAATCCGGATTCGCCAAGAAGAGGCGGCCGTACGCCACCAAATCGGCGGCGCCATCATCCACGGCGCAATTCCCCTTAGCCCTGTCGAAGCCATCAGCAACGATGAAGGTGTTGCTGAAGGCCTTCCTCATGGGGAGGAGCTGATCTTCACCACACCCTTCGCTCGCCGTCGCACCCTCGCCTCGCGGCTCGATGACGTGGAGGTACACGAGGTCGAGCTTGCTGAGCGCGTTGGCCATGTAGAGCCCGAGGCCGTCCGGATCCGAGTCCACCGCCTCGTTGAAATCGGTGTAGGGAGACAGCCGCATCCCCACTCTGTGCGATCCTATCTCGTCGCTCACCGCCGCCGCCACCTCCAGAGCGAAGCGGCACCTGTTCTCGAGGCTGCCGCCGTATTCGTCTGTCCTGTCGTTCACTTGATCCTTCATGAACTGCTCCAGTAAGAAGCCGTTGGCGCCGTGTAGCTCGACTCCGTCAAATCCTGCTTCGATAGCGTTGCGAGCAGCCAGCCTGAAATCGTTGACGATGCCGTGGATTTCGTCGGTGGTTAGTTTTCTGGGAGGAGACCAATCTACTCCGTATAAGCCAGGGGTCAATGCCTTGTCTGTTGGTGCGACTGGAGCTTCACCGCCAGGCTGGTAATCTGCACATTATCTAGCATTAATTAGTGCATTTCCCACCAATCTTCAACTAGTCGAGTATGTCAAGCACTAGTGTATTTGTTTCTAAACGTTTACCATTAATGTTCAATGCACACTGATCAAATATAGTTCGCAATTCGAGTAATATAGAACAGTGGGAGAAAGCTTCGAAACTACTCCCTCCGTTTTTTTTAAGTGTCCTATTAAGATAAATTTATTGTTCCTTTTTAAGTGTCATATTTCAAAATTTGAGAATAAAAAATGACAAAGTTCCTACTTTACCTCTTTTTAAGTGTCCTATTTCAAAATTTGAGAATAAATTTATTACACTTTGAAAATAATAAATATGGGCACAAAAGTAATACTCCAATTTCCTTGATATATGTACTTTTTTTTCATGGGACACTTAAAAAAAAACGGAGGGAGTATTAAATAAGGGTAGCTTTATCATTTGAAGCTAAAAATAGTAGGTAAAAACTACCAATAACCTAATAATTAACTCATCAAATTGCACTGATCAAATAGAAACAATACTATGTATGTAAGTTGATAAAAAAAAAAGATTGGGATACCATAAGTAGAGACACGGCCAACGTGCGCCAACTGCACGAAGAAAACACCACCCTTTAAATGGACTGCTTCCACTATAGGTTTCCATGCCTCCACATGCTCCTTTGTCCAAATTCCAGGTGTATCTGGGTATCTATATATACACATATATATCAAAATTGACACAAATATTCTCAAATTATTTGAAATTTAGTAACAATAATTGATTATATTAGTTGTAGAAACATGTAGACTTACCCTTGAGCAGTGTCGGATACACCTGTGCCTTCAGTGATGAGGAGGCCGCCTTTGGTTGCTCGCTGCGAGTAATACAAGGCGGCATGCGGCTGTGGAACGTTGTTGTATGATCGGTTTCTGGTTAATGGTGCTAATACTATTCTGTTCAACGCCACCCAATTAATGAGATATATACACAAAGAAATTGAAGAATTATAAGATATGGAGTATAATGTAGTAAGGAATTTAAACCTGTGGGAGAGTGTGAATTCCCCCATTTTGTGGGGGGTGAGCAGAGGAATAACATCAGTGTCTTCAGCTGCCATAACTCTTGAGATTAATTCTATCTCTTAACTTTGTCTAGTTTTTTAATTAATTCTTGTTCAACCGTGTAAAACAGAGGAGGGATTTATAGTAGTTGCAGAAGCTGCGACAATTGCGTAGGCGATTACATCATTGTCTTCGATATTACTTTCCTCAATCATTTATGCGCGCCATTTTTAAATCAAAGGTCCAAGGGAAAGTGACGTGTGAGAGAGCTAAGGCTGCCGGTTTAATTCAAAGTCAACCTTTTTTGGTCAGCCCGAGTAGATCAAGTAAAAATGAGAATTAAGATCGAAAGTTCTTAAGCGCCAAACAAGAAAGTTTGAATGGTCCAAACTAAAAATAATCGGAGCAAAAAATCGAGTGGGTTGGCCTGATCAATTGATTTTTTTTTTTTACTTATTAAGTCTATAGTTTTGTATCTGTTATAAGGCTAACTGTTTAAATTGAGAAAATATAATTTATCCTTTTATTACAAAAATATAATTATAAAAAAAATTATTTACTATGTTATACTATATGTTTTTTGTTAACTTTATTACTTGATGGACTTACCCGAAAAATGAAAATTTAAGATTTAGGGTCACTGCATAAAATGTATCTATTAGTGACATAGGTTTGATAATTAATATTCGTGTTTAAAAATTAGTGGCTTTAAAAATTTTTAGCTTAAAAAACAGATGTTTGAATGATCCCAATAGAAAATAGTCCTACACCAAATGGGTCCACCTACAAATTAAAATTATAGAGGCGGCTGATCGATCAGATTCGGTATTCATTTCTCGGAGCGTGGGTGCATGGGCTGATGCGCATATGACTGCTAATCTATATCTTATTCGCCATTAGTTTTGGACTTTAATTTGAATTCCTAATTAATATTATTCCATCCATTCTAATTTTTAGTATTCAATTAAAAATGACACAAATTTTAATAAAATGATTGAATTTATTGTGAGTGAATAATAATTTCACATTTTATGTGAATGTTAACATAATTAAAATGAGGGATATTTACCGTAAAATACACAAACTTTCAGTAAATTCTGATTTTATTTTTTTTTTATTTTTCCCACAGATATGAAATACCCAAATAGAAGTTGATTATAGGACTTTTGCCTCATATTTTTTTATACCTAAGCATGATGGATAATAAAGGTGGCATAATAAAGTTGATGCATATGTAAATACTAGTCAAATTCCAATTTATTATATTCTCCAGTTTGTTTGTGAAGTTTTCTTAAATATATATGTGCACTCATTCCAAATCAATTAAAACTATTTTACTACACATTTCTATCTCAAAATTGTGTATTACACTCGCTAATTACCTTATCTTGTTTGAATTTATAATTATACGGTGTTACACTAATTGATTATTCGTCACAATACATTATAAAATATATGTAAATATTAAATAGACTAAATAAATAAGATTAAAAAAATAGAGAAAATTCCGTGTAAACATATCAATTAATGTTAGTACCCGTTTAGTTATTATATACTTGTACCTATTTTTTTTTTTAGAAGAATACTTGCTCTCTTAAATACTAATTTAAAGTGATTCTACAATACGTTATTGTCCCAAACCTGCATAGTATTACCACTAATTATTCAAATTCATTTATAATATATCTAAATAATTTAATATAAATTATTATAATAATTAATTATACATCTCAAGTTCTCAACAAAACACAAACATAAACGTGAGCGATGAATCACGACCATCTTTCAATAATGACCAAATAAAGGTAATATTACAAACAGTAACTTGGCGAAGCCATTACCAAACACAATAATTAATCTCACACACATATATTTATATATCATTTGGAAACATTCAACAGCACACTCATAACATCATGTAGTGTTTCGTTATTGGGGATTGGGTGAAAACTAAGCATAGCTAGACTATAATGCTTGTTGAAGAAATGGATAATCAGTGTAACCAATCACAGGATGACAAGTGTAGAAAGTGTTCCTATCATACTTGTTAAGCGGCGCATCCAAGCGATACCTCTCCGGCAAATCCGGATTCGCCAAGAAGAGGCGGCCGTACGCCACCAAATCGGCGGCGCCATCATCTATAGCGGAATTCCCCTTAGCCCTGTCGAAGCCACCGGCAGCGATGAAGGTGTTGCCGAAGGCCTTCCTCATGGGGAGGAGCTGACCTTCGGCACACCCTTCGATCACCGTCGCGCCAACAGCTCGCGGCTCGATGACGTGGAGGTACACGAGGTCGAGCTCGCTGAGCGCGTTGGCCATGTAGAGCCCGAGGCCGTCTGGATCCGAGTCCACTGACTCGTTGTAATCGGAGTATGGAGACAGCCTCATCCCCACTCTGTGCGATCCTATCTCGTCGATCACCGCCGCCGCCACCTCCAGAGCGAAGCGGCACCTCTTCTCGAGGCTGCCGCCGTATTCGTCTGCCCTGTCGTTCACTTGATCCTTCATGAACTGCTCCAGTAAGTAGCCGTTGGCGCCGTGCATCTCGACTCCGTCGAATCCTGCTTCCATAGCGTTGCGAGCAGCCACCCTGAAATCGGTGACGACACCACGGATTTCTTCGGTGGTTAGTTTGTTAGTCAAAAAGTTGCAGCTGCTTTATTTTGTCAAATAAAGGCAGCCCCATTTCTCCAACTTGGCGTGCACCTACCGCCACCAACCACCTCTCACCAACCACCTCTCATCTACCACCTCCAATTTCCCTATAAATAGAGAGCTCTTCTGCAGCATCCAAATACACACAACACAATTACAACTATCAAAGCAGAAAGCCTTCTGCGAGAGAGATAGAGAAAGAGAGAGAGAGAAAAATCTTGTGAGAGAAAACTTCAGTGTGGAGTTATACACGAGTGATAAAAGTGAGTTGAGAGATAGCCTCTGCGTAGGCAGATACAAAATACAGTGTGGTAATTTTGTTGTACTCCTCCTTTTGAGATTCTCTAATATATTGGTGTGGGTCCGTGGACGTAGGCAGTTTGGCCGAACCACGTTAAAAATATCGGTGTCATTTATTTTTTCTCGTTTCATATCGGTCGATATCCAAAATATTGCGTCACACTAGATCCCGGGCGGAATTAGTTGCGTCTAATTTCCTAACAACTGGTATCAGAGCCACGTTGGTGGCGAAATTTTTTTTTCTTGCGCTGGTACTATTCACGTGAATAGTGAATTCGTGAATAGTGAATTTTGCGAACAGTGTTTCGTGCGCAACGGTAATTATTCTTTTAAAATTCTTAGTATGCTCTGTGGTTGCAGTGTAAACTGAACCTTCACATCAGAAACGAATTTTTTGAGAAAATTATCGTGTTTTTTGATCGAGTGGGAGCAATGTCGACAGACGATAAAATTTCCAAAATGGAGAAATTCAATGGTGTGAATTTTGGATTTTGGAAAATGCAAATGGAGGATTACTTGTACCAGAAGGACCTGTATAAGCCCTTGAAGGAAAAGCCAGTGGATATGAAGGACGACGAGTGGGAGGTGCTTGATCGAAAAGCACTCGGCGCAATCAGACTGACCTTATCAAAGTCAGTCGCCTTCAACATAAAGCATGAGAAGACAACAGCGTCTCTCATGAAAGCTTTATCCAGCGTGTACGAGCAGCCGTCTGCAGCAAATAAAGTTCATTTGATCAAGAAATTGTTCAATATGAAAATGACGGAGAGCAGAAGATTTGGAGAACATTTGAACGAGTTCAACGAAGTGACGGACCAACTTACCACGGTGGACATCGAATTCGATGATGAGGTCCGGGCTTTGTTAATTCTTGGGCAGTTACCTGAGAGCTGGAATGGCACAGTCACGGCCATTAGCAGCTCTGCCGGTAAGTCCAAAATGAAGTTCGATGATGTCGTGAGCATGATCTTAACCGAGGAGATCCGGAGGCAGTCAGATGTAGTCTCCACTTCAGGTGCCGCTTTAAATGCAGAAAGCAGAGGCAGAAACTCAAACAGAAGTCAAGGGCGTGGACGGAGCAAGTCAAGGAATGGCAGGCAGAGCTCCAGGATCCACAAGAATTCCAACAAATCAAAGTCTGTTGAATGTTGGAACTGTGGTCAGGTCGGACACTACAGAACGCAGTGTAAAGTACCTTCAAAGGGAAACGAGACAAAGACCGAAGCCAATGTTGTGGCTGAAGAAGAAGGCGATGCCTTGATATGTTCCATGGAGAAAAGGGCCGAGTATTGGGTCATAGACTCTGGAGCATCTTTCCATGCCACCTCGAATCGAAATTCCTTCATAAATTACATGTCGGGAAATTTCGGAGAAGTATATCTCGGAGATGATCACCCATGCAGCGTGGTGGGCATAGGAGAAGTACAGATCAAACTCAATGGATCTGTATGGAAATTGAAGGACGTGAGACACATTCCAGAGTTGAGGAAGAACTTGATCTCCGTCAAGCAATTGTCAAGAGAAGGATGTGATACACACTTCTCAGGTGATTATTGGAAAATCACTAAGGGCGCAATGATTCTTGCACGTGGCAAGGATACTGGAAGCCTATACACAACGATGAATGCGTGTGTGACAATTGCAGTTGCTGATAGCAAGAAGAATGCAAATTTGTGGCACCAAAGACTTGGGCACATGAGCCAGAAAGGGCTCAAGTATATGCATTCGAAAGGGAAACTACCAGAGCTTCAGTCTGTTGATATAGACTTTTGCGAAAGTTGTATCTACGGGAAGCAGAAGAGGGTGAGTTTCAATACCAGTGGTAGAACTCCGAAGCAAGTAAAGCTTGAGTTAGTCCACACAGATGTTTGGGGCCCAGCAGCAGTTTCATCCAATGGCGGAAAGTCTTACTTTGTGACTTTCATCGATGACCACTCGAGAAAGGTGTGGGTTTACTTCTTGAGACACAAGCCAGAGGTGTTCGAGGCGTTCAAGAAGTGGAAGGCCATGGTGGAAAATGAAACTGGCTTACGGATAAAGAAGTTGAGATCCGATAATGGTGGAGAATACGAAGATATGGCGTTCAAGAAATTTTGTTACCAGGATGGCATCAAGTTAGAAAGGACGTTGCCAGGGACACCACAACAAAATGGAGTTGCAGAACGCATGAACCGGACGTTGACAGAAAGAGCTAGGAGCATGAGGATACATGCAGGACTGCCAACACAATTTTGGGCAGAAGCTGTCAACACAGCGGCATATCTCGTTAACCATGGGCCATCTGTACCATTGGAGTACAGAATACCTGAGGAAGTTTGGAGCGGCAAAGAAATTAAACTTTCTCACTTGAAAGTATTTGGTTGTGTCGCGTATGTACACATTAGTGATAATGCCAGGAGTAAGCTCGACTCCAAATCACTAAAATGTACTTTCATTGGATATGGTGGAGATGAGTTCGGGTACCGTTTTTGGGATGACAAAAACAGGAAGGTCATTCGAAGCAGGAATGTCATATTCAATGAAAATGTGATGTACAAGGACAGGAATGCAGTGCAGTCCACCGACACAACAAGTGACGGTCCAACATACGTTGATCCAGATGATACTGCAGAGTGCAGTACATCAAAGCAAACAGATGAAGGTTTGCAGACGGAGGAGCCCAACTCTGAGGCTGATCCACCACAGTCTCCAGTTTCAGCTCCAACTCCTATACCCAGGAGGTCATCTCGACCTCATGTTCCAAACAGGAAGTACATGAATCAAATGTTACTGACCGATGCTGGTGAACCTGAATTCTATGAAGAAGCATGTCAAGTCGGAGATTCTGTAAAGTGGGAGCTTGCAATGAAAGAAGAGATAAAATCTCTTATCTCTAATATGACGTGGGAACTAGTTGAGTTGCCCAAAGGAAAGAAAGCTCTACACAACAAATGGGTGTACAGAATCAAAGAAGAGCATGATGGTTCAAAGCGATATAAGGCAAGATTGGTAGTCAAAGGTTTCCAACAGGAAGAAGGAATTGATTACACAGATATCTTTGCTCCGGTTGTAAAGTTGACAACAATCCGATCGGTCCTGAGTATTGTTGCAACGGAGGACTTGCATCTTGAGCAGTTAGATGTGAAAACTGCTTTCCTCAATGGTGACTTAGAGGAGGAAATATACATGCAACAACCAGATGGATTCTCTGTCAAAGGAAAGGAGAAGCTGGTGTGCAAGTTGAAAAAGAGCCTGTATGGCTTGAAGCAAGCTCCAAAGCAATGGTACAAGAAGTTTGATGGATTCATGCAGAAAAATGGCTACATGAAGTGCAATGCTGACCATTGTTGTTACTTCAAGAGGTTCGAGTCCAGCTATATCATCTTGCTACTTTATGTTGATGACATGTTAGTAGCTGGCTCAGACTTGAACGAAATCAAGAAGTTGAAAAGACAGCTTTCAGCGGAGTTCGAGATGAAGGACTTAGGAGAAGCAAAGCAAATTCTCGGGATGAGAATTTACAGAGACAAGCAAAAAGGTGTTTTGCAGTTGTCTCAGGCCAACTACGTCAATCGAATCTTGCAAAGATTCAACATGAGCAGTGCTAAGCCGGTTAGCTCAGCATAAGCTCACCATTTCCGCCTATCCAAAGAGCACTCTCCAAAGACTAAGGAGGAAAGAGACTTCATGGCTAAAATTCCTTACGCCTCAGCCATTGGAAGTCTGATGTATGCCATGGTCTGTACTAGACCAGATATCGCTCATGCAGTGGGAGTTGTGAGCAGATTTATGGCAAATCCAGGAAAGCAGCATTGGGAAGCAGTAAAGTGGATATTGAGATATCTACGTGGATCTACTGATAGATGCTTATGCTTTCGACGAGGTGATGTAGCACTACAAGGTTTTGTAGATGCAGATTTTGCCGGTGAGGTAGATCGCAGGAGAAGCACTACCGGTTATGTCTTTACTGTTGGCACAACTGCTGTTAGTTGGATCTCGCAGATACAAAAGACTGTTGCTTTATCCACTACAGAAGCAGAGTACGTGGCAATCACCGAGGCTAGCAAAGAAATGATCTGGTTACAAGGGTTGTTGGCAGAATTGGGTTTTGATCAGACGAAGAATGTCTTGCACAGCGATAGTCAGAGTGCGATACATCTGGCAAAGAATTCAGCATTTCATTCTAGAACGAAGCATATTGGACTTCGTTATCATTTCATCAGATCTCTGTTGGAGGATGAGGTGTTAATACTTGAAAAGATCCAAGGAGCTCAAAATCCAGCCGACATGCTTACAAAGGCAGTAACCATTGATAAATTGAAGTTGTGCTCAGCTTCAATTGGTTTGCTAGAATGACAAAGACAGAAAGGCTGCTGCGTTGATCGAGGTGTGAAGACAGATTGAAATCAGTCTTCAAGTGGGAGATTGTTAGTCAAAAAGTTGCAGCTGCTTTATTTTGTCAAATAAAGGCAGCCCCATTTCTCCAACTTGGCGTGCACCTACCGCCACCAACCACCTCTCACCAACCACCTCTCACCTACCACCTCCAATTTCCCTATAAATAGAGAGCTCTTCTGCAGCATCCAAATACACACAACACAATTACAACTATCAAAGCAGAAAGCCTTCTGCGAGAGAGATAGAGAAAGAGAGAGAGAGAGAAAAATCTTGTGAGAGAAAACTTCAGTGTGGAGTTATACACGAGTGATAAAAGTGAGTTGAGAGATAGCCTCTGCGTAGGCAGATACAAAATACAGTGTGGTAATTTTGTTGTACTCCTCCTTTTGAGATTCTCTAATATATTGGTGTGGGTCCGTGGACGTAGGCAGTTTGGCCGAACCACGTTAAAAATATCGGTGTCATTTATTTTTTCTCGTTTCATATCGGTCGATATCCAAAATATTGCGTCACACTAGATCCCGGGCGGAATTAGTTGCGTCTAATTTCCTAACATAGTTTTCTGGGAGGAGACCAATCTACTCCTTCTAAGCCAGGGGTCAATCCCTTGTTTGTTGATGAGACTGGAGCTTGGCCGCCTGGCTGGTAATCTGCATATATATTATCAACATTCTCATGAAACTCATCAACTAGCTACCTAGCTTTAGCCGCAAGAAATTCAACTGTTAAAATTAGGGGTGAAGCATTACTTCATTTTTCACTAATGCTCGACTACTCGACTAGCAGGAATTGAACATGTCGAGGATTGATTAATGCATTTTTTCTAAAGCATTTACCACCATGAAGCGTATTTTTTGTCTTGTGATCTTGAAAGTGAGTAAAAATAACCATTCTTTATATCATTAATCCAATACTAACTCATCAAATTGCAAGTTATTCAAATAGAAACGATGGTAGGTAAGTTTGATAGAAAGTTGTGGGATACCATAAGTGGAGGCACGGCCAACATGCCACAACTGCAGGAAGAAAACAGCACCCTTTTGATGGACTGCATCCACTATAGGCTGCCATGCCTCCACATGTTCCTTAGTCCAGATTCCAGGTGTATCTGGGAACCTATATATATCAAAATAGACACAGATATTCTCAAATTATTTGAAATATATTTATATGAGTCGTGCGTAGACGTACCCTTTGGCAGTATCTGATACAATTGTTGCTTCAGTGATGAGGAGGCCGCCTTTGGTTGCTCGCTGGGAGTAATACAAGGCAGCATGCGGCTGTGGAACGGTGTCGTATGACCGAGCTCTGGTTAATGGTGCTAATACTATTCTGTTCAACACCACCCAATTAATGGAAGAATTAGAAGAAATATATGTAATGAATTAAGGAATTAAACCTGTGGGAGAGTGTGAATTCCCCCATCTTGTGGGGGGTGAGCAGAGGAACAACATCAGTATCTTCAGCTGCCATAACTCGATCTTCAGATTCTATGGTGTAGGACGTTGCTACCTGCTTTCTTATATCTTACATGTCGGTACCACACAACAAAATCAAATCAAACCTACTGAAATGATCAAATGTTTTTCCTGCCTTCGGTTTTGACAGTAAAGCAATTGATAGCTATGGAGTGAGTTTTATTTGATTTTTTAAATAAATGGTTTTCCTGTAATGGCCGAAACGCGCCCTTCGATTTTCTGGAAATATCTGAATTTGCTAATTTTTAGCAACTTTCAAATTTTGAATTTTGAATGATATAGATGATTAGATTGTGATAACATATTTGTTTCGCTGGGGATTTTAATTAGGGTTAATTATCGGATTCATTGATTCAACACTATTTTTATATTGATTTGTAACTTTTGCATTACTTTTTTTTAATCGAAGCAATTTATCCCTAAAAAAAATAAAAAAAATCGGTGCAATTTGGAACATCAACTTACAAAGTTTTATAGCTTTGGTATCCCTAAATATTTTCAATAGTACACATTTATAATTTAATCATTGTGGTCTAAGATTACTAGTTTTGATTTATTAGATCTCATATTAATAGCTAATCTGCATTCGAGCCTTACAAACATATTTATTTCATTTTAGTCAAATTATACTCAATGCAGCCAACCTTTTTCCTAGATAAATTTTATGTAATTTTCATTTTTGGTAACAACCTTCTTAAATTTGATTTATGCAAAAAGACCATTAATTTCACAATCTTAAAATCAGTCTTTACTCATGAATAATGCACTCCTTGAGATACAAAACCTTTCTATTAGGAATTTCCAATTTTATAATTTCAATTGAAATTGAATGTCTTTAATTATGAATCCAGACATTCTTGTAATTTATATCGTCTCAATCATCTACGAGTCAAAATGAGATGCATGAATTATCAATCACCTTCCAATAAGGCCTCAGTATCAAAATTATGTTGAGAAAATGCAAAAAGAAAAGAAAAAAAACGTTTACAAACTCATGTCGATTAATTAGGGATGTCAATTGGGCCAATTCATCGAGTTTCAGGTCAATTCTATTGAGTTGTTGAAATATTTGGATACGGAGAAATTTGATTGAATTTTTTTGAGTTAAAATGTTGAATCTTAATCCCAAACGTTCGGGCTTTAGGCTAGCCCATCGAATTAGTTGAAGAAGCGATCAAAAAGGAGTTCAAATAAAAAATAATAGGAGTACAACACAAACTGTAACTTGGTAAAACCATTACCAAACACAATAATAAATCATTTGGAAACGTACAAATACAATGTATTCCTTCAACTCCCTAAAACATTAAAACATTAATCTACAACTCCTTAAAACATTATCACTTTATTATTACACACTTAAAACATTAATCTACAACTCCTTAAATCCCGTGCCGAAAAGCCAATGTAGCGTCTTGGCCGGGACAGAGGGAGTATTTCTTTTTTTGGTATCTGTCATGCATACAATTTATTTTAGGGTTAATTTGTTTTAAATACATAATCTTTACACGGTTTTTGGTTTTTCTCTAAATAAATAAAAGTTTGTTCTAAATACATGAACTTTCATAATTTTTGAAATTTCCCATGAAAGTCAATTCAGACAAAATTGTTGGTGTGACGCTGAATTTTGCTGACGTAAAAGATATATATGATGTTATATATAAAATTTGGGTATTTTAATTATTGTGAAATAAATTGTACTAAATTAAACCTTTAAGATATTACACGACAACAAAATCCGACTCTAAGACAGATTTAATTTTATCTGAATTAACTTTTGTGGGAAATTCCAAAATGTGTGAAAGTTTTTGTATTTAAAACACATTTTTATTTATTTTGGGAAAAACCAAAAATTGTGTAAAGTTTATGGATTTAAAACAAATTAACACTTTATTTTATAATGAACTCTAATTGATATTGATTTTGAATTAATTAATTTATAAATTTATTAATTCAAATAAATATAAAAAATAATTATAAATTCTAATTAGATGAGTGAACTCTAGCTAATTATCTTGCATTATATTAAAACACAATAAATTAAAATTAAAGAAAAAATAATTCAATAGTATAACAGATTGAGAGTAAAACAATGTAAATTGTAGCACAAAGAATCCCATCTGATTTTCGCATAATACTATTTTAGACCATCTTTATCGGCGACAATTTGAAGCCATGGTCGAAGGCCACATAATCAAAGTAAATAAAAATAAATAAAAAATAAAAAGGGTGAAACAAGCACGTGGTTGACCGCTAGAAAAATGAAATCAAGGTGGTATATAGCAATGAGAGAGACACTTGTCTTTATTGCATTAATTTTGGTAATTTTATTTAGATAAATAGATAAAATTATTATATAGGAGTATTTTTTTATATAAAATATTAAATATAAAAAATAAAGGGTAAATAACGTTAAAATACATAAACTTTTGGCGAATTTTGATTTTGACCACAACTTTCAAATGTTAATGTAAAATACTTGAATTTTTTATTGATTCTGATATTTCTCAAAACAAACTCCTTCGACCAAACTTTTGCTTACTTGTAAATGATGTGGCTTACTAGTGCTGATTTGGATAGTAAAAGCGACGTCGTTTGATAGTAACAATAAAATATTGTCATATGCTAATAAAATGACGTCGTTTTACTCACCGATTTCAAAATAAACCCTAATTTTCTTATAATCTATGATTTTCTCCTAATTTCTCCCATTCGCGCACAAACGCAAAAAATAAAACAAAGTCTTACAGCTGCACGAGGACATATATAGAATTTATGCTTTAAATTTTTTTAGTGTGTGACGTTCGAATAAGAGCAGAGATCCTACCAAAATCAGTGGTTGAACCCTAATTTGTAGGTGGCGAACTCAATTTCTACCCTAATTAACGAATTACAACTCAAATTACAACAAAACAACGATATTATAAAATATGGGCAAAATCACACAAATCGTGAAAGTGATGTATTTAGTTCAAAATCAAATATACTTGTAAAAATCAGAATTCGATGAAAGTTGATATTTTACAACAAATAACATTTTAATTTATATATATATATATATATATATATATATATATATATATCTCGTCGGATGAGATAAGCTTTAAATTGGGGGAAATTATAATTATTTATGAAAAAATCAGAATCAATCAAAAGTAAGAAATTATCATAATTATCAATTTATTAAAGGATCACTAGGTCTTATTATTGATTTACGGGGGATAGTTATACGAATGCCAGCCCATGAATCACAATCACCTTTCAATAATGATCAAATAAAGATAATACAACACAAACTGTAACTTGGGGAGACCATTGCCAAACACAATAACAAATCATTTGGAAACATACAACACTACACTCATAACGTGCATTTATTCATTGAGAATCGGTGAAAAAGAAGCAACTACACTATGCTAGCTTGTTGAAGAAATGGATAATCAGTGTAACCAACAACAGGGTGAGAAGTGTAGAAAGTGTTCCTATCATACTTGTTAAGCGGCGCATCCAAGCGATACCTCTCCGGCAAATCCGGATTCGCCAAGAAGAGGCGGCCGTACGCCACCAAATCGGCGGCGTCATCATTCACGGCGCAATTCCCCTTAGCCCTGTCGAAGCCACCGGCAGCGATGAAGGTGTTGCCGAAGGCCTTCCTCATGGGGAGGAGCTGATCTTCGGCACACCCTTCGATCTCCATCGGTCCAACAGCTCGCGGCTCGATGACGTGGAGGTACACGAGGTCGAGCTTGCTGAGCGCATTGGCCATGTAGACCCCAAGGCCGTCCGGATCCGAGTCCACTGCCTCGTTGAAATCGGTGTAGGGAGACAGCCGCATCCCCACTCTGTGCGATCCTATCTCGTCGCTCACCGCCGCCGCCACCTCCAGAGCGAAGCGGCACCTGTTCTCGAGGCTGCCGCCGTATTCGTCTGTCCTGTCGTTCACTTGATCCTTCATGAACTGCTCCAGTAAGTAGCCGTTGGCGCCGTGTATCTCGACTCCGTCGAATCCTGCTTCGATGGCGTTGCGAGCAGCCGCCCTGAAATCGTTGACGATGCCACGGATTTCGTCGGTGTTTAGTTTTCTGGGAGGAGACCAATCCACTCCGTATAAGCCAGGGGTTAATCCCTTGTCTGTTGATGAGAGTGGAGCTTCGCCACCAGGCTGGTAATCTGCACATTAATTATTATCGGCGAGATGAAGCTTTGAATTTATTAAGGGCAGATGCTAAAAATAGAAACAATTTGATACCATAAGTGGAGACACGGCCAACATGCCACAACTGCACGAAGAAGATACCACCCTTTTGATGGACTGCTTCCACTATAGGCTTCCATGCCTCCACATGCTCCTTTGTCCAAATTCCAGGTGTATCCGGGTACCTATATATATATATATATATATAGGGTTAGCTTATATTGAGATTTTAAATTTTTTGAGATTTTGAGATAAATGAACATATCAATAAATTCTTTGAACATAACCAATATAACTGATGAACATATGAATCTATTTAATTTATTTAAAAAACACGCCACTTGTAGGGATTGAACCCCAGACCAACGCGCGTTCATAAAAATTAATTGACAAGTTCATCAAAATGTACTTATATGTTCATTTATCTCAAAATCTCAAAATATATATAAATCTCAATTGAACCAATTCCTATATATATATATATATAGAATGGCTAAAATAAGAGCATTTCTTAAGATATAAAATAAGAATCATTTTCAGCCCTTGATCATCAAGATCTACGGTTGATTCGTAATCCTGTTGGATAGATTTATGGTCCTGAGTTCAAATCTCAAAGGTACCAAAAATTTATTTTTCACAATTCATACATTTATACAGCGAATTCATATGTGTTCTATATAAAATTCATACATTAAAAATTGTTCTATGTGCTCTCACGGTAGCCCACCCCTATATATATATATCAAAATTGAGAAATTATTTGAAATTTTGTGAGTCAAAATTAATTAGTTATGCAAAAATGTAGACTTACCCTTGAGCAGTATCTGATACACCTGTTGCTTCAGTGATGAGGAGGCCGCCTTTGGTTGCTCGCTGCGAGTAATACAATGCGGCATGCGGCTGTGGAACGTTGTTGTATGAGCGGTCTCTGGTTAATGGTGCTAATACTATTCTGTTCAGCCCCATTCAATTATTGAGATACATAGATATATACACAAAGAAATTGAAGATATATGCAATTATTAATTAAGGAATTTAAACCTGTGGGAGAGTGTGAATTCCCCCATTTTGTGTGGGGTGAGCAGGGGGATAACATCAGTATCTTCAGCTGCCATAACTCTAGCTTTGCTCTGTTTTTGAATTCTTGTTTGGTGCTCTGTTCAACTACTGTGTAAAACAGAGGGGGGTTTATAGTAGCTGGTGGCGGCAATTGCGTAGGCGATTACATCATTGTCTTGCATGTTGCTTTCTCAATTATTAATATGAATGGGCGCCATTTTTACGTCAAAAAAGGGGCAAGAGAAAGTAACGTGTGAGAGCTATAGAGGCGGCGGATACATCAGATTCGCCACTACTCTTGCGCTTTAATTTGCTGTTCTAAATTGTACTCCCTCCATCCACGAAATGAGTACTCATTTGTGGACGGCACGAGTTTTAAGAAATGTATGGAGTGTAGTGTGAATAGTTTAAGGGTCCCACTTTTTGAGTGTTTTAATTAAAGAGATGTGTGGGGTACACTTGCCAAAAAGGGAAATGGGTACTCATTTCGTGGACGGACGAAAAATGAAATATGGATACTCATTTCGTGGACGGAGGGAGTATTATGAATTTTTCGATGCTTTAATTTTTAGTATTAATCGTATCAAACCAAAAAAAAAAAAATATAGTATTAATCTCTTCTACTTCTAGTATTAACTAAAACTTAATTATTACTTTGACCTTCGGATGGGGTTCATGGGAAAAGAGAATTTGGTTTTGGAAAGAAAAGCATTTCAACGAAAATTGCATTTATCTGTATTGTTAATTTATGTGGACATCTTTTATTTGATATTTTGTGGGATTTTGGTAAATAAAATCACAAACTATATTGATTTTTTTTATTTTAATGTGATTTTTTATGTGTGACAAATTAAATCATCACATTTCAATTTTTACAATTTCGTCCCCTCAATTTTTTTTCGACTATCAACATCGTTGACTTTCTTTCGACTCAATTTTCAATTAAAATATTTATTTATCTCTCTCCCTCGTACACAATCCAACATTTATCTTATTTATATACCAATTGGTGATGTTCCAATTACCTAAATATTTTTTATTTTATTTTTATTTTAAAATTAACCATAATAATGTTAAATGTATTTATAAATAAAAAATAGAGAAAAAATAATTTTTAAACTTCCTAATTTACTTTATCAAAAATAGAAATTACAAGAGTTAAAAAATTTAAAAAAATACATAAACTAAATTACAAATAGATATAGATTTTTTTTTCTCAATTTTTATATTTTTATCATAAATAATTATTAAAAATTATTCACTCCGTCCACTAATTCAAGACCTACTTTCCTTTTTGGTTCGTCCACCAACTCAAGGCCTATCTATTTTTAGTAAGTTTTTATTCATATTTTAATTGGTGAGTCCACAATACACTTTTTCTCCACTCAACTAATAAACAATACACTTTGTGGGTCATTTTCTCCACTTAACCAATAAACAATACATTTTGTGGGTCCATTTTTTCACTCAACTAATAAAAATACACTTTTTCTTAAAACCCGTGTTTTGGCTCTTATGTCTTGAATTAGTGGACGGAGGGAGTAATATTTAAACATTATCGAGATGTTTGGTTTGAGTGATAAGACATGATTAATAAAATAATTCACCTTAATCAAGTGTTTGGTTTGCATGATTGAGCATGTGATTGATAATTCGGCCCACATATAATCATCCAATTGAGTGATTATTTATCACTTCAAAGTTGAGTGAATTATTTAATCATTCCTCCAATTTTATCAATTTTATCCATCTCATCCACCAAAATAAACGTCCCCTATATTATATAATTAACTGTCACCCAATTAGAGGCTCTCAAATAGCCATGCCTTTCTCTTGACCGTTGACATTAATGTTGTGGGCCGTCCAATATCACCAATTTATATGCATTTTAAATTTATTTTTAAATTCATATAATTTGTCTTCTATAAGTGACACTCACATGAGTGTCATCGATGAGAATGGTTATGTCTTTTTTATTATAGTTGATTTTATTTGAATTAATTTGATCCAAATCAAATGCAACAAAAATTCATTTTTCAACATAAAAAAGACATTATTAACTCTTATACAAAATTTTCATTCCATAATTCTATTATATATATTGAATAATAATAATTCATCATTAGATTTACTTTAAAAATCATGGATATTTTTATTTTTTTTTAATGGTAATTTAGTTTAATTAAAATATATATTTTCATTTCATTTTTAGAAATGTGATAAAAAATTTAAATAAAATTAATATATATATAATTCAAATTCTAAACTTAATTTAATATATTTAAAAATATTATAAACTTTTACTATAGATATTTAAAATAAAACACATTTTTATTTTTAATATTGTGACTGTTTTATTCTCATGGATCCGAATCAATTTTATCCAAATAGATTTACCCTTTTATTATTTGCTCTTAACATAGCTAACTAACAATTTTAAAAGAACATTTAAGAAAGGTCACAATATAGCCAGTAATCATGGTTAAGCTCAAGGTTTAATTTGGTATAATTTATTGTACAATGATTGAACTATCCAAATGTATTTAACATCATATATATCTTATACACTAATAAAATTTGACGCTATGTCCGATTCAATTCCATCAGAGTTGACTTTCGTGAGAAATTTCATAAAATATGTAAATTTGTGTATTTAAAATAATTTGGTACTTTTGGTACTAATATTATAATTTGTGCTAAAAATATCAAATTAATTAAAATTAAATGAAAATATTAATTTCAACAGTACCAACATAAAAAAAATCAATTAATTTTGTACTTTTAGTATAAATAATAATTAACATTAATGTCAAAAATATCATCCAAATTCGCATTCAATTTGATCTCGGTTCCTCCAAATTAAGCATAATACTATAATTTAAAATTATAAAAAGTAATTAAAATTTGGGATTATAGCCAAAAAATACACGAACTTTGACAAAAGTTGCAATTTTCACCTGAACTTTTAATTTAGCCAAAATATACACCAACTTATATTTTTTGTTGTAATTTTCACCTCGCCGGAACTCCGATCAATTTTATTTTGACCAAACGTTGACGTGGCATAATTAAAACCATGTGGCACATATGTGGCTTTTCTTTAACTTTTAACTAAATAAATAAATTACTAATTAATAAAGCCTAATTCTCAAGTGAAAGAAACACCCAACAGTCTTTCATCTGTGTAACCTTCGACATTCTCCAAATTCCCAATTCCCAATTCCCATCCTTGCGTCCCCAACCCCTTGCACCACCCGACCCGTCCCTTTCGCCGGAGGCCACGAAGTCGCGCCGCGGGAGCCCTGCCGTCGCAGACCGCGCCTTTCGCCGAAAGCTCAAGGCACGCAGCAGAAGCTTCAGTGCAAAATCCCTTCTCCATTACAGTTGCGCAAAATAAGGTTAGAAGATAAGAATTATATTGAGTTTTAGAGATTGTATTTGAATTTAAAAATTCAATGAACTTACATAGGAGTGATTTGTGTGCTCCCCACTATATGTCCAATATATGGTTTCTAGAAGAGGACATCACGTCTACATTGTTATATATGTTATTTGCTTAAAATAATTAATTGAAAAAAGACAAATAATGTGGGCATATTCTTGAATTTCAGTGGACAAATGGTACCAATTTTAGTTATTAATCGTTGTTTATTGACTTGTTTACTAAAATTTTGATAAATGAAAATAGAATGGCATTGTTGTTGCATGTGTGCAATATACTTTTATCTGATTCTATTTGTTTATTTATGCTTTGAAGGTTCCTACTGGATTCAATTTGTTTATTTAATTTAACTTCTATTCAAGTTTGAATTGCAATTATTATTAGGCATGCACGAAGAATGAAAACAAAAACGAGAACCCTAAGTTTGTGAGATGTAATTTTTTGGCTTTATATAAAAGTTTTAGGTGAAAATCGCAATTATAACTTCATGTGAAAATTGCAATTAAAATATAAGTTCAAGTGAAAATTGCAACTATTATCAAAGTTCATGTATTTTTTGGTCATTGTTCATTTAATTCAAAACTACGTCGTTTAAGATATCGGACGTCTGCGCCACGTAGGATTTTCCGACTGCCACCTAAGCTCTAATTTCGCCGGAAGTCAAACTGGGGTGAAAATTGCAACAAAAATATAAGTTCATGTATATTTTGGCTGAATTGAAAGTTGGGGTGAAAATTACAACTTTTGTCAAAGTTCATGTATTTTTTGGCTATAATCCCTTAAAATTTGTATTTTTAAGATGCAAAGTCAAATATTGAGTTACAATTTACAATCGACTACTCGAGTGCATATTTTATTATTTAAATTTTACTCACTCAAATCCCCCGACACTCCACCCTCGTCCCTCCGCCGCCGACCCAAAATCTAACCCATCGACCGCCGCTACCTGAATTGCGACCTGCCGCTAATCACAGCCACCTCCATCGCGACCAAATTCCAGGTCCAGCAGTTTCTGCTATATCTTCTTCAAAGCTCCGCGAAGCAATTGGGTACGTAAATGGCCATGTTATCCAAACTCCATAAATTATTTGCCTATCTGCAAGATTTGGGGCCAGAAATATTGCTGATTACACTATCGTTGGAATTGACCACAGTCGTTTTGCATAGATATAATACGTGTGTGTGTGTGTGTTCTCTCGTAGTTTTCCCCCTTCCCAGAATTACGCTCAACAAGACTCAAGAATTTTAAAAATCTATCGTTGTTCAAGTTTGACCAGGCCAAAAGAAAAGTTATACATGAACTTCTCAATGTCTTTTTGCTTTTGAAACTGAAGCTTGCTTGATGTTCTAGTTTTCATTCACTTTTCGTGTGTAAATTAAAAATTGAGGAAATCGCTACTGATGATTTTGTCCACGAAGCTTGTTAGTTTCTAGGTTGAGCTTGTTCGGTGGAGGAACAGTTATAACCTGGGTGAAATGAGTCGAATGTTGTATGTATTCTTGATACTACTAAAAAACTTATATAAGGAGGCTTACCACTGTTACCATGTTCTTCTGTATGAGTTTTACTTGATCAATATTTATGAAAATCTGATATTAGATTTCATAACTAGTGAAGGAATTTTGTTATCTGATGTTAGCCAGTACTCTGTTTACTGAATTCAGAAAGGGCTCGCGGAAATCTATTTGCAGTTTGTTGCATAATCTTGAGTCAGTAATTTTCAGCTTCTTACATTGGTTTGGAGGAATTGTGAAATTGGTTTGCGATATAGACATTGAGAGTTGTTCCCTCCCCCTCCTCTTTTTATTTGTGGTCACCTTTTTCCCATTTTCCAAAGCTGTTCATATGAAAAGCACTTTCTGCATCTAATTATATGCTTCAAGAATCTGCATTTCAAGTTCTTGTGTAATGAATTGTTTGTTATTCATACCAATATTCCATCAGTTCTTTGCCAGAATCTTCCCCATGCTGTAGGGACTGGTAATGTGGGTGATCTAAGAGCGCTGAGTGACTTTTGTGATGGTCTTAAGTGGATGGGTAGCCATATGGTTCTAGAACAGGACAACGCTAGCCTAGGGTCCTCAAGAAGTTTTCTTTTAAAATGGCCAACTATAGCCTCACATGAAATAGAATGGTGTGTTATGTTTGCAATTTACACAGGCTAGAGTTTTCTGGTGTTTTTTGTGTTTAGGTCAACAAAGAAACATGGTTATTTATTAAGAGATCTATGTTTCGTTAATCTAACCTTAATGCAAGTCTTTGCAATTTTTCGTTATATAGGACGAGCACAATTTTTACTTTGAACCTATAGCTACAATTATGTAGTAAGAAATTAAAGCCCAGCGGTGTCGAGTACTCAACCATGTATGCTTGACAGAGAAAATATCTTCAAGGCCAGTAGATAAAATTAGAGGTTGCCATGTGCCTTTAAGCCAATGCAATTTCTATAGAGAAGCTCCTTACAGGTAATAGATTAACTTGAGGATGGTTTATATAAGTTGAAATCTAGAATAGAGGTCCTGGTATCTGTAATGCTCTCTTATTTGCATCTAGGTGCCTAATTGGACTTTGATAGCGTGTAGATCAGCTGCAGCCTGTAGATTAAGGATTATCTTTATTTTATTAGTTTTTGTTAGTTTCATAGTTATCTTTTATTTTTCGCAGTAGTTCAATTATTTAGGGTTAAGTTATTTAGGTCAGACTCATGGGCTCCAAGTCATTTAATTGGGCCTCAAGTCATTAGGTCTATATATAGTTCTTTACGACTTAGGGTTAAGGATATGTTGGGATCATTGTTTAGGGATAGCAATAGCTGTAGGGCAGAGATATTTTTCTCTGAGGGTCTCGCAGGAGGAGTTTATATATCGTATTTTTATTTTCTTTCTTCTTTCTTCATCTTCACACGCCTTTACTCTATCAGACTTAATAATCATCAAAAGAAAATAAGAGAGGCAGCCAGGTAGCAGTGGAGCATGAAATCCCACTCTCCATGGAGCACAGCCAGAAACCCAGTCAAGTTCCGGATGTAAGTTAATGGCTCATATCCCCCGCCTCTCCCCCCCCCCCCATCGCTCTCTCTCTAGCTACCTACCTCTTAAAAGTATTATTGTGCAACATTTTACAAGTTAACTTATATAAATTTCGTCTCAAATATGCAGACCAACAGCAGATAACCTAGTCCCTATACGCCTGGACATCGAAATTGAGGGACAGAGATTTAGAGATGCTTTCATCTGGAACCCTTCTGGTAAATTTAAATCTCTATGCTTCTACCCACAGTTAATACCCAATTCTATGTTTACCAATTTTTGGGTTTGCTGTGTCTTGTTGTTATCTCTTTGATATATTTCAGTTCTAACTGGTCATTCACCATTCTTTGCTCTGTTTTGAATTTTTTTTCATCCATGTAAAAATCTCAGTGTTAACAACATTATGTTCTAAAATTCACATTTTTATAAAATGGAACTTGCAGATTGTCATGAACATCAATCAGAAAATAATATTTAGTCAGCTGTTCCCTTTCATTATTGCTAGTTGGCTAATCTACAAGCTGGTAGCACCATTTCTCAACTCCCTTCAATTTAATATACTGCAGTTAGTTGTTGAAACAATAGTCACTTGTTTAAACCTTTGGTACTGGTGCTAGATGAGGTTGAAATCATTCATATACACGCGAATCAAGGCAGATTACTCAAATTATCCTAATTTTCATTTGTTTAATCTTACACTATATAATGTGAAAGCTTAGGTTGCGTTTCCAATTGCAGATCCTGATTCTGAAGTAGTGGTGTTTGCAAAAAGAACAGTGAAAGACTTGAAGCTTCCTCCTGCTTTTGTCACACAGATTGCTCAATCCATACAGGTACTGTATCTTTCTACCAATTCCTCGTACTATGCTGATTCATTACAAAAGAACGAGGATAGATGAGTTCCTTTGTAATACACTCAGACATCAGTATGTGTGCACTTTATTAGTTTATCACATACCATGTCTCAGTTTCTGGTTTTGCCGTATATCTATTCTTTAACTAGAACAAGGATTCCTGCTCACAGATTACCTATTAAGTTCTATCTAGATCCAAAAGGCTTTTTAAACACTGCTGGATCTTTTCGTAGCAAGGACCACAAGATGCCCTTTTCTATATCATCTGATTAGAGACTAAAATAGAGACTTATCTTAAATATACATAGGCCTTTCTGCAAAAACGGTGCATGTGTTTCAATTTGTTACAATTATTGGCCTGGTGTTTAAGGTTTTTATGTGCATGCTATGTTTGACTGTTTATTCAAATGCCTGTTATTGTAGACGCAGCTAACTGAATTTCGGTCGTATGAAGGGCAAGATATGTATACTGGCGAGAAAGTTGTTCCTATCAAGGTTTGCCATTGGTGAATTTCAGATTCTAGTTTTCCTATCAGTCACCATGCTTCTATTGATTTTGTTTTCCTCTGTCCATGTTGGCCCAGCTTGATCTTCGTGTTAACAGTACTCTTATAAAAGATCATTTTTTATGGGTAAGAGCTGCAGATATATTTACATTATTTGTTCAAATTTTAGCCAGAAAAGATTAGGAATTCATTCAGAACTTTTTTTTTTTACATAGGCTCTTTTAGTTATTATATAGACTTGTCCAAACATTTCAGGATTTGAACAACTTTGAGAGCAACCCTGAAGAATTTGCCAAAACTTTTTGCAAAGACATGGGCATTGAAGATCCTGAAGTTGGTGTAAGCACTAGCAATATGCCTTCATTTATAATTGCAACAAACAATAATGATCCACATTATCAAAAGGAAAATTGTGCATTTCATGGTCTAATCTTGTTTGTATAGCATTGAGTTTACAGTCTACATTGGTGCTAAAATAGGAAGGTTGTGGTGGTAACATAAGATAGTAAGGTTTGTCATAGTTCCATGATATTGCCTCTCTCTCTCTCTCTCTCTCTCTCTCTCTCTCTCTCCATTCTAGTAACTTAATTACTTTCACTCTGATTGAAAGAGCATTTGTTGTGGATTACTTTCATTGTTTTGTCGACTTTTCTTTCCATGGTTCATGTTTCTTCCTGAAGCAAACATGCAAATTGTGTCCTATGAAAGACCAAACCCTAGATGCGTAACAAAAAAGTATAACCACTCATTGATCATCAGTTCTGGAGAAGAATTTAAAGTTGGCCGTTCCTGGACTCTATTTAGTACCAGGTGCTTAATTGGTCAGAGTGCATTCAGGACTGGTCTCATATTTTATGGGAACAAAATGAAACATGACCCTATTTCAATTAATCAAATATGAGAGCACATTATTATTGTCAAGAACCAAGGCAGAGAGATGGTAGCCAACATTATGAAGGAATACTATGCCTCAAGATATATTAATGTGCCAACATTAGGAAGCACACATACTATTACATCGGAGACTTATGTTGCCTAACCTGCTCCATTCAATAGCCTATTTCACCAAATGAAAGTAGTTCCATTCTAGATGAAACCGTTACTGATCTCTATCAGATCAAACTAAATTTAAAAACCCCGCCAGACAATTTGTGGCTATTACATAGAATTAGTGGAGGACTTGCATAGCTCTTCTTCCCCTTTTAATTAGCAATCCTCTTTGTTGCAAAGCATGGGTCTGAATGATGTTACTATTCAACGGTCTGGATTCTTGAAAAATTATAGTTGAAAACTTAAAATTGTCTTAATTTTTCATTTTATCGTGACTTTTGTTTGCTTGTTTCAACATTTTTGTTTAGATGAACTTGAGACCATATATACCCTTTGTATTATGTTGAATGAGGTGCTCTGTATGTGTGTGTGTGTGTGTGTGTGTGTGTGTGTATAATAAATATATATATATATATACAGTTTCTTAAATGGAGCTTGCTGTGCTGACTGTGATCTTGTACAACGTTTGTGCTGTTTCTCGTTTGCTCCATATATGTGTAATCTTATGTTTATTTGTTTCTGCTTGCATTTTAATTCTGAGCACATCTATTGAAGCTTATTTATCCTGCATTCACTTTCTTCAGCCTGCAATTGCAATTGCCATACGAGAACAACTTTATGAGGTGAGTTGGTTTTGTAGGGATGCTCATCGTTATATCTTTGTACCTTATGTTACTATCATGCTCTGATTTGTTGATCACTTATATCAGTATAAAAATTGTAGCCTTTTCTTGCTTTAGATTGCTGTACAAAATGTGACTTCAGCCCGTGAAAGCAGAATAAACAAGAAAGGACGCAGAGGGCTTGAACATAGCCAGGCCAGGTCTCTTGTTAGATTCAGATTTCATTATCTGTTTACATTTTTGCTTCTGAAATATTTGGAAAGGTTAAATTTCTTACAGCCATAGCTGTGTCTCGCTCTATCTCGATAACAAAATTGTGTTTTTTTCCGTCTCAGCAAGAACAGTGGGAATGCTGTCGACTTATTTAAGTTATTTGGCAGCAAGTCCAGCGTCGTCAGGTGAGCAATTACATTAGGAAGTACAAAATTGATTCATTATGTTTAAATTCCATAGATTTTCTGAGAAAAAAATAAAATCATAAAGTAACTAGCTAATTTATAATAACGGATTCAGGAAGAGGAAGGAGTGGGATGTATATGAACCGATGATCGATCTCTTATCGAACGACGAGGTCGACGCCCTTGAAGCTAAGGAGGAAAGAAATGGCCGATGACTGAATTATCAAACATCAGTAAAATGTTGTATTGTAGTATAATATTTGGTTGTTGTAGCAAAATTAGGAACAAAGAAACTGTGGTAAATTTTTGGGGGTAATAGAATTGTGCAAGGGAAGAATCATGATTAGTTGTGTAACCAAAACGACAGCGTTTTACTTCGTCACATGCCAGATTTCACTTTCCCTAATTCGATTGAAGCTGTAATTGTAAAAATTGATTAGTGTTCTGATATGACGCTTTTAGAATCATGTGAAAAACAAAGTTCATATATTTTCACACAACTATCCTTAAAAATAACTCGATTTTCCACAAAAAAAGAAGAGTCTCAAACAAGACTGAGAATTTGTTTGTAAGTAATGATAAAAACAATCTTAATTTTTGACATAAACGTGGTTTTCAGGTTATAATTTAGGAGCCCTTTAGAGTCATCTAAGCGTTGGATCTTCTCTCTATAAAACACAAAAAAATGTGCTTATATCATTTTATGAATTTCGGATCAAAATTCATATTCAATTCAATAACATTTAATGTTATATTTGATGTTTGATTGTGTTTGGATTCAGATCTTGATTCATCTAATGAATTTTAACTCCTTAAACGATTTCACACAATACTTCCTTGAGAAAAAGATAGAATTAAATATTTTTGCAAGAATGAAAAAGATTTTTACGAGGGCATTTTTGTCTCTCAAAAATAATTTTAAATAGATTTATATTTTTCAATAATTTTGACGAGCCCATTCCTCTGCTGGATCCAGTGGTTTTCCACCATAACCCACTTAGATTTAGCCCACCTACTTTTGAGAATTTCAATACTATAATTTTATTGATTTTGAATGTAATCAGCAGTAAAACTGTAATTTCAGGCAGCTCAAATCATTCCTCAGCAGAAAAAGATTGGAAAACACCGTGAAGAATATCTACTTCTGGCTTTAGAGAGAGAATTCCACTGAAAGAGACGAGAGAGACGAGAAATGAGCGAGATCTGTAGCGAGAGAGTATTCCGGCTCCTGGCATTCTTTGCTTCGATTGCTCAGTTTTTTGTTTCAGGTTTCCTCTTCTTAGATCTCAATGTTATAGTATACTTGAATTTTTTGTAGTTTATGTGTGATCATTTCAGATTCCTTCTATGTTTTATGTCTTTTCCTTTTTCTTCTTCTACTTCTCTTGTTTATGCTTGGTTTAATTTGTATTTTACTTGGTAATAAATTTTTATGTGGGCTTTTTACCTTCTTTTTCTTGTTCTCTATTTCTTATGTTTTGGGTTCATTTGTCAGGTTGTCGTTTGTACTGAATTTTATTGCTTTTTTCTTTGTATGTTTGTGGGAATACTTTGATTTATTTTGCTTTGTTGCATTTCTTTTTATTTTGAATTTGCGCGTTTGGGGAATATAATTTGATGTTATCTTGGTGCAAATTTGAGAACTTCATGGTTAAAGATTAGAGAAAACAGAAGAGGGAGAAGATTAACGATTTTCTAAAGACTATTTTATGCTTTATTGTGTTTGCTGTCAAACATTGGAAAAGCAGATCCAGCTGCGAACAGATGTATGCAGTAGGAAAGGAACATTACAGTTTTCTCATATGTAATTCTCTGTTTAGAATTGTTTAGGTTAGGATTATTCTGCATACTGGCGATAATTATACGTCTAATGTGTTCTGCTAGCTGGGATTGCAGCTTTTTGGTTGTGAAAAATATAATGGAAACTTTTGAGGGAGTATTGAAGCATTAGACACTGAATTCTCCAAATATTTCTGCCTTATCCTCAAAGCTGTTGACATGTTCTCCAGAAGTTGGTGAATATAAAGACAAATGTTGAAATGTGATCTGGAATGAGATTGGTTGGCATGATACATCCCACTTTTCCCATGTGAGAAAAGAAGTGCACAATAGATTTTCCTTTTATTTGAGATCCAAGATAGTCAAATGCATGGTATGTAGTGGTGATTATGGTTTGATGGTAGTTGTCATGGAAGTGTGCGACTGCTGAAGGTGATAGGCCAGTTGTTGAAGAGAGTGCATTTAAGATTCGGTGACAAGAAAACTAACTAGAAAAACGTGAAAGCAAACGATATAGTGACTAGTCAGTGACTCAATGGTTGAAGATAGCAATGGAGCTGATGGTCTTTTGTCTGAGATGATGCAGATTAAGCTAAGGAAAGACGAGGATGCTCATATTTAGCTATCTCATTTTCTTTGTACACTGAACCAATAATTAGTTCCTAGCCGTGGGGTGAATGAAACCCGATTGATAAATCTGTTAATAAAATAATCAACAGACAACAACTGTAGCACTTAAGCTATATAGGATTTGTAACTCATGGAAGGTTAAAGGGAGAGGCTACGAGGAACAAAGGTGCATGTGAGAGGGATTGATTGAAGTGATTGTGAACTAGGCATTTAGGACCGAGTGAACCATTTTGTACTTTTTATAACCTTAGGTTGTTGATATTTTCTACATTTGTCATTTTTGCCTGACATAAGATGAAAGCAAACACGTAGGAACCTTGTGGTGTACCACATCATCCAAACTGAAGTGGCTGTGAGTTTGTATCTCTCATTGGGTAATGTAGTTGGCCGGGTAAAGGCAGTTGGTTTGTAAGGAAAAGGTTTAGTGGTGGTGAAATTTTTAGGACAGTTGTCTTTAGTTATCAAGTAGTGATAACAAGGGTTGGCAGGGAGGAACACGATGGAAATGGAAGTTTAAAGGAAATGCTCATTTTTGTTGGCTGTTTCTGGGGCACCATGACCTGCTTGGGGTCGGAAGAATAACAAATCTTGTAGTTTAAACTGCTTGGGGTATCCTGTAGAATGATTTTTCCAATTGATCATATTTAGCGAACATGATATTAGAAATGACCTAGGATCTGCAATACCATAGTTAATTCTTGTCTACTTCTTGCCACCTTATATTCAGTGAGCTGTTGAAAGTTACCTTATTCAATGTGTATTCTTGCTGATTTTATTTTTAAGTTTAGCAAATAGAATTTCCCTTCTTAAGGACATTCGGTATGTCATGAAGGGAAATGTTCGTTAAGGTTTTAGAACATGATTTGAAGGTAAGAGGACAATGTCCTCTGATATAGTCAATAATGTTCCTTTGTTTGAATTGCTTTAGGAATTTAGGCTTTTCTAACTATTAGAAATCAATGGTTGATGATTTATTGGACTCCATGTCCATCCTTGTTGACATTCTAATATGTTTATATGGCAGATATATTAGCTATTTTTCTGAACAATCTGTTGCCTAAATAAGATTTTGATAGATATGAAGGTATAGATGATTATTATTCTTAAAAAATGAGATTTTTTTTTCACTTCAATTTCCCAAGTTTTTCTTCAGAAAAAGATTATTATGATTTCCTTTCTTTATTTCTAGCAATTGCAGAAGAGTCTTGTCCTTCTATTTATTGACTCAAAATTGTATGATAAATTTCCAATGCAGCTTATTCTGATGACTTGTCATCTTCAAATAATGAAACAAAAGCAGAACATCCTCGTGGCAGCAAGGGAAAAATAGTGATTGTAATTTTGGTGCTAGTAGCAGCTGCTCTCGTATCATTTCTACTTTTCAAATTTTGGCAAAGAAAGAAACGTGAAGAACAGTATGCTCGTTTACTCAAGTTGTTTGAGGAGGATGATGAGTTAGAGCTTGAGCTTGGTCTTCGGGATTGAGGGTGTTTTGCTTTTGTATTTTTATGTTTATCGAGGTGAGTATGATTTCATATTTTAGCTTCTGTTGTTTGTTTCACAAATTGTTTTGTTGTGCTTATCTTGTGTGGGTTATTGTTGCCGCCATATACGCTTGTCAAGGAAGCTGGTAGTTATCATTCAGTTTTGTCTGGATAAATGCTCGATTTGGAAAATGCTATTTGGTTTTATTAATTGCTTCTAACGCAGTTCTACAACTGCCTAGTGCCTACCAAATTCAGTTATTATTCTTGTTATATGCCAGTTTGTCTAGAGTTATTTTGTACATTGATGGATTAATATCATTCAAAACAAATAAGGTCATGTATATGTTTTTAAACACCTTATTATTTGATAATGATGAATATGATTTCTTTTGATTCTTCTCTTTGTTCTTAATTTGTGGTGCATACATCAAGGATTCTAGATTCTGTTGCTGCTCTAGAATTTTAAGGATTTTTTTGCCACTTGTTATCTGACAGTCTAATTTCCTAATTGGCGTAAGATATGGTGGCTAAATCTACTCTGCCGCAACTTGGTTGTTCAAGGAATAATACCTGATTATAAGTTGATGCTTAGGTTTTAGAGTTTATAAAGTACCGGTTGTTAGGAGTATTATCATATTGTGTGTGTGTGTGTGTTTTCTTTAGTATTGTGTTGCGTGAAAGATGTTTGAGTTCTAAGTTCTGACAATCGCTTCGCTAGAAGAAAGCTATTGAGATGTTGCTAGTGGTTGGTTACCATGCACCTCGACAAATTAAATGATCATGAAATATGTGATAAGTATTTTTACCGTAGCTTCTCCCAGCATGTTCCATTGTTGGAGGAGCTATAAATAGAGATGATGGTGACTGTATATTGTCTGCTTATTAATCTGGTTAATAGTTAGAACGTAGAGAGAGCAAGTGCTTTTTTGTTCTATTTCTTTCTATCATTGGTTTTGATTTTGTTTGTGCGATTTCATCAGTGAAGATTCACGAGGGGCGTGCTGGATATCGTGGGGAACGCAAACAAGACTTATAGTAAGATACGGATACCCCCTCTCATTTGTATGAGAAAGACTGGGGCAGAAGTTGGAGGTATTCTTTCTGTAGACTGTTTATACATATGATGATATACTTTGTGCATAATCTATAACTAGAGTATATATGTTGAAACTCTTATTCTTGTGGAAAGCCTAGTCTTTGCGATTGTGCTGTTGTATCAGTAGGCTATCCTTGCCCTTATGTAAAGAGAGGTTATGGCTCCAAATTTCATATTTATTCTTAAAAATCACATCTATGCCATTTGCAATTATAACTTGATTTTGTAGCACCACTATCTTTAATAAATTTGTAATTACAATTCTCTTTTTTTTTTTTCGGTGTATGGCATGTCATTGAATTTCTTAGGTGTATGTATGAAATTTGATGACGTTATTCAATCTTGTACAAACAATCTGTTGAGAGTGTTGTACATGTGGAAATTTTGTCAGGCATGATGGGATTTAAATTTATGGGGAAAAAAGTTTGGGGTATGTTAATTTATGAGTTGGGGCTGAGGAATTATTGATCGAATTTTAGGTCCTGCCTTAATTAATGTATATTTTTAAAGGAAATAAATGCAAATACAAATATAGAATGAAAATTAGTTCGTGTATTTTTAGGTGCCAATAACCTTAAATATAAGTAAGATTTTAAAATTTTTTATTTGTTAATGAGACTTTGTTTGAATGTAAATACTAATATTATTCATAAAATTAAATAAGAGAGTTTACTTAAATGCAAATAAGAATAAGGCTTTTGGTAAGAGCAAATAAATTTTTTCTTAAGATCAAATACGACTTTAAATTTTTTTATTGGCAAATAATATTTACTTAGATGTAAATAATATTTTTATAATATTTACCTTTTATTTGAAAATTATCTTTATTTAAATGTAAATCATATTTTTCTTAAAAACAAATACTCCCTCCGTCCTATTAGTAGTGTTCCATTTCTTTTAGGCACGAAGATTAAAGAGTGTGTAGAAAGCAGATAAAGTGAGTTGGTATAAATTATTTAAATATTAGGTATAGCGAGAAATAATAGTGCCATAAAGGAAATGAGACACTACTAATGAGACAGCCCAAAAAGAAAAATGTGAGACGCTACTAATAGGAATGAGGGAGTAATATTTTTATCACAAAATAGCAAATAAGACTCTTGATCAACATCTTCATAAACAAATTGCTCCACCAAAAAAAACAAGAATCAACCCCCTCCTCATCCACGTGGGATCCTCTGTCCCACAATTTAGTATATACCGACCTGTACCATTCTTAATTTATTATAATTTTTAATTACATTTTCTTCAATTTTAATTTATTATGCTTTAATATAACAAGAAGATAATTAACAAGAGTTCACTCATCCAATTAGGGTTTGTAATTATTTTTTTATATTTATTTGAATTAATAATTGAATATTTGAGTTAATTAATTCAAAGTTAGGGTATATAATTTTTTTTAATTTCAATTTTTAGCTATAAATATTAATTAGAGTTCATAATATAATAATATTTTTTATTTTTACAACAATTGATTATAAAATAGACAAATTAAAAATGGCACAGAGTGGTACACACTAAATTGTGGGACATGGGATCCCATCTACTCCTCATCTACAAATTCTTTTATGCCGCCAACGCCTTTCTTTGGCCGTCAGCGTTGTTCATGGCCAAGGTGGCGGAGGGAACTCCATATTCTACAATACATTGGATGTCGTGATAAAACATCATTTGTTTTTTTAGGATAATCGGTGTATAAATACGTAAATTTACTCACTTTTTTGTATTTAACATGAACTTTAAATCCTAATTATAAATATATGAACTTTACTCACTTTTGGTATTTAACATGAAGTTTAAAGCATAGATATAAATACATGAACTTTAAACTTATTCAATTTTTGACTCATTTTTTTTTTTCCAAATTAAAGCTCACTTGGAATACTTGAATATTGACGTGGGCAATTCAACATTGAGATACGACAACTTCGTTTTTTGTTAGAGGAAAATAACCCAAAACTAAAATATGAAAGTGAACGATAAAAATTTGTCTACAAATTTAGAAAGCCAATTTTGTCTTTAAGATTTGAGGATTTTAGAAATTCATTTTCGTCATTCAGAAAGTCAAATTTAGAAATTCAGAATATAAAAAATAGGCCGAAAATTTCAAGCATTCCAAGTCAACTTTAATTTATGAAATAATGAAAGACGATTCAAAAACTGAACAAGTTAGTGTTAAATACCAAACGTTAGTAAAGTTCATGTATTTATAATTATGATTTAAAGATCATGTTAAATACTAAAAAATAAATAAAGTTCATTATTTATACACCAATTATCCTTTTTTTAATAGGTCTTTCTGATCAGGCTGATAATGTATGTGATGCATCGCACCCAAGTGCACATCTTCTCAATAAAACCTTACTGTTATTAACAATGACAGTGAATGTGTCTATATACCAAGGTTTCATTTTTTGTGATGTTCTTATAATCAACAAAATGAGTTTGATCCGTTCGAGTTTAGTGTATTGTGAGTGGAAAGGTTCCATTTAAAAAATAGTATCTATAATAATAATAACTTTTTTTTTTTGATAAATTTACAATATTAGATAAATTAGATAAAGAAATTAAAAGACCGCGTCACATGAGACTCGAACCCAAGACCTTTGGCCTTAGGCATTAACCCATTACCGCTTGGCCAACACACACACACAAATTAATAAATTTTGGAAAAATGTTTATAATAATAATTAATTATATTGTGAGTGGATAATAGTATCTATTATGTGATAGATAGTTTCTAAAATATAAAGAGAGTAGTTTTTATGGACATTCCAAAATGACAAAAAATTGACTATTTTTTGTGGACAGAGGGAGTATATAGATCCAAATATAAATCACACGTTATATTTATGTGGTGCATTCAAAACGTGGCACAGGACAGAGGTCTTCCAAGTCAAAATACACATAGGAGTAAAATAAAAAATATATTAATTTCAGATATTAAAAAATACCATATTTTTTGGACCGCTCGTCGCTTTAATTATGCATGTAACTGAACACAAACATGCACACACATACACAAATATGTATAAACACATATACGTATAACATTTGCACACAAATATGCATTGAACTAGACAATTCGTCAGATGCCTTTTGCCACTGCTCAATGCTCCTTTCCTCACCTTCATTATGCATATAACTGAACACATATATGTGTAACGTTGCACACAAATATACATTGGATTAGACGACTCGTCAAGTATCTCTCGTCGTTGTTTATCGTTCACCATCTTAATTACGTATATATTTGAACACAAATATGCATGTACATAAATACATCTATATATATAACATTGCGCATAAATATGTATTGCACTAAGCGACCCTGTCAGTTAATAGATTAAGAATTATACATGTGACGACATCATGCATATATGTATGTAACAACATACATATTTGTGTTTAACTTTATGCATATTTATATTGTAATCAAGGCGGTTACTGAGTGTTAAAAAAAATATTATTATTATTATCATTAATTTTAATTTTTGAAAATTTTGTTCCTATTTTATTTCTGCATATATTTTAACTTGGAAAGTCTATGTCATGCGTCGCGTTCTTAGTACGCTACATGAATAAAGTGTGTAGGCTAAATTTGGATTTATATAGATTGGATACTACAAGATCTCACCCCCCCCCCCCACACACACACACACATATATATATATATATATATATATATATATATTAATAGGGTTAGTTTTCATGGAGAATGATATATAAGTAGATAATGGAGAAACATTGAACATGTCATAAACATGTCAGTATATGCGGTTAAACATACCAATAATTTTGTTGAACGTCTGGGGGTTTGAGGGTTCGAACCCTGTATAAGTTCAACACAATTTTCGTTGAACGTTAAACGAACGAACACTGATAGTTAGATTAGATAAGATCAACGGCTGAGATTGTTTCACTTTCTTTGCAAACATTTACTTCTCCATAGAACTTTCTCTTGTTAGTAGTATATATATATCTATTTATAATATTTTTATACATTTAATAAATATATAATTTAATATTATTATTATTATTTTTTTTGATAAAACACAAGCATTTAATTGTTTTTAAGCAGGAAATGAAGAGATTTGTATCGGCTTTTGCTTATTGTTTTTCTTATTAAATATAGAAGAAAATAGGAATGAAGTCAATTTTAATATTAGGCCCAGTGTGGAGACTGAAAAAAAAAAGAAAAAAAGGAAGCGATAAAAGTGATAGAGGCGTAGAATTGAATTGGTAGTATACATACGTACAAATTGTAGAGAGGTAAAGAGGGAAGGAAAAAGTTAAGACATACATACACGCCCAAAATCCTCTTTCGTCACTCCTCTCCCAGGTTTCTTCTTCTCTCTCTAACTTCCTTCTTTGCTCTCTCTCTTTATCTCTCTCTCTCCTGCATGGCCGTCCCGAAAATCCAAATTTCATAATTAGGGCTCAGGGGGAGAAACATAATCGATCGCTGCTGAAAACCGCGTTAAGATGTAATTTTAGGGCTTTGAAGGGTTATCTTGACGGGAATCGAGTCAATTGCGGACTACTTTATTATTGTAATTAAATCTAGAATTGGTATTAGGGTTTTGTCGCGCATGAAGGGTCCGCTGGATCGAACGAAGGTGGTGCTGCGGCACTTGCCGCCGACGATTTCTCAGTCAAACCTTGTCGACCATATCGATTCTCGCTTCTCCGGCCGCTACCATTGGCTTACTTTTCGCCCCGGAAAATCTAGGTAAGGTTTTACTTGCGTTTATGCTCATGGGAAACGCGTTGATTTTTGGACTTGCTTTTTTTTGGTTTGATTAGTTTTTTGCTTTGGCCTTGTTAGGTGTGTGCGAATATGTAATTTTGTGGAGGGTGCCTGTTGGGTATTTGCTGCTTAGTTAAGATGGAATGAGGGTGGGCATTCGATTGGTTGCGATATATCTGCAAACTTTCTGGGTCAGGTGTAGGAACTATAGAAATTGGTGTTTTAGGTATTTATCGTATATTTGCTTTAATCTGGTGTTTACTGGATGGGCTGGCATGAAGTGTCTTTTAATTACGTGTCTAGTGGATTGTCTGGATGCAAGTTCTGCTTGGATATTGAGAAAGTGACCAAGAAGATATATTGAACTTTTGTCGGGAGCTATTCTTGTTTGAATTGAAGAACCTTAGTATCCTAGAAAAGTAGTTAGATGCATTAACGTTTTATCAGGTGCTAGATGGAAATTTTGTACTTTTGCTTCTAGGATCTGCAGGCAGCTGCTTTATTTTTCAGTTTGGTAATGAGGATTTTCAAGTGCTAAATTAGTCTAGCTCTGTTGGTTTTATTTCTGCTCCTTGTTTTTTATGATGACTTAGTGCCGATATTAACATCATGTTTTTTATGATTTTCAACTACATTCACTAGTCGATGTGCTTGATGAAGATTGGGTATCTTTTGTGGTATAATCTTCTGGCTTTGTTTTATACTTTAAATTCTCAATTATTAGAGTTGGATCTGCAGCTATTAGTGGTTTGGTTCTTGTACCATTAGGATTCATGGAATCAAGCTTAGTTTGTTTTCTGTCTGTTTTGCCTCTATTTCTAAAATAAAATGTAGAGAGTTCTGTAATAAATTGGTCTGCAACTGTGTTCAGTAACTTTGTTTTCTTTCTTGGTGTGTTGTGCGTTGATGAGAAATATGTTATTTCATTGATTACTTTTGATGATCATTTAGATTTTAGGAATTTAGTGCCTGTTGGCACATGCTTCTAATGTTTCCGCGAAGGAAGTTTTCTGACTGATCGTTGGATATGGTTGCCATGGAAGGTTTTCTTTGGAGCGGGTCCATTGGCTATTTAGAACTCACCACTTATTGCACATGGACAATCTTTTACCTTATTTTATTCTTGGATTGTATGGTAAATAACATTCTCTGTAGATGTTTTGGTTGTATTTGTTACCATTGACCTCCACAAGTTGGATGCTTGTAATTCATGTGCTATTTGGAAGTGGAGGGATCAAGGTTCTTAGGTTTGAAAAATCATTCTCTTGGAAATTTGGAATTTATGTTTGTCTCTTCAGTGATCTGACTTGCATTTGGTAATAGAGAAAATTGTTTGATATGTAAGCTTGTCTTTGTCCTCGTTGTCATGAGCTAAGATTTCCCCCCCAAGCGCTATTTCTGACAAATGTGCTCTATCTGTCACACAACTTGAGTACTTCTAATTTCCTCTCTGAATGTTTACATTTCTCTCTGCAGCCCAAAGCATCTAAAATACGGTAGAGCTTACATTGACTTCAACAAGCCAGATGATGTGATTGAGTTTGCTGAGTTTTTTAAGGGCCATGTCTTTGTCAATGAGAAAGGTAATGCTCAGAACATTACTTAAAAGCAGTACCCAAGGTGATCTGCTTTTTATTATTGAGGCTTTTCCAAGCTTTGCTTCTTATGCTTGGTTCAACTTCTAGTTCTGGTTTGTTTTAGCGAGCAAGACACGACTTTCGGACTTTGTACTGTGTTCTCTTCATTATGAGAAACTAAATATTTTTTTTTTTTTCTAAACTGAATGACCTTTATATGTCTCCCTAGGAACACAGTTTCGAACAATTGTTGAGTATGCTCCTTCACAACGTGTTCCAAAACAGTGGGCCAAGAAGGACGGCCGCGAAGGGACTATAGTTAAAGGTAATAATATATGTCTGTCATCGCATGCTAAGACATGCTGTCCAACTTGTGTTAATTGTTGACCAATGTGTAGATCCTGAATACTTGGAGTTCCTTGAATTTCTTGCAAAGCCCGTTGAGAATCTTCCCAGTGCAGAGATACAGTTGGAGAGGAAGGAAGCAGAACGAGCTGGTTAGTCTTAGTTAAATGTTCTTTCATGTTGTGAAGGCAACAAGCTCATATAGAAATAGAAAATGAGCATGTGTTGGAGGTAATATTTAAGATCTTTTACATGAATCAATTGTCCTTTTTTCTTTTAGGTGCTCCAAAGGATGCTCCTATAGTCACCCCGTTAATGGACTTTGTTCGTCAGAAAAGAGCTGCGAAGGGTGGAGCTCGGGTAGGTCTCATCACTTTTTGCTTGCAACTAACAATTCCTTCCCCCTGTGGCCGTGAGAAATATTGAAGTAGATAGGTTGGTCGAAGTAAATGAATTCCTTCACCTTCATGGGTATAGATCATGCGGTGTTTGTGTGTTGGGTGATTTTTGTTTTGATGGGTCGAAGTAAATGAATTCTTTCACTTTTCTTAGAGGATGGAAGAAGCATTAGTGAATGGTTTCTTGGTCAAGTCAAAATGCTTGAAGTATTAGAGAGAAAGATTAATAAGTTGATTAATTTTAATATTCTATTCTAAATACCATTTGCATGCTTTTTTATGTATTATTATAGTCTATAGATTGCATAGTTCAAACTTGTCTTTGTTCTCAAATTCTTTTTCAATATTTGAAATGCTTGCACTTGAGGCCATGGTTCTTGTATGATGGATTGCTTTCAATGTTTGAAATTATTTCCTTTTCATTTTTGATATGATTAGGTTTCATTTCTTATTTATTGGACTTCTTCCATTATATTTGAGATTGAAGTTTTGGTTTAGATCAATTACGGTTGCAATTATTCTTATTTGTCATCTTTTTCTGCTCCATGTGGTGGCTCATACCATCTGGACCAAATCTCTTGTATCTCTCATTAGCAGCATTTCGCTGAAATAATTTCTCAACCGCTATCAGTTATTTTTAGATTTTTATCGCTAGTTCATGGTCATTAACTTGTTTCTGTCACCACTCCTTTTGGTATTACTTTTTTTGGTATATTTTCTATGTATGCCTGATTTCTCTTAAAATTTGATAGAGGACTGTGTTGAATGGGAAGCCAGCTAGAAGAGTTGGTGGAATGTCATCTAGAAATCCAGTCTCTGGTTCTTCGAAAAGAGGCTCAGAGAAGAGGACATCTACTACCATGGTAAATGGATTTCTTATGCAATTCTTGAGACTGTTATTGATTGTAGTGTTGAGTTTCACACTCATTATCAGTTGTGACTCACCCTATGGATTTTGATAATGGACATCAGTGCTTTTAGATCAGTTTTTTGGACTCTCCTCATCCTCTTGACATGTTCACTTTTGCTTTCAGTATAACATCAGAACAGTTATCTAGTTCTTGTTGTTTTACTGGATTTAATATTTTAGCACTAATGCCTCACTGTTGTATTTTGAGCAGTATGTATTAAGGGACAGTTCCAAGATTATGGGCAACAAAGATAAATCGACTTATTCATTGGTCCGTAAACAAGATGATCAACAGCTGAATGACAAGTCTATCAATTCAGCATCTATATCAGGAAATGAAGCATTAGAAGGGGAAAATGGTATGTTTCCAAATGCTGGATGTGGAATTTGCATTGATGATAATATGCTCTGTGTTTGTGCTAGATTATCCAATGTCATTTTGGTTTGGGATTTCTTGCTGTGTACCCTAGTGAGGGATTTCACTGACCTTTGGACTGTTCTCTTGTTTTTTTACATTTCATATCTAATGAGGGTGTAAGTTTGTCTTTTACGTGGGGTTCTTTAGATGTGCATGTGAGGATAATGTAGATGTCTATGATATATGTAACCTTTTTCTGAAGAATGGTTCAGAGGGGAATATATTCTTTTCCGTGGTACCTGACATGGTTTAATTCTTCTGATCGTAAGATTGATTCTATAATGATTATTATGGAAAGTCAGTTGTCTAGCATTGAGTATTGAAATACTAACGAATACTGATTGTATGTGCAGATAATGAATCAATTCTAAACCTTTCTTTGGCATATTTAAAAGTAATGATAATTCTTGGTTACTTGGTTCTGGCATGTAACTAACTCTTGCTCTTTGAGCAACACCAACTTTGAGTTTCCATATAAACTCTAGAAAAGACTAGGAACACAAGAATAAATAAATGGAGCATGAAGATTATAGGTTGTGTAGGATCTCTTGAATAGGAAATGGAGCCTCTTTGGTATTTGGTGTGCTCTTGTTGATCAGAAATGTTGTTTGGCTTAAATTCTGTTCACACTTGTTTGATATCATTTTAGTTCCTTGGATGCGTGAGGGATAGTGATTAGAATTCAACTTATTCATTGGCATGTATTTTTAATGTGTTTCTTATTTTTCTAGCTGTTTTTCTACTTAGTTGGTTGGTTGGTTGGTTTGTTTGTGATGTTTTTGTGTGTGTTGAAAGTTGATCTGCATAGTAGTTCAAGTTTTGCTAAAGCAAGTTACAGTGTCTTTCTGACTATAAGAAAGAAGAAAGATTATATCTTTCCACATTTAACTTCTTTTCTATTCTCTTGTAGTCCCTCTTATGCTATGCTAAATGATTTGTTTCAGCAGGTACAGGATCCACTGGTACCGGGAAGAAGAAAATCCTACTTCTAAAAGGAAAAGAAAAGGAAATTCCTAATGTAAGTCTTTTATGGTTTTGTATTATGGTTCGTGACTAGAGTACCTAGGAAGAGGAACTAGGTTTCTCTAGTCAGCTAGGAATTGCATATCCAGCACAGTCTCTTGCATGGGCCATATTATGGGAGAAAAAAGACGTGATTTCACATGTGTCTTCTGTAGATTTCCGGCGGTCCGCTACTGCAACAAAACACAGTCTCTCCTGAAAAAGCTTCTGCCCCAAGACATAATCAGCAGCGTGAAGCTAGTGGAAAGATAATCAGGAGCATTCTTCTTAGCAGGGATAGTCGTCAAAATCAACCATCTTTGGGATCACAATCAGAACTACGTATCCAGTCTTCTAATCAGGAAAGAGACAAGAAACCTCCTCGACCCCCAAGTCTGCAATCACTTCAGAAGGATGCAAATGGGACTCCTGAAGATAAGTTAGTCTCCAATGATTTGCATGCTGTCCCCACAGAGAAGCAGGAAAGGCGGGCAAGGAACAAGGATAGACCTGATCGTGGTGTTTGGACTCCACTTCGCCGTTCGGATGGATTACATTCAAGTGATGAATCATTATCCCTGTCTGCTTCACAGACATCTGAAATAGGGGATTCTGCAGAAGGTGTATACTGTATACTAAGAGAAACTTTAGTGGATTGGTTTAACATTTATTCAAGTGATTATTATCCTTGTTGACATCAAACTGCTAAGAATTGATAATTATAAGATTTGCTTTAGGCGGCTTAATCTGCCAGTATCAAGCATAAAGTGATAATGATGTGTGTTCTGTTCATGGTGCTTTGGTCTCAAATCTTATCTAACATTTGGTTCATATAATTGTTTATGCAGGAACTCATGTAGAATCGAAACAAGATATGCTGGTCACTCGTGGAGGTGAATTCAGACCCCTAGGAGGTGGTCGTGGTAGGCATTACTCATCTGACAATGGTGAGTGTTACGTTTAAAGTTTGAGGCAAGAAGTGAATATATAATCCTTTACACTTGTATGTTGCACACTGATGGTTTAGGAAATACTGTAGGGCCTTATAGGCATGGGGTTCGCCGTGGCTCAGCTTATAATGCGAAGGAAGCAGATGGCTCTTCCATTGTAGAGGGAAAATCTTCGAAAAGGGGAGGTTCTTCTGGCTATGGTTCTCATGAGGTTTGGAGATTGCTACAATTGAAACACTATCAGTTTGATCATTCAGTTGTATTGCATATTTGCATGCTTATATATATTTCCATAAAATTACAGAAACAAGTGTGGGTCCAAAAGTCCAGTTCAGCTACATAGTTTGGTTGCATATGGTGAGCTTCGTTCTTAATGACTGCATTTACCTTTGATTTTGATTCTCTTGTCTCTTTTAGTCAAATATAGTCATTATAACTGACATAAGATATTATCTATCTCTTTATGCACAAGATAGTACTGGCTCCAGATTACATAATAAGTAAGACCAGTTAATCTTAAACTCACTAGTGTTAGGTAGTGTAGGTTGTATCTAGTTTCATGCAGAGAATCTCCATCCAGTTTATATTTTTATTTCACAACTCATGATTTCTGGGCCAGCCCATGGAAAGTTGAGGTAATCGTGTATCAAGATTAAGCATTCTTGATCTCCGTGTCTACCAAGCTTCATATGAAAATGGTGATTGAAGCCATGTGGTACGTACTGTATTATTTACACTAGGAACTAGGGTTGATTGCAGCAATAACAATGTTTACCCTAAATTTGTATTTTTCGCATAACTTTTAAAACATTGCAATTACAACATCACTGTTCAACTTTACGCCATTACAACATCTTTAATTATGAAACAACGCAAATCTGCTGCTGGAGAAGTTGGGGATGTTCTAATTGCAAAAATGTATAAGGTGGTGTTGTGATCGCAATGTTTTAAAAGTTGTTTGGAAATTGCAGATTTGGATGAATGGTGTTTTATTTGCAGCAATGAACCCTTTAAGCAATCAATTGGATACTCATGTGATTGAAGCTACAGTGCTGATTTAAATTTGACTTTAAAAGAGTGCTGAAGTGTGTTTATGATGTTTGGGAGTTATGGCAATCTATCCCCCTGTGCAACTCATTTATTATTCATGCTCTTTTGAGGCCTAGCACTAAATCTTAGGTGACTTCACTAGCTCAGAAAGCTAAAATTTTGCAATGATCTGAGCCAGTGTTTTGAAATGGGTGCTTGTGCAGTGAAATGCTTTCGTGGATTGCCATATTGAAGCATAAACCAGGAGTGTTCTCTTGCCCGACGGAATATCCTGCAAATGCAGGGTATATGGAGACAGATGTCTTTTGCTTGGAAGACCATAGAGGCCTTCAGTTTTGCCTGAATGCTACAGATGGTGTATTTACAGCTTGGTTGATTAAGGAATTATGATCCTAAGTTGAAGATGGTCAGGGAAAAGAGCAAGAAGTTGAGAAAGTGAATATGTCAAGCATATAACACCACCATATTGATCGGTGTCCCCCTTTGGTAGGTTTATACTAATTGACAGGGCTATGCATCTCCAATTCTTGCCATTGATTCACTGGCTATCAAGGATGACTTCTCGTTCGCTGAACTGTAAATACAAATCTGAAGTGGGGTGTACTGCTACTGCTCTATATATATGTTTTGTCCAGCGGTCTTCTATCTGGTTCAGTAAATTTACGATTATAGACCCCGGTTAGTACGGGGATTTACTGTATCCAGCTTTGTTTAAACCCAGTTGTAAGTGGTTTTAGTTGTATCCATACGAACTATAAACTTTGTGTGTATCTTGAGGAAAGGGAATTAGGAATGACTGCCAGCGCTGGACAGTGCTTTGACCTCAATGGTTGTTGGTTTGGATGAAATAGAATGAGCTTTTCATGGCATCTCACTTTTTTTCCAATCTCTCACTTACATAGGTATTACATGAATTTGGAGGTGAGATGATGCTGCTGGGAAATTAATCTCTTATGGTTTGTTTGCCTGTGAAATGAGAATTAATTAGCATGTTACTTTCTCTTTATTATTGTCCTAGATTTTGAATAAGGTGTTTACACGTACGTGGAAGATTTTTTTTTTTGTTGAATTGATTGTTTCTACTTATCAGATATGCCATCCCTTAAATGTTATTCTTTATAGGAATAGGCAACAGTTGTAAGTGTCTTAAATAAAACTCATTCAACATGGTCTTTTTCTTTGTGTGTGTGTATTCGCCAAGCGGTAAGGGATTAATGCTTAAGGCTAAAGGTGTTGGGTTCGAGTTCTCTGTTAGTGGAGCGACCTTTAAATTTTTTTATTTAATACTATTAATTTATCAAAAATATGGTCTTTTTCTTTTATTGGAAAGTTTATATTTAGAAGGTTAAAAATCTCACATGCAGTTGAAATGACGTAGTTTGGAGGTCTTTATAGCTAAATGCAAGAAAATTAAATTAAAAAATAGAATGAAAAGTAGTTTGGATATGTGATCTACTACCTACTACGTAAAATACTACGTAGGTTTATGTGTGGTTAATTGCATGCTTTTAGTTCTGTATGCGGCTGTTGGACATTGCGCCGGCCTAGCTTGCCTAACATTATCACTTCATTGTATATTTTACTTTTCACATGTTAATGTAACTGTTTTAACTGAATAAACAAATCAATCAGAAAAATATTATTTTTGCAAGACATTAAAAAAATATTGAACAAAATAATCACATTCTACATAAATATTGGGTATTTTAATTTTTATTAAAATTAGTAAATTATAATTTTAAATTCGAATAATTTTTAATTAATACTCCATCCGTCTCATTATAAATATTTCATTACTTTTGGGCACGGAGATTAAGAAATGTGTAATTAGTAGATAAAACGGGTGTTTTGCTAAAGAAAGAATGTGACATTTATAGTCAGACATTTGTAATGGAATGGAGGGACTAGTAATTAGTATCTTATCTTAAAATGAAAATAGAAGCTTTTGATATAATTATAAAGATAACAGAAGTTTGTGTATGAAGTAAAAGTGAAGCCAAATTTTGCATTTGTTAGAATTGTGCAAGTCGAGCACCACATATAGCGCTGACGTTCAAGCAAGCACCACGTCCTCATTCATTCCTCGAGAACTGCTTTCGCTTTTACACACACACACACACACACACTTGAACTCGTCCATGGCGTTGGGAGTGACTGCTATTATTGCTGCTACAGCTCCTCTCAGGCCTTCTGCTTTCACGTGTAGTTCCAAATGCAGCACAAGCAGAACCAGAAGCAGAATTTCTGCCAGCAATGGCTCTTCCACTCCAACTCTTACGCAAACCTTCCCAGGTCTTCTCTCTCGCTCCATCTCTAACATTAAGCTTTTGTGCACATGTGCCCTAATATTTGGTTGATTTATGGTTTCTAGTTTAGGTAAATGATGTAAAATTTTAGGTAATGTTGTCGTTGAAGCTCGGATAAGATATGAATCCAACTAAATACAATTACATTTTGATCAGACCTGAAAGATACATTGGGGCATCAATCACTACTGGAGAGTTAATAGGAGGAGAATCCTAGTCCTACTTCATCCTCACCAAAATCACTACCATAGATAGAATTACTCCATGTTTCTTCAATCATTGAATATAAGAGAACATTCTGTCTTAATTGAAGATGCCTTATGGTCATCAAGGACCTCTTCTTTTCTATTCATGGTCATATCTGAGTTCCAATGGATTCCTTACTCACCCATAGGTTTGACCAGTCAGGCAGTCACTGTCATCAATAAAGGTGGGTAGAATCTCATAAACAAAGTATTTACTTGTCCTCCAAAGGCAAATTTCTACAAGCTAAGGTATTCAGTATGATTCCATCCATGGACGTTAGACATGTCTGAAGTCTTTATACGAGAAGTCCTCTTATATTTGACTTGGTTCTAAGTCCATGGAGACATTTTAATATGTCTGCAGATTGAATCACAGGCAAACCAGAGGCAGATGTCGTAGTTATAGGAAGTGGCATTGGTGGACTGTGCTGTGGTGCGCTCTTAGCAAGATATAATCAAGATGTTTTGGTATTGGAAAGCCATGATTTGCCTGGGGGTGCTGCACATTCATTTACAATCAAAGATTACAATTTTGACTCTGGTCCATCTTTATTCTCCGGTTTTCAATCAAGGGGTCCTCAGGCGAACCCTCTAGCTCAGGTATATTACGTTTTTATTGCTTCATCTCTTGAATTTAATTTTTTTGCTTATTATTCTTTTTTCGGTGCGGTAATAAATAGTAAATGCCACCATTAAAAAATTGGAGTCAATGCAACTATAAGATGTTTGTTCTTGGATAATTTGAAGGTCCTTGATGCATTGGGTGAATCACCTCCCTGTGTAACCTATGACTCGTGGAAGGTATACATACCAGAAGGTGAATTCCTGTCTCGCATTGGCCCAACTGAATTTTTCAAGGTAAACTTTTTTTGCCATTTTCATCTCATGATTCTGCAGAAAATCCAAAATGATGGTAAACACAATAATACCTTTTAGATATTGTGCTGAGGTTACAGGAACAAGATAATAGTGAAAACAAATGATGAAGATGATAGAGAAAGTGAACAGTATAACCACATCTTGTCTTTATAATGCTGACCAAAATGATGTTCCCATGGAAATTATTACTTTTGATATGTGAAAATGGGTTCTGGTTACAGATATATATGGTAACTGTTGCATTATTTTGCAGGATCTACAAACGTATGGTGGTCCAAATGCTGTACAAGAATGGAGAATACTTCTTGTGAGTACAAGTTTTTTCCTTTAATCTTTGATAAATTTTTGGAAGTTCAAAAGATGCTTACGTGTGCTAATATAGATGTTAAGTTACCTGTAGTCCCTATGCATAACTTTTACTCTTTGTAGGATGCAATACTACCATTATCTGCAGCTGCAATGGCCCTTCCTCCATTATCCCTTCGAGGAGACCTGGGCGTTCTTTCAACTGCTGGTGCTAGATATGCCCCTTCCCTCTTCAAGTCTTTTCTTCAAATGGGACCTCAGGGAGCCCTAGGGGCTACAAAGCTTCTCAGGCCGTTCGTGGAGATACTTGATTCGTTGGAGCTAAAAGATCCCTTTGTACGAAACTGGGTGGATCTTCTTTCCTTTTTGCTTGCAGGAGTGAAATCTGACGGTGTACTTTCTGCAGAGATGGTAACCTTTGTTTTCAAGCTTTCAAGTACATTCTACAAAATACAAGTTCTCTGATCCTTTTTCAATGTTTAGTTGACTGGTTTTCCTGCATAACTTTCTATATTGATTTTGAGTTATATGTTGCTTACTGAGAAAACTTTAGTGTTTACTCAAACCTAGCTTTCATTTTCTTCAAATTTGCATAGCATGATATCTAATCATACCAGTGCTGCCTTTGTGCTTCCTTTTTTGCAGATATACATGTTTTCAGAATGGTACAAACCGGGATGCTGCTTAGAGTATCCTATCGGTGGTAGTGGGGCTGTTATTGATGCTCTTGTCCGAGGTCTAAAGAAGTTTAATGGCCGCCTCTCTCTTAGAAGTCACGTGGAGAGTATTATCGTTGAAGATGGCCGAGCAATAGGAGTGAAGCTAAGAGGTGGACAAGTGAGTAAAACCTCAAAAACAGCAGCAACTGTATATTAATTCATTGATTCTCAAATGTGATTTTGCTCTTTTTTATAGTTTGTTCGCGCTAGAAAGGCTGTGGTCAGCAACGCATCTATGTGGGACACGCTGAATCTATTGCCAAAGGAAGTTCTTCCACAAAGTTACCAGGAGAGGATCAAAGCAACCCCACAATGTGAATCATTTATGCATCTACATTTAGGTTTTGATGCAGAGGTGAGAGCTTTGCTTGGTCTCAATAAAATGTTTAAAAAACTTGCTTGTATCTATATATACTACAATGTGATCTATCACCTTATTTTGTGTTTCAAAATTGTAATGGTTGATTAGGGTATGAGTGAAGACCTAGGAATCCATCACATAGTCGTGAATGAATGGGAGAGAGGAGTTGATGCCGATCAGAACGTCGTTCTTATCTCTGTACCTAGTGTGCTAAGCCCGGATCTTGCACCCCCGGGGAAGCACGTCTTGCACGCCTACACACCCGGAACCGAGCCTTTCGAGCTCTGGGAAGGTCTTGATCGCAAAAGTGACGAGTACAAGCAACTCAAAGCTCAAAGAAGCGAGGTAGTGAATGTTTCTTATGCTTGAAATTCCTTCGAAAATGTTCATATTTTATGAAGTGGTGGTGAATGCAATAGGTAATGTGGAAGGCTGTGGAGCGTGCTCTAGGCCCTAACTTTGATCGTGGCAAGTGTGAGGTTAAGTTAGTAGGGACTCCATTAACACACCAGAGGTTTCTCCGGCGGAACAGAGGCACCTACGGTCCGGCTATAAAGGCCGGCAAGGCTTCGTTTCCCGGCCACTCGACTCCCGTCTCGCACCTTCTGTGCTGCGGGGATTCTACTTTTCCTGGTATCGGCGTGCCTGCGGTTGCCGCCAGTGGCGCCATTGTTGCAAACTCACTTGTTTCTGTGTCTCAACACTCTCAACTTCTTGATGCTGTAGGATTGTAACTCTCTCTTTACAATCGTTACTGCTTATAAATATTACATAATTCTTTTCAAACAAGGGATGGAAGCATACAAATCTCTTTTTATAAATAAGATGAGCATATTTTAATTCAGTTATTTACTGTATATATGTTGTGCAATTATCACTCATAAGGTAGCACAATTAAACTCACAGAGACTGGTGACATCGTGCATGATCTCGTCAACAATTACAATGTGACCACATAATTTCATTCTAATAAGTATGGCTGGATTTTTCAATTGGTGGGTCACGTCGTAACAATTGCTCTAGCCGTCAAATTTTGATTTGCGTATCAACTTTAGAGTGTAGCGTGAACTATTGATAACCTGATTACTTATTGCTGATTATGGCTAATCGAATAATTAATATAGTATAATTATTATAGCAGCCGAAATCGAATAATTGATATAATATTAATTTGTAACAGAATTAGATTAAATTAATAGTTCATTAATTATCACGTCAAACATTAAAGTTAATATGTAAAATTAAAATTTAATAAAATTTTAATAATTTGTAATCAATTAACCTAAATATTAACCTACGCCGTGTGGAAGGGGATGAGGCGATCAGATGATTCAGATTCATCAAAAGGCTCTAATCTTGATTTATCATGTTATTGCTTTAATTACTTCCAACGTTGTTGGGCCAATTAATTTTATTTTTAAAGCGCTATTTAAAGAGTCCAAAATAAAGAATTAAAAGGCCCAACAAACTCCTCTCTCTCTCTCTCTCACACACACACACATCAAATGGGTCGCTCAGAAAAGTGGTTCTAGTCGACTCCACCTGAGGAATAATAATCAATTTGCTATGCTTGTATTTAACGCCATTATTTTATTTTTATCGATATTGAAACAGTTTGGGATTACTTCAAAAGAATAATGTGACAAATATGATATCCCAACTGCCAATGTTCATTACCTATAATAGCTTTTGGTTCAAGTACTGAGGATTTGTGCAATGTTTTGTGAGAGAGAAGAAACCATTTTAGTAGTACATTTTTAATGTTTAGATATTTAAAGAAGAAAACGGTATAAAATAAATGTCGCTTGTTTTAAATTGAAGGATTTTGATTTGATTATTTTCAGGTATAAGATAAATATAATAGAAATATAATAAGGGTTTAATAACATGTATGTATGCGTTTAACTAGTTTTTAGGGGGACTATATATAATATATGTGTGTGAATAGAAGTAAATGTATAAAACGAAAATGCAGGAAAAGCACATTCTAAAAGATGCATGCATGCATCTCTCCCCCATTGATCCATCAACCAAGAGAAAATGAGCTGCTACGGCGACGGTGGTGTGTTTGCGAGGCGTACCATCTCGTGCGCTTCTGCACCCTGCTCCGCCCCTAGTTCGCCCAAGAGCAGGGTCAAATTCCTCTGCAGCCACGGCGGCAAGATCCTCCCCCGCCCCTCCGACGGCCAACTCAAGTATGTCGGCGGCGAAACCCGCGTCATCTCTGTTCCCCGAGATATCTCTTTCCAAGGCAATAATTAATTCCTCTTTCGATTGATTTATTGATGAAAATTTTCAGATTAAATGAACATGAATGTTTATCGTATGATTTAACATCTCCGCGAGGCGAGATCTTAAATTAGGTTTTCACAGAGTCACAAAATTGAAAAACTGAATAGTTTAATGATGCATACAGAATTAATGAAGAGGTTGACATACATGATCGACGGCGGAATGGTGCTCAAGTACCAGCTGGCGACGGAGGATCTGGACGCGTTGGTGACGGTGAAAAGCGAGGAGGATTTGGTGCACATGTTTGACGAGATGGAGCATTACCAGATGATGGGGCTGCCGAGAATGCGCACCTTCCTCTTCCCCATCCACAACACCGTCATGGACGAGCAGCTGCCTCTCGATCAGCGCTACATCTTCTCCATCAACGGCATCATCACCCCCTCCCCCTCCAAAAAGCCCCACCACCTCGCCGTCGGATCCCTAGCCTCCTCCACCTGCACTTCCCCCAAATCTCCAGACAGCTACGCCGCCGAAGCGAATTTCAGCACTGCTTTTGCCAATGGGAATATGCATCGGATCCAAAGCTCTCCCAGCATATCCAACCTCCTCAACATCGCACAGCAAAACAACAGCAACAGCCATTATTCTCCTCATCACCAGCTTCCTCCTCAATACTACCACACCCACTCCGGCTATAGGTCTCCCAACCCGCCCTTCAGGTCTGGGCCACGATTCCAACCAGATTACTCCTCTCCTCCCCCTCACTCTCAATCATATTATAACTACCCCTCTCGAGATCGAGGAGGAAATGAATATTGCAGCAAATGCATGCACAATGATAACTGTGCGCATTTCTCAGATAGAACAAGTTTTGACAGGCTCCCAACCTTACCATGACATTCATTTTTTCATCTTCATTAATTACTAGTTTGTATATCAGTAGATGACTCGCCTTCTGTATCTATCTATCTATTTGTGAATACTGAGGAGGAAGTGGTGTTGCTCACTGTTGCTGTTGCCAACTTTCTTGTATTTTTATTTAAATTTTCATTATATTTCACTAATATATTCAGTTTTATTCATTTTAGTGAAACAACAGTTGAGGAAATCAAGCAAATATTCTTTGTGAATTACCTGAAAACTTGGGAGATTGATACAGAAACTAGACGACTGTCATCATCTCTTCAAAAAATCAGACACGCTAGACAATAATAACACATTGAATACGACGAACGTTGATCAATTAAATATAACCTACCAACTGATTCACCGCTGCTTGATCTATAATCTTCATCTCCGCTTGTGACCCACTCCTATTGTTTTCTAAATTGCACTTCCTTCCAACTTCTGCTTTATCACATATTCCAACAGAAATTAGTCCTTGTACACAAAGGAAGACGTGTGTGTCCAAAATTTGTTAAGAATACCCCATGCTCCTCTCACTTGCTGTCTGTGAAATCTGCATCAATGACATCGCCATCAGGTCGCTTCTCCGATGATTCGGAAGAGGTAGAGCTAGCCCCATCACCGGGGGTTGGGCCTGGGCCTGGGCCTGCGCCTGCGCCAGGTTGGTTGTACAGTGACTGGCCAAGCTGCATGACTTCCTGATTCAGTGCAGTCATGGCATCCTTCATTGCTTGGGTTGAGCCTCCAGAGATTGCATCCTTGAGTTCTCCAAGTTTGGCCTCCACCTTCTCTTTTACGGGGGCTGGAACTTTCTCGCCGAGTTCCTTCAACTGCTTCTCCGTTTGGTAAACCACTGAGTCTGCCTGGTTCTTGGTATCTATTGCATCTCTCTTCTCCTTGTCTTCCTTTGCAAATTTTTCAGCTTCGCTAACCATTCTCTCCACCTGTAGTGAATGTAAATTTATCAACTAAAGGATAAGGGACAGAGAAAAGAGAATCCTCCTCACATGAAAATACACTCGTTTAGTAAAGACAGTTATCACACTCCTACAAAATGATTCAAATCTGTCTGTCAAATGAAGACAACTGGCAAAGGCAAAGTATACTATCCATTCAAGCAAAAGAAAATACTGGCTCCAACTCAGTATGTGTAAAGTCGCCTAAGCATATCATTTCAAGAAAGCTCACCTCATCACCAGGCAACGTGCTAGCACCAGTAATTTTGATATCTTGCTTCTTCCCAGTTCCCTTATCTATAGCAGTAACTGAGAGGATTCCATTCGCATCAATATCAAACTTGACCTCAATCTGTGGGACACCACGGGGAGCAGGTGGAATTCCATCAAGGCGGAAGCTGCCTAAAGATTTGTTGTCACGAACAAACTCCCTTTCACCTTGAAGGACATTGATCTCGACACTGGTCTGACCATCCGCAGCTGTTGAGAATACTTCGGATTTTGAAGTAGGCAGTGTGGTATTTCTGGGAATAATCTTTGTCATCACTCCACCAAGTGTCTCCAGTCCCAAAGATAATGGTGATACATCCAAAAGGACAATATCACTAACATCTCCCGCCAAAACACCAGCCTAACCAGATAAAACAAGCACGAAAAAATGGTTAGACGATATAACTTCAGGATGACGAGTCGCAACCAAATCAAATCAAGATATTACCTGAACAGCAGCTCCAAGGGCTACCACTTCATCAGGATTCACAGTAACATTTGGGTCCTTTCCAGTCATCTTCTTAACAAGCTCCTGAACAGCTGGAATACGTGTGGAACCACCCACCAGTATTACCTCATCTATATCACTTAAGGAAAGCTTTGCATCCCTCAATGAATTCTGAACTGGAGTTTTTAGTCTGGAAAAAAACAGTGTTACTTCAAGAAGCTGCAAAGAAAGTACAAGTATAGAATACAAATTGCACTTATGTTCTGATGAATTGATGAAATAAGCTCACCTGTCAAGCAAATCCGAGCATAGTTCCTCAAACTTAGCTCGTGTAAGTGTGGTTTCAATATGTTTAGGGCCATCTGCAGTGGCAGTAATGAAAGGCAAACTGGCCAAAAAAAAAATGTGAAACAAACAATGAGTATGTACATATTCAATATGTTGCCAAAGGAGTTGAAAAAGTATAAACGTGCCTAATGTTAGTTTGAGTCAAAGACGAAAGTTCCATTTTGGCTTTCTCTGCAGTCTCAGTCAAACGCTGAAGGGCTTGTTTGTCCTTCAATAGATCTATCCCTTCATCCCTTTTGAAACTTGCAGCAAGCCAATCAACAACTCTCTGGAGAAATTTTAAAAAAAATGTAAATGGCCCAAAGATAGTCAATTGCCATGGAAAGCCAAGAAGCACCATGTTGAACAACACATGGAGCAACCAGCATTTACACTGTGCATGAATTTGTGTGTGTGTGTGTGAGAGAGAGAGAGAGAGAGAGGGAATTGGAGAGACATAGCTAGTTTAATTTAATAGATGATCAGGAGTACCATCTACCAACCTTATCAAAGTCATCACCACCAAGATGAGTGTCTCCGGACGTCGAAAGCACTTCAAACACACCATCACCAACCTCAAGGACTGAATTATAGTAGGCAAACAAAATTTATTAAGTATTTTCGAAGAATTCTTATTTAAGCTATATGTAAACTAATAACACACCAACTTCAGTAACCAAATATAATGCTGGTAAAAAGAAATGCATCGAAGATGCCAGAACAATGACAATTGTAAGAGATAAACCAAATTTACAACAATAAATTTCTACATTGCAGCTCAAGCATTTACCTTAACTCATTACCACTAATGAGTAAATATCATTGTATTTGTCAAACTAATGATTTCAACCATGTAATAAGACTCTTATTACATGTTTCAAATGATTAGTTTGGCAAATACAATAATTTCAAAAGATACTATATCTCAGATACATGTGTTTGAGAGGCACCAAAACATCAGTAAAGAAAAAGGACAAGAGTTTCAAAAGACACTTAACTCTACCTGAAACATTAACAGAGCCACCCACCTTCACAACAAAATCAAGAACAAAGAAGAAGATATTTTAAGAAAGAAAAGAGAAAATGAATATACCTGAAACATCAAAAGTGCCACCTCCTAGGTCAAAAACCAGAATAGTTTCATTACTTTTCCTCTCGAAACCATAGGCCAATGATGCAGCAGTAGGTTCATTTATAATACGGAGGACCTCCAAGCCAGCAATACGACCAGCGTCCTTTGTTGCAGTCCTTTGAGAATCGTTGAAGTAAGCAGGGACTGTAACTACTGCTTTGGTGACCTTGTCATTTAAGAACTTTGATGCATCATCAACAAGCTTCCTCAAAACCTAAACCCAGAAAGAGGAAATTTTTTCAGGAGATGAAATGTAGAAGTACAATATTTTGCAACACTCAAGCACTCAGCATACTCATCCTCAGAGAATAACTCTCTTCGATTTGCAACAGAATCTAACTAAAAATGGGAGAACCAATGACAGGAGAGAACGTGTCTCGCAAACATAATACTTCATTAGATTGGCCATTTTCCTCGATTACTAAGGTGCATGCACAAGCATACATACTTCCTAAAAATGATACCAGCGGTGAATGCATATCCATTTCATAGAATCTAACAGCATCAAAATCCACTACAATTGTTTCAATGTCTGATCGCAATAGCAAAATAAACAGTAAAGCAATGCATTATATGAATTCAACGCAAATTAAAGAACGGATTGACAACAGAAAGAGCTTAGATGAAAAATTGATATCAGTGGTAGAATATAAAACCTGAGCGGATATTTCTTCAGCTGCAAACTGTTTTCCAATGGCGGGACACTCAAGCTTGACATTCCCGTTTTCATCCCTCACGACATTATACGAAACCTGCTTGGATTCGTCATCGACCTCCGACATCTTCCTCCCAATAAACCTCTTAACAGAGAAGAATGTATTCTCGGGGTTCACCACGGCCTGCCTCTTCGCAATCTGACCCACCAACCTGTCACCATTCTTAGTGTAGGCAACCACAGACGGCGTCGTCCGCTGGCCTTCGGCGTTGGTCACGATGGTAGGCTTTCCTCCCTCCATTGCCGCGACGGCGGAATTGGTGGTGCCGAGGTCAATCCCGACAACCTTCTCCGCCACCACACGAAAAGTAGAGCCGCGTCGGCCGCTTCGATGCTTACTCCTCAGCTTCAATCCGAAGGGGACGGAGCTGCCGTTGACCTTGGAGCCGAAAAACACAGTTCTATTGGGATGGTTTGTGGAGGATTTGACGGCGGTGAAGTGAGCGACGGCGCCGAGAGCATTGATTTGAGCAGTGGAGGACGCCATTCTGCGAAGTTGGTGAGAAAAGAAAATTCAATTCAGCAATCCCTAGTTAGGAATAGAATTGGGGAGGAGCTGACGTCGGTAGAGGTGAGACTGAAAATTTTGGTGAAGGAGATAGATAAGAGAAGAGGAGGAGGAGGAAGTCGGGGTTTATGGGGGAAGGATGACGACACGTGTACAATTCTAGAATCATCTGTCGTCTGTGCTTGGTTTCAGTGGTTTTGTGAACTTGGGGAAGATTGGATGTTGTTGGTAATATTTTTTTAAAATAGATATTGTATTTATTTATTCAATACTAACATTATTATTTACAATACCTTTTTTAATAGATAATATTGTATTTAGCCGAGTACTATACACTGCAAATTGTGTCGAGCTTACTTAAATAAATAGATTTCTAACATTATATTTTGTACTATAAGTATTTTTGCTACTTAACTTATTACTTCTTTCTATACATATAATTATTATTTTCTGATCTGAGTCATGACTCATCTATGTAAGATTTATTTATTGGATTATCGTAGGTTTTGGGATCATTCAAAACATTCTTCTTGAACTTGATATCCCAACACATGCATATTCACAGAGGTTGTCTTCCTTGTATGTTGAATTTGAATTCGAGGATACTAAAAAGGGGGGCGATAAATGGCTACTCACAAACTATTGGATGTTGTGAATCCAAACAAAATGATTGTTCATGATTTCAAAAAATACGAATCATGAGAATGAAAATAAATGTAAAAAATAAAAATGACCATTTCATTCCACCATATCAATCACCTCGTAACAACTACCTAGGCAACAATGGAGATGTTGTAATCATCTTCGCATTTCATGTTCGGATAGTAAACTATAATAGAATGTAGGAGTAGATTATGAATATGACATGAGTGTGGCCAAACTTCAAATCAGTAAAACTTGTTATTTATTTATGTAAATTTGTATTAGTCGAAAGAAAATAAGTTGTCCCTACTGAAAGCTGAGAAGAAAACAAACGATGGATTAGGCGACAAATGCCACTGAAATTCCTTCAAAGCAAAACTCACAGTTAAATCTCATCAACATTTAAACCTCTTTACTTGTAGTAAACACGTAGGGGATAAAAACGAAAGATACATTCTTCAAAAAAACAGAAGCCGGTAGAGTTTGGTAGAAACCAACACTGCAATAAGATGGCGACAGACTTGCAATATTCAAACCACTTGATAGTTTTCAGTAGAGAGCAGCATTCTTTGAGCAAACTTGGGAGGATTACCTCCTTTCAGAGGCAAAACATTAGCCACCTGAAACGGATGAAATACAGTAAGAAACAGGCACAAAAGAATGCACTATAATTAATACTTAGGATCATCATATGATCATTATGACTAATAGTCAGCTTCTTCAACTCTTCTTTTTCTACTTTTTTTTTGGGTGGGGTGGGGTGGGGGATATTCCAATTTTCTTCCATGAAAAATACTCGTCAAGAGTTGTAAAATAGTAGGAGCCTGTGATGCACAAAGGGCAGAAGAGAACCTTTAGATTACTGAAAGTTCTTGTAGAAGTAAAGCGCACAGAAATTGGGAAAAGATCTGAGGTATCGATTGCAGGAATGACAAATTCCATAGATCCACTGCAAGCACAACATAAAATAATAAACCAAATCAGAATCACAATGGAATCAGATTGAAAACTAAGCAGAAAAAATTCACTGTTAATTAACCTGCGATTGGAGTTATCAATGAGTACAATAGACCATTCCAAAACTGATTTCCTGGCGTCGTACCTGCAATTGATATTTCAAAATGCTCACTGCTTTCTTGATATATTGAACAGACAATTAATCGAATGAGCATCACAGGGTACAAGCCTTAGAATCAACAATAGTCTCTCAAGATAATTTCATGTTAAACTCTAAGCAGGCCACATGTGGACCCATCCATTTGTTTGGCTTGCTCATCACTATAAAACAACTTGTTCTTTAAATCAAGTGGGCTTAGGTAGCCCTATCAGTCAGTAGGGTTTGCAATAAACATTAGATAAGCTTATCGAAATGAGTTTGTTTCACAAGCAGAGCCACACACTGAAGGGGAAACAAATGGTGTTAAATTCCACCAATCATTTTTTTTACTTGAAATTCCACCAATAATTATGAACACATGTTTGAGAGACTATACTATTTGCTCAAGCAATGCCTCAGACAAGTGTAGCTTAGCTTCTTCACAGATTAGAAAACTCTAGTGTCTGATCTAGTAGTCAACTTTTAAATCTCAATTGCAGCTTCTTACAAGGTAGGTAGCAGACTGAGGCCTAGCCCTACACCACTGCCTGGTGGAATTAGGATGGGCACAATTTTGGAGAAAGCAGGAAAAATCCCAAGGACTGTTTTCAGTCTAGGCAGATCTCGATAGAACATTGCCCAACTGTAATTACTTTTTGAACACCTATGTAATCCAACTAACCACAAATACCATTTACTTTACTCATTTCACCAGACTCATTTGTCCTTTATGGGAAACAAATTTGAGTAAAATCACAAGCCTAATTCACCAGGTAAGAAAATAAACCAAAACCATCCAATCTCCCCTTCAAATCAGAGACTTAACAGTTAACACACATACTTACTCATTCCTAGTGGTTTTTGAAATAAAATTCCTTTTTAGTCTTATAGAATATTGCCCAACAGTTATTCTTTCACATCTTATTGTAATCTAGCCAATAAATCAAAAGGAAAATTACAATTTCCATCATAAATTACAACTTTTAAGGACCTTTTACCAAACTCAAATATGCCCCATGTCGAGTCATATGTTGAAATCAATGCCAAACACAACAAAGAGAGAACAGTATTTAGATGTATCAAGGCTTGAGTCACTGAGAAACTCCAATCCAATACTTCACAGTAAGTGATAAAAAAGAAATATAGGAAACATAACATTTGTAATAACACTTTAGCAATGAAATATTAATAGTAAACACTAAGATGAAACCACACCTCCAGTCCCCATCGATTTGTTGTACTCTTGGTGGCTCTCTAAGAGCTGGGAGAGGAATTGAAATCACAACATTTTGTAGATCAAAAGTTGGAGCTTCATACTCTATGTTCACATAGGTGTCATTCCCAGAAACAGAAGGCCAGCAGCTAACTGCAATGACAAAATATAATCAAGAAGTAGACCATTTACAAGATGGCATATCTTTCTAATGGCATTAGAGCTTGGTCATATAGAAGAAAAGCTTACTTGACAATGGCACAAGTGACTCATCTCCACTTTGCATTCTCCATTTCAACAAACTAACACCTTCACTGCCCTGGCCAGAAGGGAACGGGCGATTTGGGTCCCTAAGACCCAATATATTTTCACCATTATACAAATCCCTATTAATATTGGGGTGAGTCTTATATATAACTCCTGGATTATCACCAGTCTCAATCTGAATCAACATAAGAAAACAACACTCTCAGAAGCATCCAACGTGAACAAAAACAGTCTTTTCAGATCTCAATACAAGTGAATGCAGACCAAGTGAACAAAATCAGGGCAGAAACGAGAATTGAGGTACCTGAACTTGGATGAATCCGTCATCCTGGTTAAGTATCTGTAGTGATAGCATGCCCTGCAGATCAAAGTTGCCAATACCACCGTCCCGTTTTAATGTTACATTAAGCTTTTCTTCGATACTTAATGTAACAGGGTCACTTGGCAGAGACGCAGGTGCTCTGGACTGACCAGCACTTGGTCTCACATCTTCAACAATCATTTCACCTTCAGCTTTAAGAGATTCCAAAAATTGGTTGGTTCTTTGTGTTTTCCCAAGCTGCATACCAAAACCTTTTGGCGGAGCTGAAGCAGAGGATGCTGGACGACCTAATCAAAAAGATCCAGAAGAAAAGAATTAATGCAGCCTAAATTCATTAAATTTACCATTAAACCACCATAAAACATGAGTAATTTTACCAGTAACGAACATTTAGTCAAAAATTACAAATAATAATTTCATATTTAATATTTTTTCCATAAACTTAATATAAAAAATGATTACCAACTTGTATCAATAGTGACACATTATTGAAAAGCATCTAATGAACAAAAATAACACCACACTCAGAACAGAGGATTCCATTAACTATATTCACTTTTAAAGGAGGCTGCAGGTAATATAGTGTCTCCTATAGCTGAAATAATAGCAAATTAACCCAGAAGATGAACTCAGAAAACACATTTCAAAGGATGCTGCAATCTTTTTTTAGAGGGCAAACCTTTTGGCTTAGAGAAGGAATCAACTTCAGTGCTTAATCCAAAGCTAGAACCACCTCCAAAACCACCACCACTACTAGATATGCTGGTGTCACTGCCAAAGCCAGTATCAATTCTTCCAGAACCCATTGATTGCAAAGACATGAATCCTCCCTTGTCACCTCTATTCTTCTCAATCTATATAGAATACACAATAACTTAATCCATCCATGATATGAAAAAAGACAAATAGAAGTTGAGCATCATTGTTGACCCAAACCATTTACCTTGCTTTTGTCAATCTCACTAGCCTTCCGTTTCATCACATCCTTGGTTTCATTGATTTTACTTTGCAGGACCAACTTGTGCAGTTTCTCTTCGTGACTTTCCATCTCACAATACTGTTTGACTTGTGCAACAGTGACATTTTCCTTGTGTCCCAGTGAGATTACTTCATCAAATGCAAAAAGAATCTCAAAAGCTGTCTTGCCAATGCCTTCCTCATCTAGGGAATAAGAGTACTCAGGCACCTAAGATGGTTAAAGAAACAATAGTACATTTACAATATTACCAAGAAGGTCAAAATTTTCCAAAAAGTTTCATGTTAGAACAATGACTTCAAACCATTGTTCTAGTACAGAATATGTATGTACAAGCGAACTCAGTATTTAAGCACAATAAATCAAGGAAAATAAAGAAAGGATACAAGTTTTGAAAGTAGCCTCAATGTCTCCAAATCCTCGAGAATGTTGCTCTGCTTATTTGTAACAAGAAGCAAATAGAGGGTCTCTATTGGCTGATAAACATAACGGACATTCTCAGTCTCAACATAAGTATGTTGCTTCCCTGTTCCCACCAATTTGGGGAAAGCTGCAAGGTACCCCTCAATTCGTATACGAGACATATCAACAAACTGCCTCGAGACAAGTGCTGTAAAAGATATGAAATCACAAAGTTACTTATGCACACTGCTGATCAAAGGAATGAACATAAAAAATGACATCATAGAAAAATAATTCAGAAAACTTGCCAAAACTTATCACATTTATGGCAAATAACATGAATTGCTAGAATATCTGATCAGCACAACGAAGATCAAATGTGAACATATAAACATTAGAAAAGGTGTTCACGAAGGTTTAGCAGAAGGCACAAGGAACATAAAGAAGAATGTTTAAACAAATGCGTAATAAAGAAGGCATTACATGGAAAATGCAGATAGGTTTAAAACAAAATGGACTGAACCAAATTAAGCCTAGGGATGTAAACTAACTAAGCAGAACCACAACAAGGCCAATACTTATGAAAGTATAGAAGTAGGTCTCAACTCTCAAGTGTATTTAAATTATTCGGTACAGCCCCTCAAGACAGTCAATCTCAATTAAAAAGTTATCAATAATTGTCCCAACTCTATATTCAATCAGAAGGCATAGAATAACTACATAACCAGTCACACAAACAAGGTAATTCAGATCCCAGAATTGTAAGCACTTCAGATTTTTGGAGAATTTACACCATTTCAATGCTGACTTAGTAGAGAGATTTTACATTCAACACGGACACGTAAAATAAGTTTATTAAGTTATAAAAACTAAAAGAACTGACTAAATATAGCATCTTCTCATATCCAAATTACATAACCAAAATTAGGAGTAGTAATATATGAAAATCAGAAAGGATCAGGAGCCTACCTTTGCCCGATTTACTTATGATGGAAGCCGCAAGTACAACCTGCATCATAGAGATAAACGTCAAAAACACAAACATAGCAGTTCAAAATGAGAATCAAAGAGAAAAATGTCATAGAAAACTCACCATCTTGTTTTCTTAATTCTCCCACGGGACACTAATAATCAATTAAACGTGAGACTAACAAGAGAAAAGCCCCAACAACACCTACAAAGTCACAATAAAGCCTTAAAATTCGCAGAAGTAACGAAATCAAGTAGATTTCACGAAGAGAAAGAATGCGCAGCACGCTAGTTACACAATCACATTATCCAGATCCCGCCCGATGCAACGATCTAGGTTTCAAAATCGTAAAACGTACAGATACATGAAACCTGAGATTTAGAAAATCAAGCGTGGCTTCCGTGCAGATACCACGGAATCAGAATGCAACCGAAAAGAAACATAAATTAGCACTAGTTTCGAGCAGATCAACCGAGCAAAACCCCAGATCAAAACTTACGTTACCTTCAAATTCACCAAGATCCAGATCAAGCGAGTAGACTGCAGAGTGCGATGAAATTGTAAATTAATCGCGAAGAAATGGGGGTTGTATATGGTTAGGCTGGTTTGCACTGTCACCCTTGAAATATCCTCATTTTGCAAATGTGCACCCTTTAAAATGCAAAAATAACAAGACGAAAACAACGGCTTGGTGTCAAACATTACTTAATTTTATTTTATTTTATTTTTTAAAATTACAAGAGATATCTATAATCTATAATATAATTATGGTAATATCATTTTATGTCTCATTGTTTTGCTGAATTATCAATTATGTCCCAATTTTATAATATTATCAAATTGATATTCAATCTATCAATATTCTTTTAATTATGTCTTCCAACATCCGAGAATTGATGTGGAACGTCGAAGTTTGACTACGTGTAATCTACATGAAATTACCAGTTATATTATATATAAAAATCATAATACAGATGGATTTTGACATCATCCGCCTCGAGGGCGAAGACCTCGACCTCCGTGATGGCCGTGACATTCCGCGTGAATGTGGGGCGGCGATAAAGCCCCCAGCTCAGCAGCTCCTCCCTGTTGGTGGTGTAGAAGTTGATGCGACCGTGGAGGATGAAGAGTATCTCCACCACAAAGTCGCCTTCGCGGACCAGGCACGTCCCTGGGGTGCATAGCACGGGCTTCAGCCTCTCGTAGATGGCGTCTAGGCTCAGCTCGTCCACCTCCTCGAACATGGCAACCTGTCACTTTTTCTTTTGTTAACCACCACAACCAAAGCAATACCAATACATAGAAACTGCAAGTGCAAGAGGACCAACAACTTACTCTACGAACCAGGTCGAGTCAAAGATGGTGCTTGATGTTTCGACGGAGATCGAGAGACGGGCTTTTGAGAATAGTTTCCTCTCCAAAATCTGTCGCCGCCACTTCTCAAGAGTCGGCGACTGATCTGCGGCTCTGAAAATTTGGCATCGTCTCTCACCTTCGACCCATTTCTTCTCCCGCTGCAAACTCAGGTGAAATTATTTTGCTTCTAAAACAAAGCCCTAGCCCACTTTCCAATGGTCGTCGCTTGCTTTAACAATTTTTTACGAGGATGGCGTCACCGCCTCTGAAATTGGCAAGGCCAACGCCGTTCTTCCCCCTCTCTAAATCTTCCTCAACCCAATCTCTCCATCTGCACTTCGAATAACCGCACATAGCAAGGGCGTGCCGAACTCTAAGTGATTGGTTAACCCAATATTGTTCGCCGCGTTGTCGCGCCTGGAGTCAACACCTCTTTCTTCGATCCTATGGTGGTTGGTTGATCAGGACTGCGTTCGTTGCTCCCCATTTCTCCCGTGCGCATGAACGAGGGGAAGGTTGAGCCCTCAATTCTCTTAACTCAGGCAAGAGAGTCGCCCCGTCCGCCCTCTGGTTCAACGGAACACGCAAGTCACCCCTTCTTGGTTCAAAGAAGACAACGTTCTATATTACGTGTATTTTTATTTTTTCTTTTTAATCCACGTATGCAAACTCCGGCGTTCCACGTCAATTCCCGAATGTCGAAAAAAAATTATGGGACATAATTAAAAAAAATAATAATAGGTTGAATATCAATTTAATAATAGGGTAAATATCATATTAAACCTTGAATTATACCCGTTTTATCAAAAATATCTTGGAACTTTCGAAATGCTCTCTAAACCCTCAAAGTATCATGGTTTTATCAAATATATCTCGCATCTCTTTTTCGGCCACCAGAAACGTGACGTTGCTCGCTGGATGCCACAATGTAATTTAAATTTTATTTTTTTTAATCCATGTCATTTTATATTCTCTTTTTTAATCCATGTCATTCAATAAATCAAAATCCATCCTAAAAATTAAAATCTAAATTGAACTTCTTTCAGGTCTCCATGGCGGCCGAGACAAATGTAGTTCTCTCTAATCTGTTCCAATATGGATAGCAAAATGCAGATTGCGAGTAGTGAGACAAATAGCAAACTCATTTATGTTCTAATCTGTTCCAAATTGCGTCTCATTTGTAGAATTGCAAGTAGTGAGACAAATAGCAGATTCATTTGTATGTTCTAATATGTTCTCTTTAATCTATTCCAAATTGCATCTCGTTTATAGATTGAAGGTCTGTAATCGCAGAATTTTGTTTAATTTTCAGGATGGTTTTTGATTTATAGAATGACATGGATTAAAAAAGAGAATATAAAATTACATGGATTAAAAAAATAGAATGTAAATTATATTGTGGCTTCCGGCGAGCCACGTCACGTTTCTGGTGGCCGGAAAAGAGATGCGGGATATATACGATAAAACTCTGATACTTTGAGGGTTTAGAGAACATTTCAAAAGTTTCAGGGTATTTTTGATAAAACGGATATAGTTCAAGATTTAATATGATATTTACCCTTAATAATATCGTAAAGTTGGAACATAATTGATAATTCGGTAAAATGATGTGACATAAAGTGATATTTACCCATATAATTAAATAAGCAACCCGCATGCAGGCGGGATCACTATCCACACAAAGGTGAGAAAAACTATATGCCGCACGCGGGCGGAACCACTATCTACACAAAGGTGGAAAAACTACTCGCATTTACTTAGGGGAGTGTATTCAATTCAGAATTTAAAAATTTTTAACAGATTTTGTTTATAATATGTGGATTCTATTAATTTCATAGATTGTTTTAATCTATGTAGACTTTAGTGGATTCTGTTAGATTGATTTATCTCTATTTTCATAGACTTTATAAAGTTTTGATGATTTTTTTTGATAATTTGACGGAAAATTGATTTAGCTTTTATATGTATATATAGTTTAGTCAATTTTATAAATATATATTGAGAAAAAAGGCGGTTTTTTTTTTGTTAATTGACCAGTTTTTTTGGCGGGAAATATATCTGATAAAGAACAGTCTTTATATTTATTCACAAAAAACTGCCAAAATCATTTTTCATTGTACCATTTCAGAATGATATTCAATATTTGAGAGAAGAAAAAAAATAGAGAGAGAAAAAGTGCCCTTATATCTATTTTAAAAAAAGTTGTCAAAATCCCCTTTCACTGCACCATTCCAGAACGACGGTCAATATTTGAGAGAAGAAAACAAAAAAATATTGAGAGAAAAAAGAACGAAAATAGTTGGAAAATTTGACATACCTGATATATCTCTCTTTTCTTTTTTTCTTGTTGACATTGACGACGTAGAGGTAGATTTATGGTTTATATTACGGCATTAGAATCCTATAGAGTCTATGACATATTAAAATTCTACAAATTTTCAATAGATGGATATTTAAAAATCAGAATTAAATACAAATAATTTTTTGAAGAGTTTTTAAAATCAGAATTAAATACCTATGAACTTTTTAAAATGCAAAAAAAATCTTTTAAATTTTGAATTAATACCCTTAGTTCAAGATAATACAAAATAATTTAAGGTTTAGTGATAGTCATAATTAACGATTTGAAATGAGTTCATGTCCACGACTCCACGGTCCACCCCAAATTTGGATAATCGTACCCTTGTTTATTTTGAATTAACTTGAATACCATTTTTTTATCTTTCTTTCATCTCCACTAAAAGAAGCTCCCGGTTTTCCTCTAGATCTGAGTCAGTTCAGCCTCACTGCGATAATCTAGGGTTTGAAGTTTTGCAGCACCAGTTCCCGAGGAACTCAAGCTAGCTAGGTTTTGAGTCCCCAATTTTAGTGAAATACTATAACGCAGTCTAGCATTGTAGCTCGCGGTGTTAATAATATATGTGTATATATATATATATATTAATTTATTTATTTTAATTAAGTTCTGCTGTGCCGAATTCCCTACGTTGTAGCGGTGGAATCGCTAAATTTCATTTTTGACTGATTTTTGCTGTCCCAAGACTTGGATGATGGAAAACTGTTAAGCAATCCTCCGAGATTGTATAGAGCTTGCGAGATTTTTTGTTGTGGGGAATCGTGTTCAAACAAGAATATATGTATATATGTGTTATTGCGTAGTCAAACTTCGTTGGGAGTTTCGAGCTGAATCGTGCGTGGTTGAGAAATTCCAGGTTGATACTGGAAGGTTTGGTTCATGGGAGTTTGGAGCTTAAATTATTGAAATTGTTCAGTCTACGGAGTGAGCAATCTGTACATTGTTCTCAGTTGATCCAAGACTTTAGTATATAACCCCTGCTAGTTCTTTTGGGTGGGTATAGATGTAATTCGGGTTTGATAACTTGCTTTGTTTTGATTGTGAAACGGGATCAAGTTAAGTAGAGATATGTGGGTTCTGAGATAAGAAAGTGAGTGTGTGAAAGATGGCGCTTAAGCTTGCGGCTGCAGAAGCAGCTAAGGTGGCTATTCTGTCGATTGGTCGTGGATATGATATCTCCTTGGATCTTAGACTAAAGTATTGTAAGGGCGATTCGCGTATGATTGAGATTAATGAGGATCAGGGTCGGGAGATTATTCTTCCAGGTGGAACCTCAGTTGCAGGTGTTTCGAAATCAATCAAATGCGATAAAGGAGAGCGGACACGGTTTCGTTCTGACGTTCTGACTTTCCAGCAGGTTTGATTACATTCTGATTTGTTATGTTTGTTCAGTATCTTTGTGTTATAGATGAACTTATTTAATTTGGGATTGTCTGCAAAGAACTTTGGGTGATTAGAGCTATAAAATTTCAGTGGTTTGGCTGTTGAAGATGTGCCTATATGATAAATGTGCTCTTGATACTTCTCTAGCTTTGAGACATATCCATTGTCTGGTTCTTTGCCAACACTTTTTCGTGAAGTTTATATTGTATCTGTGTTCGAGTACATAAAAAAATAACCCATATCTTCACATTCCAGATGTCAGAACAATTAAATCAGGAACTGTCATTGACTGGAAAGATTCCTTCAGGGCTCTTCAATGCGATGTTTGAGTTTTCTGGTTGTTGGCAGAAAGACGCAGCATACACCAAAACTCTTGCTTTTGATGGTATGTTTATAACACTGTATACAGTCGCACTAGAAAAGTCTCAGATGGTGCTTAAGGATCATGTAAAGAAAGAAGTTCCAGCATCATGGGAGCCTGCAGCTTTGGCAAGGTATGTCTTGGGGCTGCCTTCTTTAGAAGTCTTTAGCTACACTACTATTGTTGGAATCCCTCCTTACCTTTATGAGTCTCGGATGCATGTGTGCCCTATGCTGTTTTTTTTTTAATAACATGAATAAGCTGGAACATCCTGCCATTCATAGGACAATTTTGAGCATGCATCATTTGTCCTTTATTATGGATTTATTTTTTCTGCTAGTCATTTGCAGGGTATACCCAAACTCTGAAGCAAATAGAGAGTCACTTTTAGTTGTAGGTCAATATTATTCATTTGCCAGTTGTTGAATAGTTCTGCATTAACAAGTTAGTAATTTTGGCAGGTGTTGTTTAGTTATAGTTATCTATTAGATTAAGTAGTAACTTCTGACATATCAAATTCTACTAACATGTACGTTACTTGCTCATTTCTGAGTGTTGCAATTATTTGTTAATGATACTACTGTTGCTGAACTTCCTTTTCGTCAGGTTTATTAGCAAGTTTGGGACTCACATCATTGTGGGTGTGAAGATGGGTGGGAAAGATGTAATTTACATGAAACAGCAGCATTCCTCATCACTTCAACCCGCTGATGTGCAGAAGAGATTGAAGGTGATGGCAGATAAGAGGTTCTTGGATGCAAATGGACAAAATGAATTAGGTTCCGAGCAAGTATACCAGATTGAGAAGGTTTGGACCATTTTTAGGTGTTTCACTTATAATCAACGAGAATGTTTAATACTAAAGGAACCAATATATTAATTTATAGGGTTAGCTGTACAAAAAAAAAAAAAATCACAACCTTAACACCAAATTGCAAATTCGGCACGACTTTCAAACTTCACAAGTTTAACTCCACCTTTTGATTTTGGTGCAAATTAAGCGTGTTCATTTTGTCTGATGATCTGATCATGATGTGCCCAACATTTTTATTGTTTGTTCACATATATACCATTCAGAATACGTGTGCGTGTCCACATGGAAAAGAAAGTCGGCCACTTCAAATCCGATCACCAGAAAAACAATTGGGGCATATTTAATATGAACCAAAATTGAAAGTGGTGTTAAATATGTGAAATTGAAAGGTCACGTTGAATTTGCGATGTGGTGTGAAGGTCGTGATTTTTGGTGTAATAAACCTAATATATATATTTATGTGGTTCATAGTGGGTGCGTTTCAGCTGACACTGACAAAACACTATGAGGATCGAGGAATAAATTAAGTATAATTTGTGAATTGATGTTTCTTGGCTAAATTAATTTTGATGAAGTAGGAAGCTTGATGCTTATTACCTTTTCAATTTATGTGGAAAAATCATAGAGTGAAAATGACTATAGTAGTTATTTATTACTGTTTATCAACCAGAATTGAGTAACCAGTCTATCTTTGTGGCATCCATCCTGCTGGATGTGCAGCTCCTTTCCTTACCAGGTTTATGTTGCCCTCTAATAGTGTTTGATTACTCAGTATTGAGTATTATTGGGAGGAATTTTTTATTCAACTATACTTTTCGTGGAAGTCATAAGAAGTTGAAGATTGGGATAATTACATTCCACCTTTTTAGTGGCATGCACTCTTCCACTAGTCGAAGATTCATATTTTCTTTTCTTTTCTCTCTTAAAGATTGTAATATGAATTCTGATCTTTGTAATACTTTCTTTTTATTTGCTCTTCCTCTATGGCAGTGTTTCTGATAGATGGTTCATAGTACCCATACCAAACAAGTATGCTTCTTGTCTTACATAATATTTTTTCTTCTTCAGTTTGAAATGAAGGAGACTCGGCTCAGGTTTGCAGATACTGTCACATCAAGTTCGTATTCACATAAAGATGTACACCCTTCATCTTTCACACAGCAACCTCATTAGTTTTTGTTTTACATTTACAGAAATCTATTTTTATTTACTTATTCATTTTACTAAATAATAGGATATCGTTAGCATCTGCAAAAGGAGAGGTGGAAGTGATAGCATAAATTTGAACCATCAGGAGTGGCTACAAACAGTTTTGAAGGAGCCTGATGTTATTTCTATGTCCTTTATCCCAATATCATCCCTACTAAATGGTGTCCCAGGAAGTGGCTATTTGAGTCATGCAATTAATCTTTATTTGCGATGTGAGTGATCTATTGTGCTTTTATTTTTATTTTATTTCAAAATTTCAATTATAGTTACTCTGAAAGAAAAGTGTCTCCTTGGAATGTCCTTTATCCCAAAAGACTCTATCATGATGAGAAACTTCTGGCAACCTGACATGATAATTTACATACATTTTCATGTGTGTCAGACTGGCAATCTAAAGCATTTTTCTTTGTTTTTTAACTTTATATATATATATATATATATATATATATATATGCAGATAAGCCGCCGATTGAAGAGCTCCATCAGTTTCTGGAGTTCCAGCTTCCTAGACAGTGGGCGCCTGTATTCAGTGATCTTCCACTTGGTCCTCAGCGAAGACAGCAAAACACAACTTCCCTGCAATTTAGTCTTATGGGTCCCAAACTTTTTATAAATGCCACAGCGGTAAATCTTCTCTTTTCCAAAATATATCTGATTTGTCATTGAGTTTTCTGCTTGTAGTTTCTGTGAAACTTTGAGTTTGTGCCAGTGGTAGCTATCTATAAATATGCATTGTAAATTGCATTGAATGGGAAAGATTTTCAGTTGAAAGTGAGAAATTACGATCCTCGCATTACAAAACTGCTGGTTCTCACCTGCAGTGTGCGAGTTAGAACTAGAACTAGGCAAAGTGTTGCTGGACAAGTTGGACATTTCATGTTTCCTTGGTGTGGTTGGACTCCTCTTTATACACCTACAGCACTAGTTTTCATTTGTCCACACCATCTATTATTTTCTACTAAGCACTATGCAGTCACATCTATGACAGATTTTAGATTTGAAATTTCATTCTAGGATAACTAAGAAATTAAATAATATAAAGGCATATCTTTCATCTGTATGTATTAACGTTTGGTTGTGTGTGGGGGTGGGGATGAAAATTTAGATGCAGTAGGGTTTTTTGACATATCGCTGATTTATCATGATTGAGAAAACTTAGTACTCAAGCTGTTGGTTCACTGTACCTGTAATGCTAGTTTGTTTTTCCCCCTTCCCCTTCCTGGAGAAACAGTTAATGTTGGTTATTAACATTTCCCTGTTAACTGGGAAAGGTTTCCAATTGCTTTTTCTTTACAATTGAAAATATAATGTGATGATATGATTTGGGGATCCCTATTATTTAAGGATTGGATTCTTGAACTTCCTGATTGCTGTATCAATCACTCTGTTTTAATTGGGTTCCAGTAGTATGTTCAGCATGCTAAATGATTACTGCCTTCTTCTGCCCAAAAATGATGTTCCTTATGTGCATCCCTTGAAATTTAATCAACAGTTTTTTTCCATTTTGACTATTATTTCAGGTTGATGTAGGTAAAAGGCCTGTAACTGGTCTTAGATTGTATCTTGAAGGTAAAAGAAGCAACCGCTTGGCTATTCACTTGCAACACCTCTCCTCTCTTCCAAATATTTTCCAACTCGAGGATGACCCGAATGGCAATTTTTGCCATGAATCATATGATCGGAGATATTACGAGAAGGTACAATGGAAAAACTTTTCCCATGTATGTACGGCGCCTGTTGAATCTGATGAGGAACTTTCCATCGTCACTGGAGCACAATTACAGGTCGGGGATTATGGATTTAAGAAGGTTCTTTTCCTTCGTCTACGTTTCTCGACTGTTAAAGGAGCTATTTCAGTTAAGTATCCAGAATGGGATGGATCCCCTGGGTTGGCCCGTAAATCTGGACTTATTTCAACTCTAATTAGTCATCACTTCACAGCAGTCCAGAAACCACCTCCCCAGCCGGCTGATGTGAATATTAATTCTGCTGTGTATCCTGGGGGACCTCCTGTTCCAATCCAAACTCCCAAACTCTTGAAGTTTGTTGATACTACAGAGATGACAAGAGGGCCACAGGAACCACCTGGCTATTGGGTTGTTTCGGGAGCAAGACTCGTAGTAGAAAAGGGGAAGATCTCACTTAGGGTAAAGTATTCGTTACTTACTGTCATTCAACCTGATGATGATGTGCTGGAATAAGCTTTGTACAGGCTGTTTGTTTACTTAGAAGTTGAGCACTTGCGGTTGCGGATTGAAATGGACGGCTGTATTGACATAGAGACCTTACAGACGACGAGCCACAAAGTTCCAGAATGGCAGATCAATGATGGGCTGCACATCCATTTTGAACTTGAGATGTTACTCGCCCCTTCTTCCTAATCCTTGTTGTATCAATATGGTTATTTTATGTAGATTCCACAATCAGGTTTTCTACATAAATATTGTTGGAACGTTTTCAGAAATGTCAGTGGTTGATGAAGCCAAATTATAGTTTGTAGGAAACAATGCTGCAAGAGTTTAACCTGGTATAAAGTAGATCCATGTGTAAGATGGTTTGTACAAGTTGTTGCAGTTTTCAGTGATGCCCATACATTATTCAGAAGTTCAAATTTGTCTCATGTAATCAAAATTTCAAGTGATGTGTACAAAAGATTCCAAATTGAAGTAAGCTACAGCAGCAGCTTTATTGGTTGGTTTGATGAGTGTGAGTGTGAGTGTGAGTGTGAGTGTGAGAGTGAGAGTGAGAGTGAGAGAGCCAAGACACTCCTTCCCTTGGCAAAGGAGCAGGTTGAGCAATGAAGCTAGGATACTGATGTCCAGGCATCACCACTGAGAAATCTGTTGCATATGATGTTTGTACCTGACATGCAACAACATTAATCAACCACAACACAATCCATCTCACTACAACATCAAGAATTACAACCTTAACACACACAGAGGATCAGAGTTGTTAGGAAGTGCTTCTTACTGGAGTTTGAAGCTTGTGCATCTGCGTCTCCTCGGAGTCTTGGTGGGACGATGCATCGGGTCTGAATAGATGCTCGAATATAGCCATTATGAGAAACATGGAGATTAAGATGGCCGTTGCCACGAATCCGAAAGAAATGGCATTCATGGATGAGCCAAAGCTTTTCCATGGACCTTCCTTGTCAAGAGACACAGACTCACTACTATAAATATTGTTCCATGGCTTCTCTCTCCCACTCTTTAACTCGTTCATATCCTTCCTTTCCTTTTCTCTTCATAAACAACATACAACCAAAACATCATGTTAGTTTATGACAATTCATTCCTACTGTTTTTAATATTCAACCAAAACAAGCAGCTCTTCTCTAGATTTTCATATTCAAATTTAGAGAAGAAGAAAAAAAAAGTGCGATTATGACAAGAAACAACTAGTGATGGTCTCCTTATGAGAACTCTATGATAACAAAAATCTTACTTTTTTATGCATAATGTAGATAGTATGAACCATGTATCCTACCTGAGGATGAAGATTACCAGAAATAAAGTGGAAGATAATAAATCTTTGAATGCAGCAGCAGCTTCACACTATTTTTTGATTTCGATGTTGAAGAGAGAAAATAGATAAAGACAAGTAGAGCTTTCTTTTATTTCTTCTAATAATCAGATTCTTATCTAGCAAGCTTCTTTGTCATGAAAGAACAAGACACATATTCCTTATAAAGGACACCTAGTTATACAATAAGATAAAATAATGTTGAGGAAATTAAGATAATTTTTTTTTAAAAAGCTACATTTATATATGGTTTATGATTATCTCAGTCGGTCTACCTTTTAAACAAAAGTAATGCAAATAATCATGATCCTTAATCACTACTGTACCAAGTCCGAAGACACAGTTTTAAAAAATAAGGATTTACAAACTTTGATACGTTTTATAAATGGTTGCAATATTGATAACTCCAAATTTGTTACAAAATAGACACACTCAAAATATTCTCATTCTACGAGTGAAAAAATCACACTAATTAGTTTTTTCCAACTGCCGTAAAAATTTAGGCTTGTCTATTTTGCAACAAATTGAAAAGTGTTGTCATTATTGGATCAATTTATAAAATGTGTGGAAAACTAAAATTGAGCCAAAATTCGTAGTAACTTTTTTTAGCAATTACCCTAAAAATAATAAAGGTTTGTGACTCCGTGTGTGTGTGTGTTTTAAATTATACACGAATCATATTTTTGTTGGTCATAATAAGGGTGTATGAAGAGTTTTGCTATGCCCACAATTTTAGGTAGCATTTCATTCATGAGTAGCAATTTCCCAAGGCAAAGTGTATGATGAAAATAGTTGAATAAAGTGATGGGAACTGTTACATTAATTAGTATCCTTACCACCTAACCAACATATTATCATATTGAATTTGCCAGCCCTAAAAATGGGACATGATACCATCATTTGAGAGTTGGCAATGCATCACAGAATCACTAACTAGTTGAACAAAGCTGCCAAAATCTGAGCTTTCAAAAATATATTTAATTCAAAGGCTGCAAACTTACAAGAGTGACAATTTTATAAGCTAAATAAGTGTTGCTTTATTGAGAGCTTGAGCAGTGACTCTGAAACCAAACCAAATCAATAAAAATGAAGTGTGAGATGAACTCAATAAAGAGAGGAAATAAGTGTTGGATTTGTTACAGCTATGCAGCAGAATCTGACCAGACATAATTCAATTGAAGAAAGATTGAAAAAGGAGGTGATGTAGACCATACCCACTACTTATTCCTTACCTTAAAAGCACCATCAAATTCAATTTTCTAATTAATCTAATAACATCTAATTGGGTCCAAAAAGACTAAGAATTAAGGTTCTATTGTAATTTGCTCAATTATAGACAAAGATCACAGAAACATTCAAGGAAATTTAGGAAATAAATGCAGATCAGTGTGATAATTACAACACTAGAAGGTACCATAATATGAGAGAGAGAGAGAGAAACTTTTTTCCTATCTTGGATGGGCTAGACCATCTTTTTCAACAAGACAATCACCATGTCTTTGAAAGATATGAATGCTTTTCAAACCCTATGTTTTCTTAATCATTTTAATCCTATGCAACCCATGTGCTCATTACCATCCCTATAAATGTGATTAGAGGAATTATATGATTTGAACAACAGAGAAATCAAGAAAGTAGGACAAAAGCTATGGCATGTTAATTAAGTAGCACCAACTAACACAATTTGTTTGTTCCTCTAATTTTATATATACATTAACTGGATAGAACACAGTATTTTATCTTGAATTTTGACCAAATTAAACATATAATATTTTCTTTCCAATTTATTGGAGTCACATCAAGAAAAAAGAATATGGACTTTTGGTAAGAGACAATTAGCTAAAGAGAAGGGGCCCATTTAAGAAGGGAAAAATGAAGTAAAATTTGAAAAAAGATGCACATAGAGAACCATGGTATCTTTTCTCCCAACTTTTTTTTTCTTTCTTGTTTTCCCCACCTTTTGCCTTTATAAGTATTTTTTTTGTTCTCTTCAATCAAGCAACCTTCACCGTTTTCAGCATATTAAGAGGATGTTTGGTAAATTTATTTTAAAGAGCTTATAAGCTCCACCAACTTATAACAATTTATAAGATATTTCAAGAGCTTATAAGTTGTCAAAGTGTGAATAATTGAGCTTATAAACTAGAGAAAAAAATGTTTTTGCTAGAGAGAAAAAAAAAATTAGAGAGAGAAAATCGAAGAAATATGAACTCGAAATTATATATGATGAAAATAACAAATTATAGTTGAATAATATTTGCAAAATAATTATTGCATATAAGATTATGAAAAAGTAAGTTGTGTAGATAAATTTATTTTTTGGAGAGCTTATAAGCTCTTGGAACTTATTTTTAGAACTTATAAGTTGTCTAGGAGCTTATTATACTAAACACTTTTAAGGAGTTTATAAGTTCTTAAACAGTTTATGTTATTTTGAAGAATTTATAAACTCAGCCAAACAAACTCTAACTCTTAAATTTCAGCAATGACAAGACTAGCTCAACGTAAGTTCTTTCTAGAGCATTTTTCTTTGCGTTACACTTACATATATCAAGAACATTAAATTGATCATAATAAATTCATCATAGTAAATTCTTGTGAAACTCTGCATTTTTCAGCATATTAATTCTCTGCCACGGTCATAGTAAATCCATCATAAGTTAAACTTGCATCGAATTAAATTGATGATATTGCTTGTGAATATTCCACATTTGTTAATAATTAAGAGTAAAAATGGATGTTCATGTTTTTATGCTTGAACTCTTTTTCCTTTTTTCCTTTTTTTTTTCTTTCCCTAAGTTGGAAGCTTTTACTTTCCCTTTATATTTATGTGGGTCCCCAGTGGGCAGGACCAGATCCTTTTTTATCCCATTTCTCTTTATTGATATCTACCATGTGGACTTCATTACTTTTGTCCCATTTATTATATATATATATATATATATATATATATATATATATAAAATTTAATTTTCCTGTATTTTATTAACATCACTCGTTTCTTCTACAACTCCTTTACCATATTATTCGCTATTTTATTTCATGAACAAATACATAAATATGGCATGCAGATTGATGTGCGAACTTTTTAATGATTTTTTCAAAAGCTTTGAATTTTGTGACATTTTTAATCAATAAAAATTAAGCTGCGGACATCTTGTAGTTTTTTTTTTGGGGGAAGACATCATCTTGTAGTTGATGCAAAATAAACAAAGAATCCCAATCATATATTATAACTACAGTATTAAATATAAATTCTTAATTACTTTTTTGAAAGTATGAAATTCTAGATTTTACTTATTTAAATGGTTTGTAATTAGATTTTGGGTTTATCTATCTCATCACTATTTTCCTTTATAGAGACAGTTGAATATCCTACACATTTTATCCAATCTCTGTATTCACCTGTTGAGACAAATGGATCGAGAGAGACTATGCTTCTATTTCAAATTCATCAAAAGGAATTTTCACATATCACCATGTGCGTGGATCGAGCTTTTGCTTGATCTCATGCAAGCCAACAAAGATATGTACAGCATTAAACAAACAAATGTAGCACTTTTTTTTTGTTTTCTTGGCTATATACAGATGGAAATCTTCCACAGCTAAAATATTCTCTGCTTCCCTTTTTTGTTGTTGAAGAATTACACTGCATTGCATATATCTTAAAGTCAAGAAGCAAATAACAAGAATAAAACCGAGTTGAGATGATTCATTATTGAATGACATACCTATCCAAAATAACATAATCAGAGGGCTTTCTGGTCACGCACTTGCCGGTGTGATCCAATCGGAAATAAAGACAACACTTTCATCCTAAGAAGCACAGAAAATGGAATTCACTAACGAGAGTAGACAGCCGTGCCAGATAAAGGAAAATCGAGTTTATACATGCCAGGGCAAGGCAAGTTTTACTAACAATATTATTTATCTGCCCGTCTTGGTGAGTATAGTGGTCATTTTGCACCCAGTAAAGCGATTGCTAATCATCTTTATACTCCAACGAAACAGAACCATCCCTCGTTGTGAATGCTAATTTCTTAATCCTATGTCTATGAAGTTTCTGTATGCTTTTTCCCAACATATGGCAAACACAGATATAAAATACACTTGTACTAGAGAGATACAGAGGCTTACGATAGATAATTGGAAGAAACAAATATAGGAATCCTTCCCAATCCAGCACCATTCCACTTCTTTCTCTGAGATGCAATAACTTTGTCTGCTTCTGAGCCTGTGGCGGTCAGAACAAACTAGAAAAGGAGCATAATTATCATTACTGCAAAATATAAGTCACCAATGTAATATTAAAATCAAGTCCTGTTGGCAGTTGCCAGGAGACTAAGCTACCGTCCACTAGGCAGCCATTCTCAGAGCACACAAAGTGAAAGAAAATTTATTAGCGAGCCTTAGAGCAGGAACACCCGCTAATGCTGTTAAATATTCTAGCAAAATGCCCGTTTTTACCCCTTCTACGAGACATTAGGTACTATATATAAATGATAAATCAACTCAAACAGTGTTAAAATGGGGCCTTCACTATCCAGCGTCAAAGCAACTCAACAGAGTCAAACAACAGAGTTGCTGCCATGATTTATTGATTTTTGAGAAGGTGAAGCCAGAAACACAGAACAAAACCAGCAGGAGTGCTATTGTATTTTCAGCAATCTTTGGAAGCGATAGGATTAGAATTTTACTAGCTGGTAGCTGCATAATGGGTTCTAGTGTAAACCCAGAAAGGATGCCTACTGCCTTGAGAAATTGGTATTTTTAACTGGAGCTTGTGTTTAAGCATAAGCCATTTTTTCCTTTTTATTTGAAGGCTTCTTGACTAGATTTGTTCATCCAGTCCATCAATCAGCTCATACTCAAGCAGCTGTCGATTTTTTTCTGTCATATTCTAGGCATGATACAATCATTCATGACAAATAGGATATAATCAACTCTAAATACGCTCGCCTACTACATCCATCCTACATAAAATTAGCTCTAAAACAAGACTATTCAGATAATTTCATCCAAACCAGGACCTAATTGTATAAATCACCTTAGAGGCAGTAGTGTGAACGTCAGGAAAAAATTAAAAAGAATAGCAGTCAGATAAACACAAAAATTTAGGAACACATATTGACGTACAAGATGACAGAGAATGTGTGTGAGAGAGAGAAAGAGCACCACTACTTACCAATGGAAATAATAGAGCCATAACCCCATAGCTAACAAGAGGAGAGTAAAAGAAAGCAGCCAAAACACATGGACTTCCTGGAAAAGGTAGTTACTCATTCTATCAATAAACAATGAATGCATCCAAATATAGTGATCAAACTAAATAGAAGTCTGCATAACAATCCAAATATATGAATATGAATATACTGAAGTGAACTCAGTGTAACAGTTTGAAAATAGTAAATGTTGTTATACCTAACCTAATTATGCATATTCCTGGGTAAAAAATGGGATCAAACTTCACAAGGCATCTCATGAACACCAATTTGAAACTCGAGATTATTGACTATATTATTCACTAGTTAAGATAAAAATATAGGTCTGTTACAATCAACATACTAAAGCATAAGATGATGTTAGGAAAAAAAAGAAAAAAAAAAAGGAATTTAGACCCGAGAAAGATATAAATTGTAGGATATGTGGGATAAAAATTTAAATTAGCACATTCAGCACTATCTGGACAGAAGAGTTCCGGTAGTTATCTCCAAAATTTAAGTATCATAACTTGGATGAATTTCACAAACAATATTCACCAAGTAATATCTCACATTCTAATGACTCTTGTAATACATAAACAATCTGGAAGATGGATTACTAAAATAATCTTTAGTAGCTAGAGCTAAAACAACTTTTGAGCTCTTACAAGCCAGGAGAGAGATTGTTCATAAGATTGTAATAAAAGAACCCACTGGTATATATGCTGAGCTCGAGAAGCTGAAACTAAATTTTATGTTCTGAATTGTTTATCAAACACCTCTAATGAAGAAGTGTATTCCACAACAATCTATCAAATAAATTATACTAATAAGATTCATCTTTTTGCAGAGGTAAGGATCATTAACAAAATTAGTTAATACTTTGGCCTTACGCAAGGCAGTTGGTTCTGAAATTTAGGATTCAGCAGACAAGGCAGATGATTAAAATTGATCGTCTTAGCATTGCACTGGCAAGACAAGACAACTTATTTGGCATAATATCCTCGACTCTACCAAATTGGTCCAAACGTCCTTCAAACCACAGTTTGATACGTAAAACTACATTTACGATTTAATCATATGCTATAAATGTTTTACATATTCACATTAAGCATTTCATAGATACAGCTTCAACCTGATGCAGGGTCTGTAAAAATTATCGGGGTCATCTAGTGGGGGTTACAAATAGATTCACTTATCTCTTGCATATACGCTAAAGTATATTTCAGCTTGACAAACTGATCTATCCAAACGCCAACAATCCAGTTACAATGGTAAAATGAACATATTTCTTTTGAACAAGATTCTTACCGAAACCAGCAAAAAATGGCCAATTGGATTCAAAGAAGTCTAGCCTTTTGTCCAAACTAAAACCAGAATAATTCCATTTGTACCTAAAAATCATAGGAGAAAATCATCAGCATCAGTCTTTCTAAACCCCTACAAGTTGCATGAAGATGAGAAAGTAGAGCATGGAATCGCACTCACTCAAAACAATAATAGGCATACATCCACGAAAGAAGCAATAGGTTCAGTGCCTTTCCAATAAATGGTATGAATCCAGTGGCATAAACCTACAAATATCAATTATTTAATAATAAGAAGAAGAAGAATTCTAAGTTGGAAGAAGAAGAAGAAGTTGGAATCAGAAGTTGATGTTAAGCAATTGTAAAGATGTTACAGTCTTTTACCTCCAAGAAGAAGAAACTCAACAGGAGAACTGAGTATACTTGTTCGGCCACCTCAATCATTAAACTGCATAGAAAAGAATGAAGTAGGTGATTTTCACATTACTGAAAACCTTACAAAGCAGCACTGCCAGCACATGTTCTCAATTGGGAGTGACTTTAAAAATAAAACCAAAAATATATGGGATGAATTGAGGACATACCCCTCAATGTCAGTAGCCTTATCACTGGCAGATGTATCCTTTTCAACAAATGATTCTGAACTAGAAGTTCCATGCTTCTCAATTGCAAAAAACCCATACTTTGCAATATCATTATACCTAGTACAACATAAAGGAAGACCTAATGAATAAAGGTCCATGCAGTCCATAGAGTTATGATCATTACAAAATCAGAATACTGATTTCCAAAATAAAGATAATATTAGCTGGTTGTCTGGTTGATATTTGCTGCTAATATGTAATTTATATCCAAGATCATAGTTCAGCTGCAGCCTTTTGATTCCTAGATAAAAGCTTCAATTTTTTTTTCTTTTTACTTACTCATGTATCATGAATAATTTGCAAGTCTAAATGATTGAAGTCATCCTCACCCAGAAAAGAATTGGACGACTTCTAAGACTTTCATGGCATCAGAGTCAGGAAATCATATCCAACCATTCAAATTGAAGTAAGCATACCCAAAAAAGACAATTTCTTAAGATGGACAAAGTCCATGAGATTTTCTATTAGTGGCAAAAGGGAAGATTGATCTTTGAAACAGCACTCAGAAACTATAAAACAAGAACATAAATTTTGGGTCCAAGAATTCATATATCCGATAGGGATACCATCCAATTAAGGCTTATTAGGGGTATCATTTTTTAAAGGATTCTTAACTTCAGAGTTTTTTACTCGAGATTGTAACTTCGATTGGTGAAGGTACACAAAAACTAGTTGGATTTTGGAACTACACCCCTTAGACTAAATGACGAACTATTTAATGACGATACCTAGTCTGCATTTGGCTTGAAGTAGAAGTATACTGAGAACTGCTTCAGAATAAATAAAGAGGCAAAAGATAAAAACAAAAAATAACAAAATGACCAAGTAGAAGAAAAAGGAAATGAAGATACCAGAGTGTGTTTAGGATAAAGCTGGATATATACATTGGGTAGAACCAGAACACCTGTAATATGCTACATCAACTCCTTGAAGAATAAAATGATAATATCCACCATTTAAAGACAGCATGTCATGATATTCTGCAGGATATATTCACATTTATGTGTATTTGTAAGCATATACACTATGGGAGAGAAGACCACAAAAGAAAATTTCTCTCATGGTTTTTAGCAACACAACTTGAACAAGTGATAGAAGAACTACACTCAAATAAATAAAAGTAAAACCACAATACTCTTAGCAAAGGCGTCTTACAGCGTCAACCCCTGCTTTCCTAGGAAATAAAATAAATCCAAAACACATAAAACACAATCAATCAACTTATGACTTTTATGAGGATACATAAACTAGGGATTATGATCATATAATGCAATCTATGAGAGATAAGCAAGATTAGCATTTTGGGAACAACAATAAGAAAACGTGCACCACAACAAAAAAAACTAGAAACATAAAGAGAGCGGGGAACCCTTTTTTTGTTTTGCAATTTTTATTTTTATTTTCATTTTATTAAACAGAACACTTTCAAGAAAAATCAGCACTCACGTAGAAGAGTTGAATCAGTCCATGTTGTAACAAGGAATAAAATCTGGAAATACCCCCAAATGGACATAGTTCTTGAGATTTATTCTGGAGGCACACATCAGGCAACACCCATTGCAGTGTGGGAATGACAACTGATCTCAGAACAAGTATACTGCAAAAGACATATTGTTATAACTGACCATAATGGCATAATACAAAATCTTAATTATGAAACAATAAACCCTAATAATGAATTTATTAACAACAAAAAAATACAAAATTTAAAACTAAAAAAACAATTATATCACAACTGTAATTAACAATTGTAAAATTTAAACTTATTCATAAGAAACTGAAGTTGAAGAAAAAAGCCAAAAATTGAAGGTGGTACACCAAATTTGTGGGATAGAGGATCTCATGTGATGGAAGCACCCCTCGCGATGATAATGAATAAAATTTAAAATAGATGGCCTAAATTAAATAAGCTAACTCGAGATGTTAAGAGGAATTAGAACAAAGGTACAAATTGCATACGCATTTTATTTGGACTAACCTCCTCATCTCATCTGAAGCTCAGCAAATAAATAAAAGCACAGAAATACAATGCTACGAGTAATGAATATCTACTGTCTCTTCCCACATATGACATTTTGAACTTACAATACTGTGTAGTTTCACATCTCCCCCAACAGTGAAACCTCACCGTTTTTGTTATATCATATTCATTCCTTGGGCGTGCCCTAGTTTTGGTATTCTTCTCTACCGAGCCATGATATTTATTTATTTTACACACAAATAAATAAATAGACATATTGCGGTACAGACCTTCCCAAGAAAATGAAGCCATTCAATAGGAAACACTGTCCAGTACGGATAGCGATCTCCCTTGACCTACGATGTTTATTCAATTCAACCCAGAGAAAGAGAGAGAGTCAAAACCCAGTCCAAATTTTGAAATTCAAAATATGAGTATGATCGGGTTCAGTTTTGACCACCTGAGACAGTATATTACGACGCGGTGAAGACAGCAAGCCTCTCTGAAACCCACCGCCCACAAGAGGGATACTTGCTTCGATTTTGTTTTGAAGCTGCCTATTAAACTCCTTATGCTTCTCCCATCCATCACAACCCGCGAGTGCTTTCTCTTTGTCTCACCTCCGCAATTGGGAATAGCGACGACAGAATGGTATCGTTTTTGCTCAAGACTTCAGCAAAAGGTTTATGGGGTGGACGGTGGACCCCACCATTACTATATGCTGATTACCTATGTTGGCGTGGACACTGATCTCAAATTCTCAATCCACCCTTACACTCGTGGGTTGAACCGATTAATCCGTTAACCTCAAAGCGATAGAATTAAAAAAAAAATAAAAAATCTGATAAAATTACAATCCGACACTCAAATGGTACTATTAACCCAAAATAACCTGAACTTCTGTAGGACTGACTTTAAAATAAACGTCGATTTTGGAAAGCAGACCTTGAACCGTAGAACTCCCGATAGCCAAGGGTTCAAACAGAAGTCATAGAAGCCAAGAGTTTGCTTGATTATATAAAAATTAATATAATAAGATATTTAAAAAAAATTAATGAAATGTATTTTGATTCAATATTAAAAATTTAATATTTGAAAGTTATACTCATCATTTCACTTTTGTATTTTTAATTCAATATTTAACATAAAATATAGATATAAAAATTATAAAATGATAATTATTTAACAAAATATTGCATCTTTAAATCTATAACAGTTGCATATTATGTGCAATTCAATCTTCGAGTCCAATTAGTTCAACGGGCTCGCCTAAAACCCGAATGTTTAGAGTTAAGGTTGAAAATTTATAACACGAAATTTTCTCAACCCGATTAATCCGCACTCAAATAATCCGATAACTCAATAGTGCAAGCTCGGAATCTAATGGGTTCGCTCAATTGACATCCTTAGATGTGGTGTTGTTTGGTTCGTGATATGAGTTTTAATGAATAATTAAAAAAAATATAGAAATGAATTCAAAAATTAATTTGTTTTAATGATTAGTTTAGTTATTTTAGTGCGAAAGACTTTGGTATCATAGTTTTGCTATTTGAACTAGAACGAGGAATTGAGTTTTTTTGTAAATACTAAGGGGGGTGTATTCGTTGTGGATTTCCACAGACTTTAAAAAGTCCATGGAATTTAAATTCCATGTAATTCACATAGATTCCAGACGACTTTCAAAGAATTTGTGGTTGGATTTCACCCCGATTTTCACTAATTTTCGAAGAATTTAGGGGATAATTCTGGAATTGAAATCCATGATGCCAACGCCCGCTGAGTCCCAGCACCGCTGGAAGCCCAGCGACCGCTGGGAATCCAGCGAGCGCTGGAAACCCAGCAAGCGCTGCCAGATCTGTGGTTTAATTCTTGCCTGCTTTTACCTTTCTTTATTTTTGTTCACCAGAGTCTGCACCGTGTTAGCGAAATTCCCAACAGCAATGATTATGAATACAATCCCGCACGTAATAACCTGAAATAGGTATGCGTCAACATCTTATTCCCTATGATATCAACTCTAACTCAAAATTCTCAAGTAATTAGACAATAAAGTTGCGAATCATGAATACTCCACCTGCCAATCTGTACTGAATCCAGCGGTGGCTGAGTTCCAGCGGTCGCTGGCTTCTTGGCCGCGGCCGCTGGAACTCAGCGCTCGCTCAAAACTCCATGGATTTCAATTCTCGTGGTTCTTGGCCGGATTTCGTCGTGTGTATTTTTTGGATGAAATCCATGAAAGTCATTCCGGATTTGAAGTCAATGGAATAACGAATACACCTAGATTTGTATGGATTTTAAAAAGTCTGAAACGAATACACCCAGATTTATATGGACTTTTAAAAGTCTTGAACGAATACACCCAGATTTCTGCAGACTTTTAAAAGTCTGGAACGAATATACCCAGACTTTTAAAATCCATAGAAATCTATTAAACTCCACAACGAATACACCCCCCTAAGAGTATGTGTACCAAAATAACACACTTGTTATAGAGTGATCGATTAAATTAACAGTCCATTCTTTTCATGTGTATCAAAGTTGAAAGAGTTATAATCAATGTCGCCATCAACTTAAGCGTTCGAGGTATAGTTCAAAATAAAGTAGAGTTGGTCATGTATGCGGTTGACCGATCGCATGGTACGCGGACGATTACTCATCAACTTAAGCGTTCGAGGTATAGTTCAAAATAAAGTAGAGTTGGTCATGTATGCGGTTGACCGATCGCATGGTACGCGGACGATTACTCATCAACTTAAGCGTTCGAGGTATAGTTCAAAATAAAGTAGAGTTAGGTCATGTATGCGGTTGACCGATCGCATGGTACGCGGACGATTACTCATCAACTTAAGCGTTCGAGGTATAGTTCAAAATAAAGTAGAGTTGGTCATGTATGCGGTTGACCGATCGCATGGTACGCGGACGATTACTTTTAATAGCATAAGATATACATTTATTCGCACAAATATATACTTATATAATAGTACAAGTTCTCATGAATAAAAGTAACACTCATCGAGAATGAATATAATAATTTAGAAATGTTACATTTCATTGTAACAATAATTACTTTTTATGACGACAATGATTATTCGATCAAATAGTTAAGAATAAAAGTATTAATGAGTAAAAATAACCGAAAGTAAAACTTTTTATGAATAAAAATAAATATTATTATGAAGAAATGTAAATTTTCAAATCGTCCGCATCGTATGCGGTTGACCGCATAGGAGAATTTGCGAATAAATAAAGTATGATGAAATACGAGGAGAGAGAGATGAGACAGACGCATGGGGGAGAAGATGGCGTCGCGCCGTCGCCGAATGAATGGGTGTAAGCTAGATTGTAGGGTTTTTTCTATTTAAATTTTACATATTAAGATCCATGCATTGGAAGATTCATCGTCTTTTCTTCTTTACCAAAATGATAAGGTCGAATTCATATGCATTTAAGAAGACAATCTTGCGAGATTCGTTGCGTTAAGATAGACAATCTTGCAAAAATATTGTTAATCAATCAAGAATCGACGACAATTTTACTGTAAATAAGCGTTCTTATTTTAATAAAAAAATCACGGAATAGAAGATTTCATTTCTTGTTCAAAATTCTATTACCAAAAATACACAAGGAAAACTAAAATTTTCCAAACAAGCAGTGTCATAATTATTTATTTATGGCAATGACTGAATGTTAGTTTCTGTATTACCCGAACATCTTTCCATCGACTATATATATTCAAAACAATCACAATGTAATAAATATAAATATAGCAATTAACAAAGAAAGTCACAAATAAGAGAAAGAAAAACATACTGAAATTTATAATCCTCTCTCAAAAACTCAAAAAGGTACGCTCTCTTTTCCTCTCTACTCTATCAACTTTCCCTTATTCATCCCATTCATATTAGTTAATGAATTATGATCTGTTTTGATGAATGAAGGAGATATGGGCAGAGGAAAGCTGAATATGGAACTCATAAGCAATGAGAAATCGAGAAACATAACCTTGAAGAAAAGGAAGGAGGGTTTGATCCGAAAGATGCAGGAATTCACGACGCTCTGCGATGTGAAGGCGTGTATGATAATCTACACCCCCAATCAAATCGAGGCCGAGATCTGGCCCCAAAACGCCGACCAAGTCCACCGCATCATCGACATCTACAAATCCAAGGCCAAGGATTCCGGCAACAAGAGCTTCGGCGTCCCCGATTTCTTCCACGAAAGGAAGAGGAAAATCGAGGAGGAGCTCGCGAAACTGCGCAGGAAGAACTTGGAGGCCAAGTATCCCACGGTGCCCGCGCTGCTCAACGTTGCCACAGAAACTCAACTCACGCATTTCTCTCTTCTCCTCGCCGATAAGGCTAAGTATGTCAGATCTCGACTCCAAATGTTGAGGAACAGCAGGCAGGCTGCGGCCTTAACCACTGGATTTTACTATCCACCGCCACCGCCACCGCCACCGCCGCCCCTAGAGCACATGATTCCGATGAATGAGAATATTAATCTGTTTGAGACTATCCAATTCAAGCGCCAACTTTTCTTCGAATCGGCGGCCAGCGGGTATTGGCCGCCGCCGCCGCAACCCTATATGCCGCCGCCGCAACAGCATTTCTCGAGCTCGGAGGAGTTTATTGAGTATCAGATGAGGAACCACTACACATCGAATGCTCAAGACTTGAATAGTATAGCATGGCCGAACAAGTAATTGGTTTTCTTTTTGATGTTCAAACTCCTCTAATTCGTAATTAATTTTTTTTATCGAATATTGTCTTGAATAGTATATAGGCTGTATAGCATGGTCGAATATTCGTAATCATATTTTTTTGCTTAAACAAATATGATTTTTACATTTTAAATCAAATATTTACATAAAATATAATTTGGTATGCATATTAAATATTTTATAATTAATCAAATTTAATAACTTTGGAAGGAAATAAAACAAAAAAAAAATAAGAAGTTAAAGAAAAAGATAAATATAGTTTACAAATAAACCTTCAGTTTTGTTAGAACAACAAAATTATCGCTCAATTTTAAAATTGATTTTAAATTGGAAGTTGTCTTTTAATGTATTATAGATTATTAAAAACAATGGTCATTCTCTTTTGAAATTAATTAGATAGTTTAGATTTCAGAATGGTTTGCCTATTCATTCTCTTTTCAAATTAATTAGATAAATTAGACTTCTTTTGAAATTAATTAGATAATTTAGATTTCAGAAATTCGATTATAATTGTCTTTTGAAATTAATTACCTAGTTTAGACTTTTATTGTTTAAACTCCGCCTAAATGTGGCGCTTTTTCTTCATATGGGATCCTTTGTCCCACAAAAAAAGCTATAATTTGATGTGAGTTTGAATAAACAAAATTATTGTGCTAAGTTTGTTGTCTAAGGTCAAATAAATAATTGTTGGAGTTGTGAGGTCAAAAATGATGTTGATTTAGCTATGAAGTGAATCTGATTAAGAGCTCTTGTTGTCAAAGAAGAAAATAAAAGAATTGATTAATTATCATTCTGATTCATAAATTTCCCAAAGCATTTATCAGCTAACCTATTACCTATCAATTAACATAGACCAATTTGATTAAAAAATAATAATAATAACATAGACCAATTGGGCTTCTGCATATAATAAACAAAATTTCGGCCCAATACAAACTTAAGGCCCAACTCCATCATTTATCTTTTATAGGAGCAAACGAGGTTTGTCCCATGTTGTTCATTGAAAAATGATCGCTAGAATTCCATAAATTACTTACAATAAGATTAGTTACGACTAGAATTACGTCAAGCAAATCACAATCACTTAACATTCAACATCTATAAAACAACACTATTGAAAGTAGCTACTTTTCAAATACAGACATCATGAAAGAGACAAGGTTTGAATGAACAAAATTATTGTGCTAAGTTTGAATGAACAAAATTATATAGTTCTGATCATCATTAGAGAGACAAGGTTTGAAACTTCATTATTCCGTAAAGTCTTCGAAAATCAGTGAAAATCGGGGTGAAATCCAACCACGAATTCTTTGAAAGTCGTCTGGAATCTATGTGAATTCCATGGAATTTAAATTCCATGGACTTTTTAAAGTCTGTGGAAATCCACAACGAATACACCCCCCTTAGAGTGGTACACGGTGGTACACACAAAATAATGGGACACAATATCCTTTTTCCATAAGGGTGCGTTCTCTTTGGTTGTAAATTTATAATGGGAAAATGAAGGATAAACAAAATTTCACCCTTTAAATCCTTCCTTTCTTTTCCCACATTTCCTACTTGACCCTTGCTCATTTCTCATTTACACTACAAAGGAGGGATAATAATCATAATATTATCACACCATTTTTGGAGGGATAATATTATCCCTTCTTTGTAGTATAAATGAGGAATGAGTAAGGGTCAAGTAGGAAATGTGGGAAAAGAAAGCAAGGATTTAAAGGGTGAAATTTTGTGTATCCTTCATTTTCCCATTATAAATTTACAACCAAAGAGAACGCACCCTAAAACTAAACTCTATCCTACGTAACATTGTACAATCACTTCATTCCAATTTTCATCAATTCTCATTCATTCTTATTTTTTCTAAATTTTTAATCAACAAATTTCGATATCTAATAAATAAAATATATGCTTAAACTCCAACTCAACCATTCTTCTTTTTGAAAAATTCAAAATTATCAAATGATAAACTCCAATAGCTCCAACTCGACCATTCTTATTTTTGAGAATTTCGATATAATATTGTTGAATAGAATAAATCCAAAAATTTCAACTTTTTGAAACTGATCTTTTTTCTATTTCAACGAAATTTCATTATGCCATTGAAGTATATCTATATATTGTGCGTTTAATTTTAAACACAACAAATACATACTACTATTAAACAAAGATATATACTATTGGCCATCAATACGCATAAAATAAAATTCTAAAACATTTTTTTTCGTGGGTCAAGTGAAAAATATCTGAAAAAATCATTAACTATCTAAAAATATTTTTTTTTTCAATTTTCCTCAATTCTAATTTATTCTTATTTATTTATAAATATGTAATCAATCTTTACCTCTAAAAATTATTAAATAATTATATAAACTTATTAATAAAAATTCTACGCCATTAAATAATCATACAAACCTATAGATAACTTACAACATGTTCAAATCTTTATGTTTGTTAATTTATGAAATTCAAATATAAAACATATAAATATAATTAATAACATCAAAGTCATTTATATTAAAGTAAATGATGTACGTTTTTAAATTGAAATTGCAAAGTTGGATATCATGAGATATAATCTTACAAATCATTACAACCTCAAAATTATTTCATCATGTCATTGAAGTATATCTATATATTGTGCGTTTAATTTTAAACACAAAAAATACATATTACTATTAAACAAAGATATATATATACATATATATATAATACTGGCCACAAATATGCATAAAATAAAGGGTTAATTGCATATAATATTACGAACTTTGTCCGAAATCTATTTTCCTCACGATCTTTAAAAATTTCATTTTTATCAAATACTTTGACATTTGTTCAAATACTCCACGATTTTTTTTTCGATGACCGGAAAAATGATATAGCAGTGACGTAGATTTAGTTTTACACGTAACACTGACGTGGAATATATATGAATTTTAAATTATACATGTAATATTAAATCATAATAAAAAAGCCATAATTTCCTTTAATTTCTCATTTTTATCGGGCAAAAGAAAATTAAAGATTGCTTTTGGCGCTATAAAAAAACGATTGCTTTCCTTTCCACCATCTCCGTCGAAGGGTTCATCTCCAGACCAGTGTGGAAGTCTTCGTGTTGAGGTCTTCCAAACTAGTGGCATCGATTGCTCGCTGATTGCTGGAGTCGATTGCTTCGTGTTTCCAGTCTTCTAAACCAGTGCGCCGATTGTTGGCGCTGGTGCTTCGCCCATTGATGGCGCTGATTGCTAAAACGAGGGTTTTAATGTTTAAACTGAAACACATCATTTAAATTATCGGAATGATGTGTGCCGGCGAGCCACATCAGCGCCACGTCGATTCCAATTTGAGGGTAAAAAAAATCGTGGGGAAATTGAGCAAATGTCAAAGTATTTGATAAAAAATGAAATTTTTAAAGATCGTTGGAAAAATGAATTTCGGGCAAAGTTCGTGATATTATATAAAATTAACCCTAAAATAAAATTTTAAAACATATTTTTCTGTGGGTCAAGTGAAAAATATCTAAAAAAATAATTAATTATCTAAAAATCATTCTATTTCAATTTTCCTCAATTCTAATTTATTCTTATTTATTTATAAATCTGTGATCAATCTTTACATCTAAAAATTATTAAATAATTATATAAACTTATTAATAAAAATCCTACACTATTAAATAATCATACAAACCTATAGATAACTTACAACATGTTCAAATCTTTATGTTTGTTAAACATAAAATTAATTTATGAAATTCAAATCTACAGCACATAAATAGAATTAATAACATCAAAGTCATATGTATTAAAGTCAATCATGTACGTTTTTAAATTGAAATTGCAAAGTTGGACATCATGAAGTATAATATTACAAATCATTACAATCTCAAAATTACAAATACTTGTGTACTTTTTATTTTTCGAGTATGGATATAAATAAAATTGAGGGGGAATTTAAAGTACCCACATTCATAATATGTTTTATAAACTACCCACCCATATAATATGTCTTATAAAACTACCCAAAGCACAATTGATACTGATAGGTTTGAATGATTTTTTGTAAAAGTTCATACACTTTTCTTACACAAGTACAATTGTGTAAAATAAGTAGTTAAAAATGCACAAAATCTGATAAATGTCCAATTATTATAAAGCCACGTCACTTTGTAACCCTAATAATTGAAAGAATGTTGTTTAGTAATCGTAGAAATAACAATTGAAAAAATGCACAAAATCTAATAATTGTAAAGTCACGTCACTTAGTAAGCGGAAAGAAAGTGGAATGATTATATGTTTAGGCCCATAGCAGCGGAGACCGATAATGAATACGAGAGGCGCAATGAAGTGCGTAGAGAACTGGTATTAAGCTTCATTAACCGCGTTCGAGAGGTCAACAGATTGACTCCAAATGTTAGGCTGGTGTTGCAGCACAAGGGGCTATGCACATGCCCTGTGGATTATGTCTTGGGTTTTAAGAAGATAGCCCGCTTTTTCACAGCTTCTGAAGTTGATATGCTAGAGCAATTCATTGCCATGAGTCCATTGGATCAAACCAAGATTACTCAAAAGGAAATTGAGCAGTTTATGAATGGAAACTTCACACTCATTGACGCTGGCCAACCATATTTTGAAGGTAATTAAGTTTATTTTTTTAATTTTTTAGTTTAAATTTTATTTTTATTTTTATTTATATGCAGATGGTGCCTGGGATTTTCCCATCTGTGAAACTGAAATAAAGATAAAGAAGCGTTTGATGTTCCCGTACTCCACCATTAAATGTAGGGCTCTCTTGTGAATCACTATTGATGATAATTAAACTCCCACTAGCCCATCTTTGATGCAACGGCATCAAAGAATCGTCGATGTTAATTTAATTTTCTCCATTAGTCTTAATTTAATTTTTTTCATCTTAATTTAATTTTCTTTAAATTAACGTGTATTTTTTATTTCAGACTTTCTCACTCTTATTTCTTTTTGTTTTAAATATACTAATTTTACTCTTATGAGATACACATATTACCTATTTAATTAAAATAATAAAAAAAATAATTTATATTTTTCTATAATATTATACTAAGAAAATAAAAATATAATATCGTTAAATTGGAGATGAAATGATCTTATAATTGGAGACATATGAAATGAATGATCAAAGATTCAAGATATTGACAAAATAATTTTTTTATCTAATGATCATTATTATCTAATTAAAATTTCAATCAAAATATCTAGATATTTTTTTTTTCAAATTTTCTATTAGTCTATAAAGAGTTTTTGAAACTTTTACTTATTTTTTATAATTTTATTTGCTACAAATATTTTACAAATATTAATTTATAAACTCAATTATCAAAATACTGTAATAATTTACAAACTCACTCATACACATGGTAGGTCTTCCAAGAACAAAAAAAAACTTATGGGGATGTTAACTCAAAGGCTTAAAGCTATGTTATTCTCATATCCCTGAGAGCATCCACAGTGGGATATTCGATCCAGCTTACTCAAGTAAGCTGGAGATCGAGTACTCTACTGCAGGTCCTCCATGACTCGAGGCCTACTCAATTTTTTGAGTAAGACACGATCCCCTTAATATTAAGCGCGTGTAATCACACTCCCATTAAAAAAGAATAAAAATTAAATTTTAAATTTTGAAACCAACGGCTCTTTAGCCGATTTTTTTGTATTATTTAATTGTTTCCAACGGCTTTGTAGCCGTTTTCTTAAAAAAAAAAATTTCTATAAATACCCCTCATTTCTCTAATTTATTCACACATCTAAAATATTTTCTCCTTCAATCTTTATCTCTTTCTCTACTATAATTTTTTCTCCTCCTCCAAAAATGGTCGAATAGTTCGATGGTACTTTGTTGTCTTCGTTCGACGGGGTTGCGCAATAAATCATCGATGAGATCAAGAAGCAGAAACAAATGATTGCTCAAATGTTCTCCCAATCGGAGTCGGAACGTGTTATTCACCACCGGTCTTACGTCTATCGTGATCGCGAGGCTGCTCATTTACGTCTTATGTAAGACTAGCATAAGGAGTTGTTCTTGTGCATCGTCGATGCCGTGCAAGGTGAAGATGGTTACTTCCGGATGAGCCATGATGCTGCGGGCCGATCGGGACTCTCTCATGCCTTTGCAGAAATGCACGGTGGCTATCCGCCAATTAGCCACTGGCGTCAGTGCGGATACTTTCGACGAGTATCTCATGGTAGCCAACACGACGGAGTGTATATGCCTAAAGAAATTATGCAGAGTTGTCTTCTGGGCATACAGTGCCGAGTATCTTCGACGTCGAACACCTTCTTCAGATGCACGAGGTGCGACACGGATTTTCTAGGATGCTTGGGAGTCTTGATTGTATGCATTGGGCGTGGAAGAATTTCCCAAAGGCATGGCATGACGCATATACACGCGATGATCAAGGGGAGCCCACCTTGATCTTGGAGGCCGTTGCATCCCACGATTTGTGGATTTGGCATGTCTTCTTCGGTGTCGCCGGTTCGAACAACGACATCAACGTTCTGAACCAGTCGCTTCTGTTCTCCAACGTCTTGGAAGGAACGTCGGCGCCAGTGATCTTACGTTAAATGAGGATTGTGTACACAAGGTTAGTGGCTCGATGAGTTGATCGCCATCGTGCACTAACGAATTGAGAACGTTATAAGAATGAGTGCTTGTCTGGATGCGTTCCGAAGCACAGTAAGATTATTGATTCTGACTGGGTGCGTCACGAAATCAATAACAGATTTTTGGATCTGACTGAGTGTGTCCCAAGATCAGAATGAGGGAAAGAAAGTGAGTAACAATCGAACGTACATGGGCGCTCTCAACGAGAAGTATTTTGGTCATGCTTGGAAGTGGTTTTCTGTTTTAAAACCTTCTAAGTCATGATTGTGATGTTGGATAAACTGCTTTTATCATTTCATAAAATATTTCGAAAAACTCATGCCCACTAAGTACACTAGTATTTAGCCCAAATTCTTTTCAAATATTTTCAGGGTAGGCGATTGGCGTGCACGGTGCTGAGCTGGAGAGTGTGATTCCCATTAAATCTACTAACTATGTTAGGCCCAGACTCGCTAATCTCATTTCACTGCACATGTTTGATGTTATATATTGGAGATTGCAAAACTAAACCTATTCGAATCCTTGGAGATTTTTCGTATTACAAACTCGTTTTATGTCATCAATACCCTTCATTATAACAAGTCCTTTTATTATCACATTTTTTTTAATCCTTCCCCAAGTATGGGCTGTCACAAAAATATTTTTAAAATAATAAATATAAGCATAGATCACAATGACACACATAAGATTGTGGGAATAAAACAATCGTCCTTCTTGTCCCAAGTTTTTTTTTTTTGTTGTATCCTCAAGGTTATAACTAAAGTATTTGGGGGCTAAGAATACAAATCTGGAAATTTGTTTGGACTTAATTGTCAGATTGCAGAAAGTTTCCCGGGTGAGATCGCGAATTGAGGACTTTATCAGTTATTCACTTATTTGTATGTAAATTGTAGTTATTTAATAAATTACATATACTATCTCTCAAAAAAAAAAAAAAATTGAAAAAAACTTACATATAAGTTTTATCAAATAAAAAATTAAAAATTACATAGAATACTCCTCCAAGAACCCTTGTTCAATTTCCGACGCCCAAAAGAGAGGGAAAAACAAAAAAAATTAAAATTCCGTGACCCAATAGAGGCATCGGAGCCTAGAGAGAGAGAGAGAGAAAAAAAAAGGGGAGTTAAGAGGGGCGAAGCTTCATCGTCTCCGGCGAGAATTTGGGCGTAAGGAGAGAGAGAAGGAAAAGAAGAATTTGATCCAAATCCGTTAAGGGCTCTGCAGTCAGCGTCACGACAAAAGCCCCCTTTCTTTTGATTACTAGAGTAAGTGCTGTAATTCCTGTAATTATGTCTAATGTTTACCCCAAAACAAAAAATGTTGTTTGCGTATATAACGTTGTGTTGGCTGAAAATATATTTATTTTGATGAAGAAAGGGGGTAGAAGAAATCAATAGTAAATGAAGCGAAGGCGTGGAAGCAAGAAAGGAAGAGCAAAGATGCCGAAGTTGGCTAGCACAGACGAAGCGGCACCAACTGCTACAGAGGATAATTCTGGTGCGGATGAGTTTGAGAATGAAGATGTTGACTCTGGAATGGATGCTGAGACTGAGAGGACGCCTTCTCCTCCAAGAGCGTCTCAACCTGAAACTCTTGCTATTGCTAATTCTGATACTATAGGTCGACCAAATAGTAGTAATATTTTTGGGAAAGCAGTGTATACTCGTGTAAAGGTGAAGATCAAGACTTCCAAAACTTTGCTAACCTCCTCTGATGCTCCTAGTCAAAGTGATACTGATAAGAGTAGCCACCAACTAGGTTCCGAGAAGCAGCTTCCTAGTGAGAAAATGGAGGACAGTGCCAACTCTCTGTCTGAAACAAATGGAGGCATTTCTGGGAATACAACCCTGAAGCCCACTGGTGTAAAGATTAAATCATCTAGAGGATTAGGTTCTTCAAGTATGAGCCCCTGTAGCAATTCTGAACCGCTCAAGGGAGATAGGGTAGAGAAGAAAGATACCAAATCGCTTCACAATGAGTCTAAAAACAATGAGCAAGAACTTAGAACTGCATTGGAGGTAACATCACTTCAGTTGGTTTCCTGCAAGATGCTGTAATGTTTACCTTTGTTTACTTTGTTGCCTAGGTGATAAGAAAGATTATGAAAATGGATGCAGCTGAGCCCTTCAACGTCCCTGTGAATCCTGTTGCCCTCGGTATCCCAGTAAGTGCAGTTTCTTTATGAATCCTGTTGCATTGCTTCATCGTGGAGCCTTGCCATGTATGTTTCAGATTTAGTTACTTATTACCAGTTCATGAGAGAGACATGGGAGAACTGGGGCTGAGGAGGTTAAGTTACAATATTATCTGTGAGTTGTCAATAATTTGAATGTGAGAATTTTTATGTACTGTTCAAAAGCCCTTCTAAAAGATTGGAAAAATAAGTTTTGGTTATTTGTCCTTCATTGTTGCTCGATCAATGCCTGTCCGGAGATACTTCACATTCTGATTTTGAATTTGCTTTACACTTGATTTTGACATGCTTGATGTTATTGTATAGCATCGTGAAATTTCTCAAGTATGTATAACTCATTTGTTTAGTTCCCTTGATTTCAAAAGTGATCCACAATTAAATAGCTCATTTATGTGTGGAATGGAAACAGGACTATTTTGATGTCATCACCACACCTATGGATTTTGGGACAATATGCAGTAACCTTGAAAAAGGTGTAAAGTACAAGAATTCAGAGGATGTTTTCATAGACGTGCAGTATATATGGGATAACTGTTACAAGTACAATAACAGAGGTGATTACATTGTGGAGCTTATGAAGCGGGTCAAAAAAGCCTTCACCAAGTATTGGGCGGCAGCTGGTTTGTTCAACGATCAGCCTCAAGAAAGTAATTCTAACGTTTCTCCTTATTCACTTCATTTTTGCTCTTTAATTGCGTGGTAGAATGGATCATATTTTGTTGCATTATAAGTTGACTATATAACATTGGGAGAACGGCACAAATAGCCCCCGGCATTACACTTCTGATGTAAATTGGCTCCTAAACTAGCTCTTCATTCACCCAGACCATTTTTCTTGCAGTATGGTTGGTACTGGGTCAGTGGCCATTTTGTACATTTTCCCTAAAATATCTTCCTGTAATAAAACATTTGTAGGGCCGTGCTCTTAAATATCTGGAAGTAAAAGTTCATCAACTTGAACCTAACAATCTAGAAGTTATAGGTATGGAAACGATATTACTAAGTAAAACCGTTGTATTATTTTCTACAATGTTGGTCAGAATTTCCAATACTGTTTTGATATTTATATATAGAGTTTTCTAATATATAACTCTCTCTCTCTCTCTCTATATATATATATATATATATATATATATATATATTCAAGTATTCATTTTAGATATATCATAGATACTTCTCTAATAAGTTGAGAGAGCTCATTGTGGACACAACTCATGATTTAGGGCATGCATACAATCTGGGTTTCTGAACTTTTTCAGTTTTCGGTTTTTAATACTCGTAGGAAGTGTTTACTTTGGGGTGGTAGCTTAGATTGATCAAAACAAAGGGATAAGGTGCAACTATGTCCTCCATGTTTACAAGATTTCACAAAAACACCCCTAATGTAAGTTTTGGTGCAAAAATGTACAAATCCTCAAATAAATGGTGCAATATGCCCTTATCTCATTACAAGATGTAAATGCGTATTAAGTTTATTACACTCAGATTTCTCATTTTTTTCCATACCAAACAATCCCAATATTCACAAGCTACAATGTCAATTGCATATCATCCTTGAAGCATGTAAACGTGGAGGGCATATTTGCATCTTGTCCCATCAAATTAATATAGGCTAATCCACCACATACTTTGTTGGATTCAACATTTTAATGCTTGCTTGATAATGTTATCCTTCAAATGCTCAATCATATGTCGATCACCCAAAGTAAATGCCCCCTTAGTGTAGCATGTCATGATTAGTACTTTGTTTACCATAATGTGGCTACACCACAAAACAAGTAGTTTTTCTTTTTCTGAACTGTAGAAGAGGAAATAGCCTGTTTCTAGTTCTTTTACTGTGTTTGTTAATGCAAACTTGCTTTAAAGTTGCACTCTAGAAGGCTTGTGGCTTTTGTGATAAAAAAGCTAATAAATTACACCTGAGGCTAATGTTTTTTGTTCTTGGAAAGTTTCAGCTACTCCCTAAAACTTAATTTGTTATTACTTGTCCCCCCCCCCCCCCCCCAGGTCTTGAAAGCAATCCAGTAAAGGATCTAACTCCTTCAAGCGAAGGGAATACACCAGTAACTGGTGGTGCTCCCACCTCTTCAGGCAAAAAGTTCCACGGGTATGATACCACAAGTTTTGGTACTTCATTTTGTTCCTTCCCTGCATATTTTATGCCTTATTTATAAATATATAATCGATTTAGTTAAGAAGCTTAGTGTTAATCGTATTCATCCCCTGTCATCTGAACAAACGAGTTAGCTTGTTCCTTGTTGTGCATTGGTCAATTGTAGCTTTTGTCCTGAAACATTTGAGCACTTAAATATGTTCTCTAGGATCTTTATTTACAACGCTACCAGTGCCGAAGTAATTATGAACTGGTTAGAATATAAGTATGTGTAGGAAAATAACAGGCATCGAACTTCGAGATGAAAGGATGTTCTGGATGCAATCATGCAACACCTGGTGCATAGGATAGGAACAGAATGTAGTAAGATAATGTGGTCAGTTAATAACTTTGATGTTCATAACTTATAGCACACGGTAAGTACTTTATGTTAGAGAACTGTTTGGTGAAGTCATTAACACATGTAGCAGATGCTTCTGGAATCCTTTCCTAATCAATTGTAGTCAACACGTTTTCCTTCCCCGCATCTTGGCTACTTTGTTTTTAGTGTAATTTAAAGAGTTAAGAGAGTCTTCATGGAACTTCTAACTTGAAAAGTCTTGGCTGTTCTCATTCTTGTGCGAAATGTTATTCTCTTACTTTAGTTTTTTGAACATAATATTTGCAGACTTAAGAAGCACAAGGAGGGTTGCCAGTGTGCTATTTGTGTAATGATGCGACGCAGGCAGGAGCGAGAAGAAATTGCTCGTATGGTGGGAGGACACACTGATGTTAGTGATGACTCACTTGGTGAAGATATCAAACGAGAGGTATTTTTCTAGTTGACTTGATTCTTAGCTGTTCTATTAGGCCTTTAGCTGGAGAAATCATCAAAACTTGAAAACTTTACCTTTCAAATCGACAAAACATTACACTATGTTCGTTGGCTATATATGCTTTGGGAAGATTGATTGAGAATGAAAACAATGTTTGATTTTGTTTCGATTGGAAGCAACAGCAGATGCCACATCAGCGTCCTTTTCTTTTTTAACTGATTTTGAGTTAAATAATATACTTCAACATTATATTTGTTTATATTATAAGAGTCACTAATAATATAAAGGGTTAATCATGTTTTGTGTCTTTAACTTTCAGCGTTTTCCAGAAAATGTCCCAAATTTCATTTTCTATTAAAAAAATACCCAACTTTCAGCATTTTTCTAAAAAGTCCCACTATACAAAATCTTATGACAGAGCGATGAGCCCCTTGCCGGATTCTTAGGTGGATTTTTTTTACACCTCACCTAATAAAATGACGTCATTCCACCTAAGAAATCGGCGAGGTGACTCATATTTGTCGTCGAATTTTGTATAACATGACATTTTTTGGAAAATGCTGAAAGTTGGGGGCACAGAATATGATTAACCCTAATATAAATTAAATGTAACATTGACAAACAAAGGGAGAGCAGTCTACTCCAGAACATAATGTGGTCATTTGAGAAGGCCCTAAGGTTTCTCCCCATGAATGATTGCAGGGTCTTGGACAGGAACACCCCAATGCAATTCTAGTTTCCAAGTTCCCAATAATTGTTTATTCTAAAGTATTAACTATCATTATTCTTGGCGAAACCCATTTCCTAGATATGCTTTGACATGTTTAGCATTTATAGTATGAGTACCAAGATTTGACATTTATAATAACTCTTCAATTATTTTATAAAGGATGATTTTTTTTTTTTTTTTTTTTGAAATAATAAAGGATGATTTTCAATTTGTTGCTTTTCTTTTAGGTTTGTGGTTGCTTTTAATTTTGGTGCAAATTGAACATGGCCTTTCCTTTTTTTGGCAATCATATTTTGATGTCACCGACTTTTCTTTTGTTGGTGACATGTCACCAATCATAGAGTTGGAGAAGAGATTTGAAAACTTCTATATAATCTTTTGTTGAGACCAGTTTTCTTCTTGTCATGTTTCTGTAGAGGTTTTCTCATGGAGAAAGTCCGTTTGGCGAGTATGCTCTGTCAGACTTAGAGGACTCCCCAGATGCAGATGCTGAAACGGAAAAGAAAGGCCAAGAGCTGAAAGTGGGACATCTAAGAGATTTCTACATTCAGCAAAATGAGGATGGTATTACAACTTCAGGAAAACGAGAAGGTTCTCAGGATTTGCAGTCAACTCATAGACCTGGAGATGAGAATGACGCGCATCATCACACACCACAAGTAGGATCAGGTGGCAATGTGTCAAATGACTCTCAAAAAGAAATGCCCAAGCAAAATGAAGATGGAAATGGCAGCGCTGCAACTGACCAACAGAGGCCTAAGGTTTTCAACTAACCTAATCTTTTTTTTTTTTTTTTGAGTCCCTCCTGGGTGAGCATCCACTTCTGTTTGTTCTTTCATTTTTATTTAGTACTCTCTCTGTCTCACAAAAACATGCCCCCTTTGGAAGTGACACGGGTTTTAAGAAATATTAGATAAAAGTGTATTGTGAGTGGAAAATGAATCCCACTTTATGAAAAGCAGGGATAAAAAATAAATGGATTGTGGTAGGGTAGTGTGCAAAAATGGAAAGGGGCGTTTTTGTGAGACGGAGGGAGTATAAATTAGTAGGCATGCATGCCCCTTCTTGATTAAGAAGTTCAGAACTCTGTCTGCTGCTCCTTCAATTTTGTCAATTGCTTTCTTTAATTTATCCGCTTCTTTGTACTGTTTCTGTTTATTTGTTTCACTTATCTCTCACTTGCTCCCCTGATGCATAAACAAAACGTGCACGCATTACTGTCTTTTTCTGTGTTCTGTCTCAGTTACATGTTATTGTGTTTGGAGGGGTCAATGAAGGGAGGCATGGAGAAAGACAGAGTGTTCATTTAAGTAACAAACTTTGCTGTTTATTAACTGCAGGATCCGCTGGATAAAAATCAGAGAGCGAAAATGTTTGAGAATCTTCGTTATCTGGAGAATCCAATGCTTTTGGAATTATATGGAACGCTCTTTACAGATAATTCCCAGTCCTTGTGGAGTGGACCTCATTCATTGGTTGGTCAGAAGCACGAGGGCTCCAACCGCCGCAGTTCCTTGTGTTCAGCTATTTCTGCGTTTATGAAGTAGTTGCTCGGTTACTGATTTTTTATACTGGGATAGCCGAAGAAGAATTGTAGAGTTGAGATGTAAATTAGGAGTCAGCTTGCTGTTCACTTAACTTGATTTTTGAGATGAATTTTGAATGTAAAGGCCTGATGAGATCTGCTGCATTTCACGAGTTGTAAGAATAATATTTAGATAAATGATTGTTATGTGATTCATGATAGCCTTTTCGTTTACCGTTTAACCGATTAGATTATTTATTGCGTACCACAATCTAAATGTAAGGAATGTGAATTTATGTGTACATGTGTTGCAGGATTAGGTAAGGGTTAAAGTAGCTTAGGACTTGTGTTGCAGTTTATAAGTTGACAAACGTGGTTGAAATTTTTGTGAATTGTCCGAAATTTTATTGAAAAATTTGGGAGTAATCCTAATTACAATAAATCAAAAGGTTAGTTATAGTTTCACGAGTGATTACATGGACGGATGGACCTAAGCTAGTGATCTTATTTGCAAGTAACCCTATTTTTATTTTATAAATTAAAACAATCTTAGAATATACTTATAAGTGAGTCCATTAATACTGGTGAATCCCAAATTTAGAATATACTTATAAGTGAAATTATTTTGCTAGACCAATTTTAGTTGGGGGCCTTTGTGTGTGTGTGTGTGTGAGAGAGAGAGAGAGAGAGATGAGATTGGTGCAAAATCAGTAAATATGTTATTCAGAAGACAAAAAAAGATGGTCAGTTGTAGATGCTTTTCTTGTGAGTCTTCTTACATTACAGTGGTATCATGCACTATTCTTGTAAAGTAAAATAAAAGCAAGATATGTGGCTCCAACCAATGTGAATTTTACTTGTTTATTTGCTTCAAAATACCAGCTACTGATGCACAATGTGTGGATTTGTATTCGCATTGCTCGCAGCAATATTGCAGCTGCTGGATAACTTTCACACACCTACACCACCACAACCAACCAAGCCTTTAGCTATTCCAAAACTTCAAATAGTTTCTTCACCTCTTCTGAAAACCGTCGTAATAAAATAAGTAAAGAAATATAAATAAGTGCTGATACAAAGCTCAATACTCTTTTTCCAGTGAAACTACCATCTCTTCTGAAATAAATTCTCAACGATAGTTTCCTATAAACTTGTAGTGATAAAATTACAGAAGAGCCACAATCTACTTCCATTGAAATATTTGCCTGTCACACAACAGTCATATTTATACCAAATTAACTTTTTTCAAGGAAACATTGTTGCCTTACAGATATCCAAAATGTAAAATTTAGCAGGAAAAAGGAAAGTTTAAATTAATGTCGAAGAAGACTGCAGATAATTTCTGAATCAATTAAATCTGTCAAATTACAAAGGGCCTTCTTCTTCTTGTAGTTGAACTAATTCCTATTGACCACAGAAATAAAGTTCAGACCGTTATAAATTTTTCTAAGCATGAGTCCTAGAGCCTTAAGAGCAGAGGCAGTCGAAAATTTGTTGCATTACAGGCAACATTCTATTCACCCTAAAGAGAAACAGATGTTTCAGTATCTTGCAGTTTCAAGGGGCTTCGAGGAAACAAAAGGCCAGATTGAAGAAACCTAGTAATTGATATCATAGCTTAATTACATAATCATTTGGTTTGCTCAATAAGCAAGAACAAAGGAAAGCAAAAGCTGGGCAAGATGATGTCTCAGGTGCAGAAACCTTAGTGAATGACATAATCCATAAGTGACGTCAAACAACTATTTTGGCAAGAACGTGCAAACAAATAACCGAACCTAGTACTCATTTACAGCTCCTCTTGTAATCATTTCCACCATTTGATTTAAATGTAGCGATTTTCGGAGGAACATGCCTATATTTGTAGTTTCACTCTTTCAGGAATCCCAGCCTATTGGAAGAGAACTCTTGGGAAAAGATTGTTTGCATGAAACAAGCACCAAATTCTAAAATACTACAACAGAAAATGAAATTACAGATTTCATCAGCAAGTTAGGTTGGATCATGTTGACAGGGCCAATGAAGAAGTGATTTTGGTAGATTAGCCTAAGAAGATCATATTACACAATCACACTGAATCAAGCAAGAGACAGGTGAGTTCATTAACACCGCCCCCCCCCCCCCCCCCCCTCCCCTCCCCTCTAAATTGGGTGTATATAATTGCCCTAACTTTCCCAGCTCATACAAACTAGAATATGGACGTTGCCTTGAAGCCATAATGAAATCACCATGGTCTGAACAACCAAAATACTTGTGAAATTACGATCTATTTCACCAAATTTGACAAACATGTAATCGCTCCGCACCTCCAATTACATGCGAAATAAAAGAAACCTTTAAGGAGGTGTTTTGTTTATTCATCAATATCAGAACAGTAGTAATAATAAAAAGACTCTGAATTCGGATATATTTCCTACATCCAGAAACGAAGTAACAGAGTCGCGTTAATTGATTGAAGCATGGACATTAAATCAACAAAAAACAGCAGAATTAAAAACAAGATTTCAAAGGCACACCGAAATGAATAGGGAAGAAAAGGAGGAATGACCTAACCTCTGTGGGAGGAAATTGTTTTTAGAGAGGCAGGCTTGAATATTGCAAGCTTCTTTCTTACACGGCTCTTTGCTTGGTTGTGTCATCTTCTTCCTTTATCTGATTTATATAGAGAGCAGAGGTGTTGAATATGGAAGCTGATTGTTGTATGTAACTCAGAGAATTCGAGATGAATTCGTTTGCGGATCGATTCGACTGCGACTTCGCGCGTCACACGTGTTCCTATTTGGCTACTTCCATTTCAAATGCCTCCTTCCATTTCAAAACACCCAACATAATACTCCCTCCGTCCACTAATTGTTGGCCTACTTGCCTTTTTGGGCCGTCCACAAAAATATGTCCTATCTATTTTTGGAAAGTTTATATTCATATTTAAATACACTACAAGTCAAACACACTTTTAATTAAACAATTTATTTAAAATAATTAAATCCTACCTACCAATTAAATCATACACTAATTAATTCCACCTACCATATTAATGCTATCTACCTATCATTAAACCAAACTTACACTTAAAATCAGATTCATTCCTATCAAAACCCTAGACGCCTCCTTTCTTCTCCCCCATTCTTGCTGTTGTTCTTCATTCTTCCAAACCCTAGCCGCCTCGTTCTTGACCTCTGGCAAAAAATGTCCGATTGGAATCACATCCCTACACCCCCCAGTGTCGATTTCACTCTCGACGCTCCCTCTATCCACTCGACGCCCCCTGTTTACCCATTATCCTTTGATACGCCCTCATATTTGTTGGAGGATTATGAAACCCACTCCGATTTCAGTGAGTATGTACCTGAAACAAACTTGGCTTCACTCGAAAATGACGAATCGACGCCGGCGGACGGAGTAGAGACGTCGGATCTCGCTGTTGACGATGAAGAGACGCCGGTTGTTCGCGCCGATGACGAATCCACTGCGGGACAACTCCAATCGCGATCTGAGGTTGAATCGAGCACCGGTGGACTCGCCGTTGACGGAGTGGAGACGCCGGGTAACGTCGACTCGCGGTCTTGGAAGTATGGGTTGTCTCCAGCCTTCATCAGAATCATGTTGATTTACTTTCCGGGCTTAAGCAATATCCCCTAATCAGGTGATAACTCTCTGATGCACAAATGTGTTTTTTTATGATTTGCTTGCTCGATCTGTGATTTCTGACGGGCTGATTGCTCGATCTATGATTTGTGATGGGCTGATTGCTCGATCTGTGATTTGTGATGGGCTGATTGCTCGATCTGTGATTTCTAATGGGCTGCTTGCTCGGTCTATGATTTCTGATGGGCTGATTGCTCGATCTGTGATTTGTTGAAATGTTGTTGCTCGTCTGTGCTTTGCTCTGTCTATTGTTGCCCTATGATGAAAGCTTACTGAGGGTTAGATGAAAGCCACCACTAGGGCTTCATTCCCTGGTTGTTGGAGGTTTTCTCTATGTCTGTGTTGCTGGATTTGTGATTTGTTATGGTGTTGTTGCTCGATCTGTGATTTACTTGCTCTATGGTTGCCCTATGATGTGTTTTACTGAGGGTTAGATGAAAGCCACCCCTAGGGCTTCATACCCTAGTTGTTGGAGGTTTTCATCCTCTCTGTGATCTATGTTCTGTGATTTGTTTGCTCTATGGTTGCTCTATGATGTGTTTTATTGAGGGTTAGATGAAAGCCACCCCTAGGGCTTCATACCCTAGTTGGAGGTTTTCTTCCTTTCTGTGATCTGTGTTCTGTGATGCTTCCTATGTTATGTGATCTGTGTTCTGTGCATTCTGATGAAGTCTAAGCAAAGCCACCACTAGGTATTGAAATCCCTAGTAATTGGAGGTTTAATAAAAGGTCTATGATGCTTCCTTTTTTTACAAAATAAAGGCTGAGACTAAAGCCCTATGTTTACATCATAAACAACCCTATTGAGTTGTTTCTAGTGTAAACACACACAAAATGAGAACAAGAAAACTATACTAAAGCTTAGCCAAATCCAAAATGATGCATAAGCCCTCCAATGTCATAATTTGTACCTGCATTCACATCAAACTGCATCACATGAGTTAGGCTATCTTTGATAAGTCCTTCATCCAATTCTATGCATTCTGGCAGCATTCTCATCCTCAAGAGTCTTGATTTGTTTATGTGTGGAATCTTGTACTCATTGCTTCCTTTAACTCGCATAATCTCAGTTAAACACCCTTGCAATGTCACAAAGACATTGTTGAGTGTAACTGATGAAAGCTCTTCGAAAGAAATCAACACATTCTGCACTAGGTCTTCAACAGTTTTTGCCATCTTGTCATCCTGCAGTGATTGTATAGCCCTAAAAAAACCTAAATCATTGACATTTACGTCAGGTGAGTTGGCTGGTTGGCAAACTAGCTCAATGTTGAATCCATCGCTGTTGGCAGCAGCCTGAAAATCTGGATCGTCTTTGTTGAAATGTAGTTTTGCATTATCCTGTTGAATAAAGATATGCTTCACTTGATCTGATTTTGGCCACTTCTCTTTGATTGCTGGTATAACCTGAAATAATGTGGCAAATAATGTGGCAGCAGCTATATGATGAACCTAAATAAGGTCTGATAGTTGAAATAAAATGATGTAAACTGAGCATTACCTGATTAATTATGCACTCTTTGATGACCTCTTTGGTTATTGATTGAATTGGCTTCACTTCTAAAACACCCTTTGCTCTGTTTTTCTATTTTCTCTTGGTTGCCTCGAGTGTAGTAAATGGAAAGATTCCAATCTTTCCATCGAATAGCTCCTGCCCATCTGCTGAAAATTGTGGCCTAGTGACAGCACACATAAACATCACCTTTGTGATGAAACGCTTAGACTTGCATGCTCGGTAAGGGTCTGTTTCTTCAGGGAGTAGGTAATACCTATCCGATGTCTTGGTCATATAGAACCATTTCTCGTCTATATGAACAACGTTATGCATGCTTTGATAACTGTACCTCGACATTGCTCCATCATAGACTACATTACTTAAACAAAACTTCATCCTTGCTATCTTGTTTACATCAGTCAACTGTGGTTTGATTGCACTTGTATGTGGTCTTAATTCCTTTCTTTTTATCCACTGCCCAAGTAAGCTCTTGCTAACCCCTAGCTTGACAGCCATTTTACGAATTGTAGACCTCTCAAGAATGGACAATGACTTAACCTTCTCAACATCAAGTTTTTTCCTATCTTTGTGAATTGTACCTTTGTGACCTGATGTGAATATCACTGCTGCACCTGACTGAATTTTCTGTTTTGTTTTGCTCCAGAAACGACGCACCGTTCGCCTCGACACACCAAACCTAGCAGCTGCCTCCTTTTGTGCTCCATCGTTCGGTTTCCCGTTGGTGCTATTTGCGAGAAGCCAATGACCCATAGCATTTTGCTCTTCTATTGTTAGGTGTTTTTTGGAAGACATGAGCTCCATTGTTTTGTTTTGAACCTTTCGAATGATCTGTAAATGTTTGTGGAATAGTGTGTTTATGTTTAAATAGGTGACTAATTAATGTATTTGGAGGGAGCCGAAATTTGGAGGCTTTCCCTCCAAAAATTTTCAGTTTAGTGAAATGAAAATTAATGCCTTTTTTAAATCACGTGTACTGCAGTCCTTAATTTAATTTCTGGTGGGTCCCAATTAATTTAAAAAATGGACGGAGCATTAGTAGAAGAGAGAGAAATTCCAAAATTATTGAATATACTAATTGTATTGACTTTGTTAAATGATGGGTCCCATTTTCCACTCAACTAATAAAAATACACTTTTTCTTAAAACCCGTGTTTTGCCTTCTAGGCCAACAATTACAGGACGGAGGGAGTAACAAATAGTGTCAATATATAAAAGGGATTATAGCCAAAAAATACACGAACTTTGATAAAAGTTACAATTTTCACCTGAACTTTTAAATTGGCCAAAATATACCTGAACTTATATTTTTTGTTGTAAATTTCACCTCGACAGAGTTCAATCATTGCAAGTTCAGGTGAAATTTACAACAAAAAAATATAAGTTAAGGTATATTTTGACTAATTTGAAAGTTCAAGTGAAAATTGCAACTTTTATCAAAGTTCGTATATTTTTTGGCTATAATCCCTATATAAAACTATATTTTTTTTTTCATAAATTATGCAGTATGAATATGGCATAGAAAAGCTATTATCTATATTTTTCTTTCCTTAATATGACATAGAAAATCTATTATCTATATTTGATCTTAATTTCAATTTTCTATATTTTTTTTTACATAAATCTTTTTAATTTCAATTTTGCGTGCTTTAATCTAATTTTATACTACTAATAATTATTAACTAGGGTTCCGTCCGTTCAATTAAGGTATTTTATCATTGAATTTTACTTTTAATTCATTATTTTGATTGATAAATTCAATGTTAGGGTATATAATTGTTTTCAATTTCAATTTTTGTAATGTATAATTCATAATGTTATAATAAATTTTAATTTCATGAAAAGTATCATTTAAATAATAAATATTGGAACACAATGAAACACAGAAAATTATGAGATACTAAATTCCATCCCACAGTTACGCATATTATATCATTTGATTAACTAGTTGAGCCTTATCCTTCGCTGATTATTCTTAAGTTTTATTCACAATTTAGTGAATACAGCTTTGTCGCTTCAAGAGAATAGTTCAGATTATTGTCTATTAATTAAGAGATAGCAATAAGTAACTGCAGAAACTTATATTCTCTTCTACATTAACTTTTAGCACAAAATACTTGTAACATCCATCATATCATATCCAGCACGACTGAATAAGAGAACCTTGTAAAAATTCCACTAGAAAATCTGAAAACTGCAGATCAAAAGTTGAAGGAAACAATTTGGGGGTGAGTCTAAACCAATACAAACTTTGATCTGATTCATAGTTACATGAAACCATTAGCTTCTAATTCACCACGAAAACAAGCAATGTCAGCTGTCTGAAGGAAGATCATAATTTACATGTCCAAGGTAGAGACCACATGCAGGAGCCATCGGAGGCGCAGCACTTACATCCTTTGCTTCGAGGATTTTTTCAACTGAAAAGGAAAATTGAGTTACAAATATTAAGCCTTCGTTCACCCAAACACACACATGTATGATTTTAAATGACTAGTTACCATCAGAAATAGTGAGATCGCCACTGCCCACTGATTTCAGGACCCCGACGAGCAATCTGACCTGCATGAGATTTTAGATTATAACAAAATCAATTGACAGAATAGAAGATGCTTATTGGCATTATGCTTTCACTGTAAGGTCAATCAAGATCAAAACTTTCAGTGTATATATTATACAGTACACGGAACAATTGGCTAAGAAGCCATAAGCTACCTGATGGTACAGGAAGGACCGTGCCCTTGCAGTAACCACAAAGCAACGGTGCTTTTTCCTTACTCCAAATTTATGAACGGCCACTGCTCCGGAATTTTGAATAAGTTCATTGGAAATGCCAGAAAGAGAGGGAGAATCATCTTGTAACTTCTTTGACATTGAAGCAGAACCGCCCAGGGCATGATTGCTTTGTTCTCTCTCCAACACTGAGGGAAAATATGGGCTTGCAGCAACCTCTGTGACAGTTAGCTCATCCAGAGTTCTAATAGGTGACTTGGCCTGTTAAGCAAGGAAAAGGCACAGTTAGAGTTTAAAGAAAAATACCACATAAAAAAATATTAAAAGGTCTATGATCTGAAGCCAAATTCTAAAACAACAGTATGTCAGAGAATTTCCATGGAAAAACGCAACCAACCTGGCATGCAGCAGCCCTGAAAGAACTAAAGTCATGGTGTCCAACAAGTACTCTGCACGCTTTCTGCATAAAGGAAGTATTCATCCATTTCATTAATGATAGAAAAGATTATCAACATCACAAAAGTTTTCACTAAAGTTTTCTACCAACCTGCATATCTAAAATAGAAAGATCTTCAGGGACATGCCAAGCCCGGTCTTTCTCGAAGGTAGACAGAGGCTCCATCCCAGATAACAATCTGTAGAAGTACCTATAAAAAAATCACCAAAACAACACTTTACACTTCTAAATATTTGGTGCCAACGAATATTCTCAAACAATAGCATAGCACTCTCTTTCAACTATCAGAAGGAAAAAGCAAAAGGATGCTAAAGTTCACCATAATCTCAGGGTTAGATTAGGTTTCATTTGAACAAGTAAAGTATTGGGGGATAAAATTTCTTTACCCTTTGTATTATACAAGCAATGTAAATCCTTTAGAATTCTACAAATACACAGAAGAAATCAATAAACAAATGGCAGCTTCAAATGAATTTACCCAAAGATTCTTCCCATGTTAAAAAACGATTTTAGACAACTTCATCTTTACTTCAAATCAGAGAAACCACAAAGAAATTAGATACGTAAAAGAGAAACTTGCAGGTAGATATGAAAAACTTAATTGACTATTTCAGGGATTGCAAGCAATTTCAGAGGAAAATTTGTCTTTGATACCTACGTCCGTTCTAGAGCTTTATAGCGTGCATGAAAATCAGATGGAACACACTTAACATCGACCACCATTATATCACCTTCACTCTTCTGCAGCAAAAACACACTGGACATGCGTCAAATTTATAAAAGAGACCAATAAAGGAAAATGGGGCAATTTGCAAAAAATGCGCCCACATATACACTGATTTACAAATACCCAAGTAAGTTTTTTTGCAAAACGCTTCAAATCCCCATATAAATGGGGCAATTACACCCCTTGAATTTGACGGATGTAAACAGCTGTGAATTTAAGTCAATTTTATGGCATAAGGTGCAAAAACACCTAAACGTTTATTGGATTCGCACATATCCCCTAAGATTGTTTAGCTGCCAAAAAAATCCAAATTAATGGTGCAATTACACCCCCGGATTGGACACTTTGTTAACGTTTGTTGACATACATTTTGCACAAGCCTCAAGCTTTGAAAACTATCCGTCAATTACACTATCTAATGCCAAATCGGCATCAAGTGTTTCCAACTTCAAATCATGCACACACATGCATGCACAAAAACCTCACCAGCAAACTTTCATTAAATTGAAGGCACCCCACAAAAATCACATGTCGAGAATTTTCTAACAATTTGAACTCAAAAGCCTACGACTTCAATTTGGACTCAAAAGCCTCACACATGCATTTGCATGTGTGTGTGACTGTTCCAACCAATTTAGGCCGCCTCTGGTGAGGAACGGCCATCTGGATTCCATCATTCAATCAGAGTATATCCATATTTTTGAAGTTCAGGGGACCATAGATTTACTTATTGCTAATTTTGAAGGGGCAAAATGACCAAATTTGACAGGCATCAAAAACTCTATATTCAATATTCATCAAACAAAACACACAAAGTACTAGCCCTACACAAAAAATGAATATTCCATTGAGACACAATCTATGCATATGGAATGTAATTCTTGGAACCAAAAATGTGTTAAAATAGTAAAGTGCACCTGTAAAAAATGATTGACTGCTTTTTGAACTATGGCAGGTTCATGAGGCAATAACTGCATGATGAAATTAAGAGAAGCAATTTAGGATGCCTTCAGTTTCATATGAAATGGACATCTGCCTATCTTTGTATATATACACTAGTAAATAATACTAATATTTCTACAATTATAAGAAATGCAAGTAAAGAAAGAAAGATAAAGATCATGCTGCAAAAACTCCGGCAAAAGAGCTTTTAAGATTTCAAGCTCACTTTAGAGTATTTGAGCTTATGCTCATGAATACCTAACTAATAAATTTCAGCCCAAGCATTAACTTGATTCAAAATTATTAGAACAATTCAGCTTATTTAGTGGTGGTGTTTAAAGTCATTCTCAAACTCACATCTGCCACAAATACAATTACTTATAGTATATCTTCTGATTGCTTTATTTTTCTATAATATTTTCATGTAAAATGAAAAGTACTTAACAAGTGTTTATGTGATAGAATAATGTGAAAAAAATGAATAAATCAATCAGAAGTTGCTCTCACACAAATGGTTCAACTTCATTCGTGACCTATACAGAGGTACAAGTTCGTTTTGCCAAAGAGCTCAAGCTCTACAAGTTGAAGTCGAGCCTCATTCGTAACTCATTATGATCCATACTCAAACTATTCTACATCCTTAATTCTATAGCCCAATTTCAACACTCTTATATCCTTTAAGGCATCTCCAATAAAAGGCTTTTTCTTATAAGATGGAATCTTTTTTATCCATGAAGAATTCTTTAATGAAATGGCACAAAACATCAATCCCTCAGGCACTATGACATGCACATTCAATAGTTAACAACAACTTGTATGGACGAAGTCGTAAGCATGATCTGATTCTGAAAATAAGAAACAAGCAACACAAACAACAAGTTACTTACAACTTCACCAGGTTTTCTTTTGCTTATCCTCTCAACATCTACATGACACACATTTGATAGTGCATGAACACCGGCATCCTGAAAATGATTTGAAAATGTACTTACAATTTAAGATTACACCCAAACATAAAACTCGAAAAACCGGAAAGGCGAAGAGACGAAGGGGAAGAACTGACAGTCCGACTCGAGCAGAAAATGGAAACTGGCTGCCCAATGAATTTTTTAAACGCGTCCTAGATGCATCGAAACACATACAGAAAAATCAAACAAAAAATTTCCTGAGTCAATTAAACCGATATGAAATGATAAAATAAGAGGTACCTCAAGAACGCCCACAACGGTTCTGCCATTTAACTGCTTTTGGGCGCCAGAAAACCTAGTTCCGATGTACTCAATTGCTACTAGGTATCTTTGAGTTCTCGGATTTGGAGTCATATTCCTCTCAGCTAACTCTCTCTCTTCCTCCGAGGATTCTCCAGCGTCGATTCTCGCCAGTTTAGGGGGACGTTCAAGGGATTCGAGCCTTCGATGAGAGGGAAAATGAGCTGGTTGCTCTTCTCTCATTTCACGAACCGGAAAATCGAGGTTTTAGGGTAACTCTTATTTGAATCGACAATAGAGTGTGTTGCCGCCGATTGGAAAAGCCCAAATCAAAGCAACATTTAGCGCATTTATAGGGGTGAATTTGCTGTAGACGAAAGTTCGAGGTAATAAATTGTCATAATTACCCTTTATTAGAGAAAATTATGAATTCAAATCAATCTACAAATGAATTTAACAAAATATGCAAATTTCAATCCTAGACTTCGAATATAGATAAATTTACGGTTTAAGAGAGTTCCTATTTTATAGTCTAACAATGATTTACAATATTTAATATTTTCTCCGTCCTCACAAAATGTATCCAATTTATCACTTTCATATGTCCTTATAAAATATATCTAATCTATTTTGGTACATACATATTCAAAATCGCACGTGCATTGCAATGATGTTTAGAATCATAGCCTATGACCGAGGAGGTGGGTCACGTGGGTACATCGTACATTCGAGTTGTATTCGATCCGAATTCTGACCCAGTTAGACCATTCTGATCCATTTTTTCTTAAAATTATATTAACACTTGACATTTGAATAGGATGGTCTAATTGAGTTAGATCCGGATCAGGTACGACCTAATGTACAAGAGATTTTGTGATGACTGAGTGGTTCTTTCTCATCAAAATAGTACAAATTCGTCTCAAGTTCAACACTTATTAAGAAAACAAACTATTTGACTTATTATTTCAATAGATAAAATTATTTTAATAAAAAAGTCTAATACAATACAAAATTATATTAAATACTATATAAATAATATGTGAACTAATATAAATATATCTCAATCCTCTTATTTGATTAATTGCGAAAACAATGGCAAGACAGATTGAGCTTTTATTAATTAACACTCTATCTGGAATAATTAAGTAAGAAGATCTTGATTTATCCCCACACAAACCTTTTCATTACATTTTAAAAGCTTCTGCTCAAAAAAAAAATTTACACATTTTAAAAGCATAAGAAAAGCGGTCTGCTTTTAAAAACAAAGCAGGTGCCATGAAATGATCTAGCAGTAATTAACAATGTTGGAGATAAAACACACTTTAATTTTCTTTTCCCAAATAAAAGTAAATCAACTGCACTAAAATCATAGGTTGAAATGCTTCTACGTCTATATATAAATACATCCCAATGAGATGAAATAATTAATTATTTAAGATTGAATATGTTTAGAGGCGTAGCTCTATGCTTCCTCATCTTATTATTCATTACCGCCGGCGTCTTTGCAGGGAATAAACCTCAAAAAATGCAGCGGCCTCCGCCTCCACCCCGGCCGCGGGCGCGGCCGCCTCCAAGGAGAACTCCAGTTAAATTACTCTGAATTAACTTAATTCATTATTTTAATTTTTAACATTATATATATTCTTTTAGTGGTTCTAATTTTTGTGGCGGTAACGATGCAGACAGAGGTATGGTGTGTTGCTAAGACGTTTGCTTCGAGCAAAACATTAAAAGAATTTATCGACGGCGCGTGCAAGCAAGGTTTAGATTGCAGAGCAATAGCAGCGGGGCAAGATTGTAATTTCAGAAATGATATTCGGAAACAGGCTTCCTACGTTCTTAATCTTTATTTCGTGAGGCACAACACTTGCATGACACAATATGGCACCTTGACTCACAAAAATCCTTGTAAGTTTTATACTACAATATTACTCCCTCCGTTCCACGAATTTTGACACATTTAGTTTCGGCACGAGAATTAAGGAGTTGTATATTAGTGTATAGTTAATAAAGTATAAAAGTGATAAAGTAAAGGAGAGAAGGTAATAAAAATGATAAAATAGGAAAAAGAATGCAATAATTATTATCTTATTTGGAAATGCGTCAAGATTCGTGGGACGATCCAAAATGGAATACGTGTCAAGATTTGTGGATGAGGGAGTAATAATTATTCTATATTTATGTGTGTTAGCTTCATTGATAAATATGATTCTAACAAAATTCGTTCAATTTTATGTGCAGCTTCCGGTAGATGTAAATTCCCATTGGTCAATCTCAACGGTTAATCGGAAGACGTGCTTGCATTAATTGAATGATGGGCTACAAAATAATTATGAAGACGATATTGTAACAGCATGTGATGTGATAGGAATTGTAACGAAATTAAAACATCTTTTTTTTTTTGAGACAAAAAATTAAAACATCTTACTTATTTAAATATTATTAAGTCATTTTTCAGATTTTAACTATCTATCTTTCTTTTTAGATATTAAAAAGAAATTTTGATTAGTCCTTTAATCCTTTTAGCATGATCAATATTATGAAATTGAACAGACTTGGTGTGGTATTAAAATATTAAAGTTGGCCTCCGAATCATCATCATTGATGGCATCCAATATAGATTCATACAAAAGTTCAAATATAAGTTGCGTCATACTTGATACTTTGATACTTTTATTAATTTACTAGCAGAAAGAACGTACATTGTACATGTAATTAATGTTATTTTATTTGATAATCTATTATTTTAAAAAAATTATTAATTCATTACTTTTATTAAATAATTTATTGAATGAATATATTTATCTATAAGCCATATCAATAGCTATAGATATATATTACATAGATTAAATGTAATATCTAATGAATTAATATATTCTTATAAATACATAATATGTAAAATAATCTTAAAATAAAATATGTAATAAAGGTAAAATAGGCAATCCACGAGTTGTGCATTAGTATCGTGGATTCTCGGTTCTCTTATATAATTCCAAAGTGGCTAGTATTGTGGATTCTCCATTCTCTTATATAATTCCTTCATGTTTGACTATGCATTCATATTAATGTATATTTGTGATAATGTGAGCAACAATAGATACAACGATTAATAATTCGAATTGAAATTTATAAATTATGCAATAATTAATGTTCTGATTGAACTTTATATACTACAGGAGAGAAGAAGATTCCTCCCAGAACCTGTCCCTACGTGACTTCTAGTTTTGGCCCTATGCACAGGACTTTGTCGAGTTGAATATGCGATGTTTGTTGGCTTGCAATAATTTTAGTATTATTTTTCCAATACAATAAACAATATTTATATATGCAATTAACGGAAACCATATGAAACAAAAGAATTTTACTTTCTTCATCAGACAGCACCGAAACTGTGATGGATTACATATGCTAGCATGAAGAAAGATATATAGAATTTATTAAAATTGCAAACAATTCATTCATTGATATGACAAATCCCAACAGCTGATTCTATAACATCAGTACATCACCATTTCTTGCAGCTGTTAACAATATGACTCACTCAAACATGTATGTTACATACTACTACACCACATTCCTCCAAATTAAATATTCTAGCATCTTGGTAAGCAAGGAGATGCTCAAACCACACTACTAAAAAGAAAAACCAAAAAACGAATGAGGCATGAAGCATGAAGCACGCACCACTTGAGGTGAAATTAGCAGCAAAAGTAGTAGTAGTATTATTCAATACCTCAAAAACCATATGAAGGATTTCAGTTCTGGGGCTTCTCCCACTTGAGGGGCTTAACGACCTCCCACGTGAAGTCGGGGTCGTCTCTTCCGAAGTGGCCGTACGCTGCTGTCTTCAAGAACCGCCCGTTGTTGCCCCTCTTCAAGTCCAAGTTGATGGAGATCATTCCGGGCCTGAAATCGAACTTCTCCTTCACCATCTCCAAGATCTCCTTGTCGGGGATCTTTCCGGTGCCATAAGAGTCGACAAAGACAGATAGCGGCTCAGGCACACCAATCGCGTACGAGACTTGCACAATGCACCTCCGTGCAAGTCCATTCGCGACAATGCTCTTGGCGGCCTGCCTAACAATGTAGGCACCACTTCTGTCGACCTTGGTTGGGTCCTTCCCGGAGAAGGCACCACCACCGTGGGCGCCCCAACCACCGTAGGTGTCAATGATGATCTTACGCCCTGTGAGACCGGCATCACCATGGGGTCCACCAATGACAAAGCGGCCTGAGGGGTTCAGGTGGAAGATTGTCTTCTCGTCCAAGTACTTCTCGGGGATGATGGGCTTGATGACGTGCTCCTTGAGATCCCTCGCGATCTCATCATTGGTGACGGTCTCATCGTGCTGGGTGGAGATGAGAACAGTGTGGACCCTGATTGGAACCATGGCGCCATTCTCATTGTAGTACTCGACCGTGACTTGGGTCTTCCCATCAGGTCTCAACCAGGGACAAGTACCATCCTTACGAACCTCGGTGAGACGAGCACCTAATTTAGTGGCAAGCACATGGCTGAGGGGCATCAACTCAGGGGTCTCATCGGTGGCATAACCGAACATGTGACCCTGGTCGCCAGCACCAATCTCCTCAGGGCGCTTGGTCAGGTGGCCGTGGACACCCTGGGCGATATCCGGGCTCTGTTGCTCAATGTTGACAAGAACCTTGCATTTGTCAGCGTCAAGACCAACATCATCAGAAGTGAATCCGATCTTACGGCAGGTGTCACGCACGATCTTCTCATAGTCTATGTTGGCCTTGGTTGTGATCTCACCAAAGACCATCACCATGTTGGTCTTGGTACAAGTCTCGCATGCAACTTTGCTGTCAGGATCTTGCTCGAGGCAGGCATCAAGAACCGCATCAGAAATCTGATCGCAGAGCTTGTCGGGGTGTCCCTCGTTCACACTCTCGGAGGTAAACAAGAAGGTCTCCATTTCCTTAACCTGCAAATATAAATCGCATCATAAACCACGTATCCAAATCAACCAACAGAGTTAGCTCATATGCCACTAAAACTTGAACCATGAATTCAGTCTGTCTTAGGATTCTCATCAATACACAACTCCTACTTTGTATAGTAAAAGAAGATACTACTATGCCTCAAGGCCAAAGGCGATAAGCACCGACAAAGATGTAACACATGCTTCATCATGGAATAAAGATATTGCTTTAGAATCTACATAACGAATCCACCACCTATTAAAAATCAAATGGAGCCTAACTGAAGCCAGTGAAGGACCACTTAAGGAGTCACGAAGAAACCTCCTCTTTACTCGGAGATCGAGAAAATCTCAAAGGAGAATCATATCTTACTCAATAAAGACAGGGCATATATTGCCATACACCATGTGAAAAGGCAATTCTAGCGTAAGCTTCAGCTAAACAGAAAACACAGCTAATTTATTGATATAAATAATCCAGATCCAGAAAACAAGAAAGAAAACTAAAATATGCTGCAAAAATTTATGTGAATTGAACATGATTATGCTGCGAAATTCACCTCAAAACAGCCAGATCTCTCGTAACCTTAAAACAAATTAAACTCGAGACGCATCAAAACCTCAATTTCATCATGAATCCCAAATTTTAAATAAGAAAGACATACCAATCTACTCAAATCACACGAATACACACATGACACAACAAAACACGATGAACTTACATAGATCGTTATCTCTAAACAGCTTCACTAAAAATAAATGCATGATTCATGAAAAATTTCAAGCCAAAATAGCTACATCCTACTAACATGAACACCAAAATCATTAGTTCCCGTAATTGACCCAAAGCAATATCAGGAACCAGAAAAAAAAAATTCCAAACCAAGCAAAATAGCAGCAAATGAAAAGAAATCCATGAAGCAGAACCTCGACTTGCTTGAGATTGTGTACCTTAAGAGATGAACCCAACTCAAACTGCAGACGAGAAAGGTTTGGGTTTCTCAAGGAACGCCAAATGTTTGCGAGTATTGGCGAATGAATTTGGGGGTTATTTATAGATAGGATGTCGAAAATCTAGTTTGAAAATTGATTCTTGGTGACACAGACGGGGTTGGTCGTGTAGATTGGCGGATTTTTTTTAACCGTTGATGGATCTTGGCAGTTAGTGTGCACGGTGGAGATTGACTGTAGTCGTTGAGGGAGAGTGACACATTTTATCTGCTGGAAATTTCCTTCTTCAGACTTAATAATAATAATAATAATAATAATAATAATAATAATAATAAAAAAATCATCATAATATTTTAGAATGATCAGCCATAACTCATCTCTTTTTTGCATGTACTGAGTTGTTCGGAGTATTTAAATAAGTGGGTATTATAATTGCTAATGTTTAAACTCTAAATGAAAAGGGAATTGAGCTCTGTTTATTTATTTTTTGAATTGTTTGGATATAAATTAATGACAAGGAACAATCACCCACTAATAAATGCTAATATAGTATGAAAAGAAAGGGATGATGAAATTTTTGTTTTTTCTTATTGTAAATATATTTTTTTCAAGAGTTGAAGTTGGTGGGAATAGGATCTCCATTTGGTTTCACCAACTCCAAACGTGGACCAGTATTTAGAAATTATAGAATTGCTTGCCTGGTTGGTGTGACCATTTACTTTTTTCAAATATGTTTGTGTGTGTAAATTTAAAAAGAGAAGTGTTAATTTATGTATAGCTTTTTTATTTTAAGTAATTTTTCTTTAATTTTGAAATATACATATACGTGACAAATTTTGAAGTCAAGATAAATACAAATGAGTTTTGTCAATTGTAAAAGATGGGATTTAATTTCCTTCGTTTTAATTTTGAATTAAGTATATACTAGTATTATCTTATCAATTAATTTATTTCTCCACATCCTGTTGGCTGGCCACATGTCGTTGTTTCTTTCACTTCGTCTTTTCTTTCTCACTACTTCGCCAAATCTTCGTTTACGTTGGTAATTCGATTTTTTGAATTTTATTATTTAAAATAATTCAATATTCTACTTAATTCGACTATGGGCAAATCACAAATTAGGTTATAAGATAAATCCTTTAATACGAAATGGAAATATTCAAATATTTTGACTACATCTTTGTGACTGCTGACTTCTTAGGACGGCTCAGGGTAACAAAATAATATTAGGCCTAAGTACATTTATAAATTAGAGTAATAATAATATAGTTTGGCTACATCTTACCAATATAAAATCTTAATTCCCTAACATCAATCATTAATTAAATCATAGCTATATTAATACATTTTAAATTTAAATAATAAATAACAATATCCTGCATTGAAGCGGGAAAATCCTTGTCTAAACAGCGAGGTATAAAATTGTGTGCAACAAACTACTAATAGTACACAAATTATAGATTCTCTTATTTCTTTCCAAAATTATGAATTTGATTAATTATAAAATATTCAATATAAATATTTGATTTAAAAATTTTAAAAATTTCTTTCTCGTCTCTCATCTTTTTTGAATAAATCTATTTTCCAATTCTTTTTTATTATTTTTGTATTTTTTTTTTACTTTTTATTTTTACTTTTCATAATATCAAATTTTATGCTTGTGAAATCTTCTTTATTTATTTTTTATTTTTTTCAATATTCAATTTAAATATATTCAATTAAAATTAATTTTTTATTATATTTATAAGTATGATAATTGAATTAGTATTAATTTTATATAAATATCAAAATTTAAAAATATTTTATTGTGCATTGCACGGGGTGCAAATGCTAGTTTTATTATAATTACTAGTAATTTATTTTATACTAGTACTTGCTTTCAAAATTAAAAATAAAAAATTATTAAAATTTATATTTTTAGTTCTACTAAAGAAAAACTGAATGGCCCAAAACTTAATAGTATGAAGTAAACCTTTTACATTAAATTTAAAATAATTATCTATTTGATATTTTTTCTAATCTAGCTATTCAAATATATAAGGAATTGAAATCATTAAAGAAGAAATATCAATTAAGTTAAGAAAATAGATATTGTCAATCTCATTCCCTTCTTCATTTTGTGAACCTTTTATGATTCATACCAATCACAATATAAAGTTATATGGATAGTTTGTTATGTATAATTTGATTGCAGAAACTCAAACACTCTCATGCTTTGAATTATAGCTAGCTTTCAACATTAATATTAAAATTTTAATAATTAAATGCACCTTCCTCTTCTTTTTGCATTGATCTAAGCTGGATCAGTGTGTACCAAAATAGTTTCCTTAGTTCTTAATTTATCTATACTTTAACGGACTTACTTTAATAGATAAAAATAATAAAATTTATCTTTTCAAGCTTCTTAATTATTTTTACTATCATTTAATCTAATTTTGCTTACTATATCATTGAAAATGTGTTGAAGAAATCATACTTTTAAAGATAAAATTACTCAATAATGTATGTAATCAATCATACAAAGTAAACGTCCGTCTAATCAACATATGCAGAGTACAAAAGAGGCATATGACATGTGATGGTGTATGGATGTATGTATTCAAATCTAGAGACAACCATAACCATATAGTTTGCTTGGCCACATCCAAATAATATAAATTGCTAAAGTGTCGGCAACGCCCAAGACATCTAATCTATTTTATAGCAAATCATGATATGGGCGGAATGTGTGCATATAATACATGGGATATATATAAGGATTGTGGTAAAAAATACATAAATTTAGAAAAAAATAAATGATAATTTTTACTTAAACTTTCAATTAAATTTAAAAAATACATGAATTTATATTTTTTGTTGCATTAATTTTCACCTGAGTTTGACTTTCGGTGAATATTAGCCGGAAGTTCACATGATCTTGGTCTAACTTATGATGAAGATGAGTATTTAGAAGCTCAGATGTCTAAGAATGCAAAATTTAATACTATATTAATTTGACTTAATTTTGACTATCAATTAAGTTTAAATTTGAAACTCAAATTTTGGTGAAAGTTGCAACAAAAATATAAATTAATGTATTTTTTTTTTGCTTAATTGAAAGTTCATGTGAAAATTTTCAATTTTTTTCAAAGTTCTTTTTTTGGGGCTGTAATGGGATCCTATTTCCTTTTGTTTTTGTTGTCCATCATTAATTTCACTTTTTAACAAAGATTTACTATAATAAAAATAATATTAATATATATAATTAACTAAAATTGAAGAAAAATGATTAGAAACTAAAAAAAAAAGTAAAAAGTAAATCACGGAGTGACCAACAAAAGTGGAATGAAGGAGATTCCATGTGAAGGGCATGCAACATCTCTCGTAGTATTGGTAGTAACTAAAAATCAATATGGATTCGGATTTTCATTCTAAAATTTCTAATGTTTTGGTTTGGATTTAAATTTTCAAATACAAATTCGAGTCTGTTCAGTTAAGAAAAAATATAAATGAAAATTTAATGCTGACCTTTAGTGCTGGAACCCACATAATTTGACATTACAAGCAAAAAATACATTAAAACTGCAACAAAAAAAAAATAAATAAATCAATATTGACATGCATGGAGGTCTACAATTATAATCATGCTTTACAAAATGCATGGCCATACAAAACGCCTTGCCGACACTAATCATACTGAATGGATTTGGCCTAATAAATTTACATGTGCTCCATTCATCATTTGTTCGGATTGAGACACAATGAACAAGACAGAGTTTAATGAAGATGAGTTTTTATATGTTTTGATATAAATACATAAATATTGGGGAACAATCGAATAGAAGTCATTTGATTCTGTTAACTATAAATTAATTTAGTTCCTAGATTTTAATTGATGGATGATCAAGATTGATTTAAATCAAACTGAATTACGTTTGCAAATTAATTAATGCCTTTTCTATAATTATGGTTTTTTATGTACTATAAAATAGACATAGTATACCTTCTATACCATTATGCTTTTTTTATGCTTAAAATTAGGACAAAATAAGGTTTGTTTTTACCAAATTCCCATCCCGGCCCATATGTGTATGCGATGAGTTTTTATGCGAAATAATGTATATATCTTTGTGTATTTATATGATCAATACGTACGTATTTATATATAGAGTGTTCAATAATTACTTTATTTTGATAATCATAAATTATGCAAAATTAATCGCGAAAATTAACTTTTAGTTAATAGAGTAATTAAAAAATTTCAGGAACGACTCTCACTATGTATAAATGTGTGTGCATGTGCATGATTTAATTATTTATAGCGAACAGCTATTTTTAAATAAACATTAGGACTAATTTCAAAAAAATAGAATAAACATTAAGACTATTAATTAAAATGACAGTAAAAAATTCGTAATGTCGCGGTTTGGTAGCTTCCAATTGATAGATTAGATGAAAAATACATACTTCTGTAATAATTTTATAGGGAATTAAAAGAGGCTATCGTAATCACCGACGGTCTAGCTAACTTTTAGTGCCTCCGACAAAAATGCAATTAAACATGTTAGCTTCTTAATGAATTTGTGATACTGATCGATCGCGACTCACTAAATCTACTGTTTTATACTATGTGTTCTAACTACAAAGCACATAAATTACAAAATAAATATCGAAAAAAAATCAAAGGAGCTCGAAAGATCAAATCCGCCAATGTTCAATTTAAAATTAAGTAGATAATAATTTTATAAATAAAGATAATTCATTGATACAATATTTAAAATCAATTGTAATTTAAAAATACATGATCAATAAAACCTATAAACCAAATTAAATTCATTTAATAATTTTTTTTAGTTAATCATTCCTTTTATTGTGTCTATATATATATATAGGATTTGGTTATACTAAGAAAGGACTTTTAAGTAAGTATAGAGAATGAATCTCAACCCTTGATTATTACTCCAAATCTAGCGGATGGCATTTTTTGAAAATTTTAATTTATGGTCAATTAATCTGCATTTTGACCAAATTAATTGCAAATTTTTTTTTTTTGAATAAGGGCATAAATGAAATTGACTCCATACGGATCTTTCATCTTCTACATCATATCCCAAGATTCACGCTGCAATTAAACACAAACCTATCGTATTGCTTCGTCTTCTTGGTTTTTTTTTTAATCCTGCTTTCTCAATCATTTTTATTTACATTTTCACTGCACATGGTAGACTTTGGCTACTTGTTCGATCGGCGGCTGGAGGTTTTTCGATTGGAATCGAGTTCGTCGGCTGCTTGTTCGGACAATGGCGATTTGGGCGACGTTACAAACGGCGATGGTTGGAATAAAATTGAGGGCGGCGGTTGTTGTTCAATCAATTTTTGGGCTCCTCTTCTTCAAACAGCATGGATGTTCAGTCATTAATTGTATATATTCAGTCACTTGATTGTGGTTGTTCAGTTTATTTTGTTTGCACATATATTTACATTTGATGTGTGGTTGTTCAGTAAGTGCCGAATAAATATTCAATCATCGAATTGCACATATTCATTAACTTAATGTGTGGTTGTTCACTAAGTATCATTCAGTCATCGAATTGCACGTATTCAGTAACTTGATTGTGAATAAAAATATAAATGGTATAAAAGAATTGCAAAAAAAAAAATCGAATGTAGATCGTTGGAGATAAGATAAATCAATTGAAAGCAAAATGATCACCATAATCCCACGAATTTCATTAGGGATTTAATTAAAAAGGGGACATACCATAAATAATGGGATTTCATCCGCTGACTATTACTATGATTTTACAACATTGACCTTTAGTTAATATATTAATTAGGGTAAATATCACTTTTTGACCCATCGTTTGAACGTTTTCTCAAATATATCCCACCCTAAGTATATTTACAAAACAATACCCATCGTTTCATTTTTTTTTCTTATTTGTGGCCCACAAAAATTTTCCGGCGATCGGTTTCTGACGTGTTCCGGCCAAGTGCTATGTAACTATTACACATCATCATTAAAAAAAAAGAAAAAGAAAAAGGAAATACACATAAGAAGTTAAAAAGCGTGTCTGGCTTCTCAATCTCTTAGAACATATGCAGAGAGAGGTGCAATGATGTACTCCAATATCTTGAAAATGGTTCGATTCCCTTTTACGCCCTAGGAACTCAATCTCTTATTCAACTCCATTATCAGTTTACATAGCAAATATAACAAAATGGCAGATTCACCAGTAATCCAAAAAATCAAACACGGAAAAACATAATTTCACCAATATTATGCTCAAGAAACCAATTTTACAAATACTCTGCTCAAGAAACTAATACTATGCGCAATACATGTTTAACAAGTGCAAAGGGGTTTCGCATAAACGGCAGAACTTATTTAACAAAGTATTATACTCAAGAAACCAATTTTACATTAAGAATGAATATGCACCCTTCATATCAATCAAACAAAAAGAATTGAAGAAAACTGAATTACAGAATTAATTTCATAGATATTTCAATCAAACATTGACTGAACGCTTTACTCACTTGTCTATGCCGGCGGAAAGTGACGGCAAGGGATTCAAGCACTTGTATATGGCGGGGAGTGACGACCAAAATTTGGTCTACAATCGGAGACTGCCAGAGCCGATTCTTTATCAAGTGGGGCGAGGGAGATGGCGGCGGGGGAATTAAACCCGGAGGAGATCGCAGCGAAGGGGAAAATCGACGGAGAAGTGCCTCTGTTGTGTTGATCGGAGGTAGGGTTGAAGATGATGGAAGATTTCGCATGAAGAATTTTGAAAAATATTGAAGATGAACCGTTAGTATCTTTTTGCTTAAGGAAACGGGTTGAATTGTTATTTTAGAGAAGCCAGTAGCGTTTCTTATGTGTATTTTTTTTTTTTTTTTAATGCTGATGTGTAATGTTACATGGCACTTGGCCGGAACACGTCAGAAATCAGTTGTCGAAAAATTTTTGCGGGCCACAAATAAGAAGAAAATGAAACGCTGGGTATTGTTTTGTAAATATGCTTAGGGTGAGATATATTTGAGAATACGCCCAAATGATGGGCCAAAAAGTGATATTACCCTATTAATTATATGAAATTCAATGCATGAGATTCATTCTCCATTCCTACAATATATATTGTTTTCTTAGTTGATCTTCTCTCTCTCTCTCTATATATAGTTGGGTAGTGAGAATAATTATTTTTTTAAGAAATGGGAATAACGAATAAGCTAATATATATGTACGATTAAGCTGAATGTAATGTACAAATAATCATAATTCATTTAATGTGGTGAAATGTTTGTCCATCCGAGATTCAAATCCAAATTTGAATGACTATTCGTGCATTACAAACAATTTATTCGAAAATTTATATTAACTTATTCGTTATTACTCCCTCCGTCCCACGTATCTTGACACGTTTGGTTTCGGCACGGGAATTAAGAGTTGTAGATTAGTGTTTTAAGTGTGTAGTTAAAGTATAAAAATGATAAAGTAGGTGAGAAAATATAATAAAAGTGATAAAGTAAAAGACAAAAGATAATAAAAGTAATAAAGTAGGAGAGAGAATGTAATAGTATTACCTTATTTAGAAATGTGTCAAGATTCGTGGGACGGCCCAAAAAGGAATACGTGTCAAGATTCGTGGGACGGAAGAAATATCATTTTATACAATTAATTTAAATAAATATCAATTACTCTCTCTGTCCGCCAAGAGTATGTCACAATTGTCATTTTGGGCGTCCTCAAAAAGTATGTCACTTTCCTTTTTAAGTTATGGTCTCACATATTTTCCTTATCATTTATCCTTACAAACACCCATTATTTACAAAAAAAACCCACCTCATATTCAATTCCAAGCACTCATTTTAAACAATGGTGGAACTGGAACCCTTTTTCCACTACATAAAAATCACCAACTATTTTATTAAATCTTGTGTCCAGCCAAAGTGACATACTCTTGGCGGACGGAGGGAGTATATATAATTTGAATATTTCACGTTCTAAATTCATTCTCATTTATAAATATATTTAGTTATTTTGACTTGATACTTTCTCTCTATATGCTCTATTCATTTGTAAAAAATACTCCTTCCGTCTAGGGGTGTGCAGTGGGTCGGACCCGGACCGACCCGTCGGGTTTGCTGACCCAAAAATTTAAGAAAAATGGATCGACCCGGACCGAAACTTTTGTGCGGGCCGATCCGGGACCGGGCCGATCTGGGACCGGGCCGAACTCGAGCAACAGGTCCGGTTCGGGTCAGACCCGCTAATAACCTACTTTTTTTTTCTTATTTTTTTCCTTGTTTTTGCACCTATTTTTCAGATCTAAAACATAAAAAATACGATACCAAAACACATATCATAGTCTCAAATATTCGCAATCCACAATCACAAAAAACAAAACATAAATCACAATCAATCTATTACATAATATGAATTAAATATTAAATATATAAATTAAATATTAAATTTATATGAGTACCAAGTCGGTTTCGGGTTCGGCGGGTTCGACCGGGTTTAGACCCTGACCGACCCGGACAAAATTCGGTCCTTAAAATTAGACCCAACCCTGACCGAACACCTATAATGGGCCGGTTCGGTGGCCGGTTCGGTTCGGACCGAACCTGTCGGTCCGGGCGGGTTCAGCGGGTCCGGGTTGTGTTTGCACACCCCTACCTCCGTCCCACTATAAGTGAGACTATTTCTATTTTGGATGACCTACCATAAGTGGGATTCTTTCCTTTTTGCGTAGAAATTTTACCCTTTAAACACCTTTTCATTTTTTCACATACACACAAAATACACTTTTCTTAATTTTCGTATTCAAAAAAAGGATATCATTTTTAGTGGGACGGAGGGAGTAGTCTCTTTTGTTGTTTTCGGATGTTCATAAAAATTAATCCCTTGTTATTTTTGAAAATTTTCTACTATATGCATTGTGGCCCCCTTTCTGTTCTCACAATATAATTGATTTTCATTATTAATACTATTTTTTAAATGGAATATTTTCTTCATATATTCACAATATATTTAATTATTTTTCTTAAAATTTATATCATATCATGATTCGCGACTGTGGGGTTTGGGTTTTCGTCACCCTGGGGGTTATTGGAGTCCACGTTGATTGCATCTCATCTACTCTATAATCTATGTTATTAAAAAAATTGCATATTATTTAAGTGCATTTATTAAAAAAATTGCATATTATTTAAGTGCATTTACAAAAGTGATTAGAATTTGGCTTAGCCTACCTGAAATCCAATTACCCTTAATTAATTGGCTATAATTAATTATATCTGTCCATTTGCTTACTAACAAACACGTGGCATTATTTCCACTTTGGCTTCTCATTTTCAAACCACTTCCCAAGTGCATGGAGTCTGCCTTTCACAATTAAGCATTTATTTCTTTCATATTCATTACCAACCCAACCTTTTTTTACTTTAAATAATTCGAGTGAATATTATTTTCGTATAAAGGCATGCACAAGTTATAAATTGTGAAAATTTTACAACTTGCTCATCTTTTCTTTCTTAAAAAAAAAAAGAAAAAATTGCTGCTGCATTTGTTCTATTTGATGGAATATTGTCCAAAAATTGTTCGCAACATCAATTTAATTTGTTGATATGCATCTGACACTAACTTTCATAAATAATAGAAAACATTTCTCAAATGAAACGAGTCATGCTCAAGTCAAAGATTTATGTTCTTTTCCCTCTCCTTCTCTTACAAATAGATTTGGACAAAACTTGGGATATATTAATCTTTACAGAAAATTAAACAAATTATAAGTATATTTTATAAAATTAATAAAATTTTATTAATATTATTTACTTATGCATTTAAACCTGCATGGTGATTGTTTTTTTTTTTTTTTTTTTGAGATGTGGGCATCAACAGCAGGATACCACGCATTAATTAGTTAAAGCCCAAAATATTATCTAATAAGCCCAATATGTATCGTTATTTTGATCCAAGAGTTTGAGCCCATGAAAATATTTCACCGTGCAGTTGGAAACAAAAGAAACAGCAATTTGTTGTTCCTGTCAATCCTGTCATCAATTTCCATTAATTTTGATATTGAAATCAAAACCAAAACTTATAATGAAATGTCAGCATAAACAGGGACGGATTCAGAATGTTTTGACTGTGGGGGCATAAATATATTATAAGAGTGTATTTATTTTGGTTTAAAAATTTGCATTGAAAATTAGTAGATAAGAAAAGATAAAAAAATATTATCTTTTTAAAAAAAAAAATTTATCATATATTTACTAGAAATGAAAAGATGAGAAAATATTGAAAAATATTTTCATATCACCACACAAATATAATATTATCCAACATTTGAGAAATAATGAGTGAAAATAAGCTTGTCCGAAAAAAAAATTCACCCTGTCCGGAGAATTTTTCTAATCAAAGCAAAATATTGCTCATTTAAGTGCTACTGGGTTTCGAACACAAGACCTGTCAATTGAAAAACAGCACCTAAACCAAATGAGCTAGGAGCTCAATTGGTATATATATATATATATATATATATATATATATATATATATATATATATACATATATACTAATAAAATATTTAAAATTTGTGGGGGCACGTGCCCCAGAGTGGGGTACGTGCGTATGTCTCTGAGCATAAATAGTGGGTAATTCGCCCTAATTCTCAACTCCCAAAAAACAAAAACAAGTAAGAAATCAAATAAACAATTACATCAAGAGCATTGAAGGTAGAAATTAATATTTTTATGTATGCATCGGATAGCATTTAGGGGGATGAAATTGAGATGAAGGAGAGGTGTCTGTTAGAATAACACGAAATAAACATGTGATGATTGTTCTCGTAGTGTATTTAAAAAAAAAAGAGAGACAATCAATAATGATTCTTCATTTCGTAGCTTACTTCGCAAAATGTATGAAATTATGTAAGTAGGGGAGTGGTTATTTTACAAACAATGAAACAATATTTATCACATAGAATATATAAGTCCATTATGAATTCGATATGAAAAATAATTAATAAAAAAAATTCCAAAATTTGCCACCTGCTAGGTTGAAAATAATTCATATTTTTGACCACTTATCACAAAATAGAATATGAGTTTTTGAAGTATTTATGTTTAAATGGAAATTAATAGCCAATTATTTATTTCAAATAAGTCCCCCATCTTATTTAAATCAATAAATCTATGCAGCCACATTGTGGCCACCCACACACTAATATAATAAGGATAATTTTGATTTATTTAATTTATTTTTTTAAATAAAAATAGGATCTAGTTATTTTATTATATTCTCTACATTGTACTTATTTTTTTAAATTTTTTTTGCATTTTTTATTTTTAATTTATTTTTTAATAAAAATAAAAAAGTTACCAAAAAATTGCAAAAAAAATACTATAATATAGAGAATATGATAAAATAACTAAATCTTATTTTTATTTTAAAAAATAAGCTAAATAAATTAAATTATTTTCTACTTAAGTAAATTGTGGATAGCCACAATGTGGCTGTTTAGCATTACTCTATTTAAATAGTACAAAGTTGAAGATGGAATTCAAGCATTCAAATATTGTTATTGCACTGACAAAAAAATGAAGTTCAGTTGCTGATATCGATGTTTCTCCTAGCTCCAATCAATACTTCCTCCTATATATCCTTTTTGTTTGTCATCCTAAGCTTAAGCACACTTTTTAATAAAAAAATATTATACGCCCAACATAACCTCATTAAATACCACTTATTTTAGTGGAGTATATTAATTAACCCAACATGGATAACCAAAAAAAAAACTAAACACTCTTGATCTTCTTATAGTATATCAAATCATAGCAAAATACTCGAAAATATTTTCTTTGGCATGTGACTTATGAGTTCTCTTTTGGAAATAGGAAAAGTCAAATTGTTTGTGATTAATGCAAGAGTATTAAATAAGGTTAATATTGATACAAATTCTCAAAACGTCAATTATAAAACAAATAATTTAGAATGGTGAAACGACAAAGAAAACGGATAGGAGGAAGTAAATCGTAATTAAGTTCAAGTCTTTTAAATGATTCTAAGGATAGTATATATGTGTGTGAGCGTGTCAAATAAATAAATAAAAGAAGCTTATAACTATATAATTAGAACGATAGATAAAACTCAACTCCGACCAAATTTAAAAAGACGTACATAGAGTGACTCCAACCCCAACACATAGAAACCTTACTACGGGGAGAAACCCTAATACACGGAAAGGAAAAAAAAAAAACCAATAAACCCCAGATATATAGGCGAATCATAGACCATGATCCATATCATGGGGCCGGGGAGCCACCCCCGTTTGGTACAAACGGGATAGTGGGCTGGACCGGGGTGCACTGGACCCCGGGAAATGAGCAAAACGAGGGTGAGCCAAACGCAAAACCGCCCGGGCCGGGAAAAGACCCACTCGAACCCGAGTTAGGAAACGGTCCGCCAAAACTTCCAAAGGTCTGAGGCTGATCAACTTGCTTGAGAGTTCTTGCTCCATTCACATCCATTGCGAGTGCACCAAGTAACAAGGTGAGGCCGAGGAGCACCTTACCAAAACCTACCTCCATCTCTTCAAATCTCTTCACTCTTTTTGTGTGTGTTTTTGGCCTGAAGGTATATACCCTTATTTATATTTGAGAGGAATATATGTTGTTGTGTTGGATGGTGATGTGTTGATGACAATGAAGAAACAAATGGAAGGGTAGGTGCATGTGCGATTTAATGCAACTACTGCTAATTTATGATCACTCAATGTTTTCTTGATTTATTAAACTTGCTGCTACACTTTTGCGTATCATTTATTTGATCTCGTACCTATTTCAGTAGTGTTGAAGGTGTAGGGTGACTTATGTTATCCCAGTAATTGAGAGTACCACAACGGACACGTTTTCATTATTACTTCATTCCTCTGTCCACGATAAGTATGGTGTGAATGTGAGACCGCGAATTGATATTTTTAAGCCTTAATTTACAGAACAATTACTTGAAATTTGATAAAATTGTTCATCAATTTAGAAAGGAAAAAAAAAAAAACTTCATGGGTCTCACCCAACGGAGGAGATCAGGAGATGTATTATTAAAGATGCTCCCATGATCAGGATAAATGAAATGCATGTGCCATCGGAAGAGAGCACCAGTCATGAATTGAATAATTGAAAGAAGAAGAGAAAAAAAGACCTAATCCACTTCCAAAAACGAATTTTGTATTCTTAATTCATAATCTTATCCACCATGGGAGAAAATAGAGCGTTTCTCACTTTCCATATGCTCCAACAAGGCAACAAACACATTGCCAAATAATTAATATTTAAAATCTTCTTGAAGTATTACTACTGAATCCCAAGTCATCCATAACACTTTCTCCATATTTCGTAAGAGATTTTACAGGAACATATAAGATGATCATCAATATCTTCCAAGAGATAATAACACAAAATACAAAAATTTTTCATGTTCATAAAAAACAATCCTCCTTTTTACCAAATTATCCTTATAGGAGCTGGTTTCATCTCTTCACTCTTTGCATTTATAGATCTCTTACCTAACTGATTCTTCAAAATTCTGCAACTTATACCCGTTATTGTACTGTGCCGTACAAGAAATTGAAACTCATCTACACATTAATGTGTCAGGTACGTAGCCAGACATTGAAAAAAAAAATTGTGTGTCCAATGAATCAAGGCTATTTGAACAAAATTTGTCCGGATAAAAAAAAAAAGTTAAATACTTTAAAAATTTAATTTATTTAAAAAATTTAGTTCAAATTTATAAAGAATTTAGTTAGTTTTATGTTTTTCACAATAAAAAGTTTAGTTCAAATTTTAAAAAATTGTTAAAAATTTACAATGTGGAGAAAATAATAAAACTAACTAACTTCTTTTTTTTTTTTGAACCAAAAAATTTAAATAAGTTTATTTTTAAAAGTAGCTAGTTACCATATTTTGTCCAAATAGCATTATTATTTGGTTTATTAGGTGACATACATGTGTTGTTGCACACATTTTTTTTTCTTTAGAGTGCTAAAGGATATATATAAAAAAAACTTCATTCTCTATAAATCAGCGGTATTTTGCATTCTTATCTTTTATTATTATTATTATTATTATTATTATTATTATTATTTACGCGTAATTATAATTGTAAGAAGTACGAGTACAAACATTGATTATATTAATCCAACTAAAAGATTGATTATTTAAATCTATATATTTATTTCAATTTAAACACATAAAACACAACAAGAAAACATTTTTTTACCGAGGTATTGCCAATGGAAACTATTCACTCGGTAATTACCGAGCAATTAACGAGAGTTTTTCGAGATATAATATAGTTTGAAGTATACCGACAATTTACCGAGGGAATACCGAGTAAAAACTTTACCGAGAGATTATTTTACTCGGTAACTGCTAGTTTTAATTTTATTCATATTAAAATTAATTATAAATTAATAATTTTTTATTGCCGAGTTACTTATTTTCTCGGTAAATGGTTTACAAATGTACCGAGTAAGCAAAATATCTCGGTAAATTACAACTAAAAGTACCGTTGCCACTTTTTCCTTGTAATATTTCCCCTTCCCGCCCTACTATCTCTCTCTAATTGAACAAATTCCGCAATTCTGTAAGCTTCGGCCGCCGCTGCCCGCTGCGCACCGCACCGCCGCTGCCCGCTGCGCACCGCACCGTCGCTGCCCGCTGCGCACCGCACCGCCGCCGCCCGCTGCGCACCGCGCCACCGCCGTTGCTCTGTTTCGAAATCGCGGATGGAGTTTTATTGAGGTTAGTTTTTTCTTTCTCATAGTTGCCATTGTCGCTAGTTTCAACCATACGAAACCAAAATTCTGCAGACAAGGAAGTGATGATGGTATCGATGTATGTGTGTTTCATATTTCAAATCGCGGATGCAGAATTTGTTCGATTTCTATCTTATTTCTTAAATTTTTTGGAGCTCAGTCCTAGTTTGGGGTTTAGTTTTTTATTTAAGTTTGGAGCTCCATTTTTTGGAGCTCAATCCTAGTTGATTTAAGTTTCCGATGCAGAATTTAGTTTTTGATTTAAGAGTCCACATAATATAGTTTTTTCGATTACTGCAATGCTCTTGTGCTTTTTCTTAAGTGGTTATTTCTCAATACTATATGCTATGTGTATGATTGTGTTGTGACCATTTTGTTGGTCATTTTTGTTTTAATCAGCGTTCTTGTGCTCTGATTTTGGATATGTGCACTTGTTTGAATTATGCTTTCTACACCTTGAAATTATTCTCCATAAATTTATTTATGTTTCCATGAAATTAAATTGCTCTAGTTGATAGAAATTCCCCACATCCCTGAAATTGCTAGGAACTATCTCTGGTATTTCTGGTTCTTTTTCTCCAGCATGACTATTTTACAGTGTTAGACATATGACGTCATGTCTTTTCCTTTCCTTTTTTCCAAATATATTAGCTCAAGCGTGATCAACTCATCTGTCATGTATGTCTCAGTGTTTATTGTACGATTAATATCTCTTATGCCCTACATCCTCTTCTATCAGCTGGACGTAATAGCTTTCAGACGTGATGGACGGCAATTGCCAGTATATAGCGAGGTTCAGAAATGGGACTTCTCCCATGTTGTCTTTGCTATTAATGTAACTCTCACCTCAACATATGCACATATTTAGCAAAAATGATGATAGTATCTTCTATTGCAGTTAGTATCAGAGCTGTATAAAGAACAGGGGAGTGGTGTTTATGTAATTGCTGCAACAAATCGGTATGTGATGCTTCACGGTTTCATCATCTGCTACCTTTGCCCTTATGTTGACATCTCTTATCTTACTGACTTATTGGCAGATTGTTGTATATATAAAATATGGTAATGCATACAATAATCAAATAAATACAAATTGGTATGATTTTCATAGGATTGTGCAGCAGCTTCTAACTTTTATGTAGATGAAAATATCATGAAGTTGTTATATGAAGGCTTGACAATAAGCTATAGATAATGTATATTGGTATATTGGTGACAAGAAGTCATACTAAAACTATGCAAAATATAGGGCTTTGCAGATTTTTAATTGGTGCTTGACTTGATCATCTAGGGCTTTCTTTCTCTTCACTCTCTATACGAACAGGTAAATTGATGCTTAAACTCTTTGTTTTTAGCTTATAATCTGTGATTCTTTTTTACTATTTTGTCTGAATTTGGACAGTTTTTTTCTGTTTCAACTCAAAGATAATCCCTCCTGCTTTATGATTCCTTTAAAGAATGCATAGCATCATTAGTTATTGATAAGATATTGATAAGGTAGCAATTGGCTGTTTTCATGTTCTTAAAAGCTAGTTTGACCATCCCAACACCTATATTCATGAATGTACGTATCTTAAATTAGATTGAATTGTTTATGATAAAACTAAGCCCAAGAAGATTATAATTTTCTCATCTAATAAATTAATTTGTCAGTTTTGCTAACTTGTATTCTTCCCCTGCAAGTTATTCACACATTTGTGGCTGTGTGATTTAACACTATGATTCTAAATGCTTGGCTGCTAAGCCCTGTTACTACTGTTATCCGTACACTAATTTTGTATTTTGCCTCTTTGATATTCCCTCATATATTTAATTTATGTCTTTTGTAGTATATCACTCCGTGCTTGACTCGTGAGAAGTATAGGAAGAAGTCAAGCACAAGAAAAGAGATTGAAAGATTCTGAGCAGAAGGTTAGTTTTCTTTTATTTAGAAATCAAATGGCAGCCATGATCATATTTAAAAACGTTAGATGAGCATGTATCTAGGTAGTAGATGGAGATTAGGTTTGGGGATGGCTGTGTTCCATCCCATTTGTTGCTGTGGTGATGGCTTGGAGCCGCGTATGTGTTTTTGTGTAAAATAAAAATAATCTTTAACTTTGAGATATAGATAAAAATACTAATTTAATTTTCTTTAGGCATTTGGTGAAATGAGTGAAAATCGTCAGTGGATGTATAGGCGGTTTCTTTCCAATGGTGATTTCAATCCAGAATTTCTATCGGGACTGATGAGTTGGACTTTTATGGGCGCTTGTTAGAAGTTTGTGTGTTAGAGTATCCTGGCCTACCAATAAAGACAACGGTGTTATTCAAATGTGAGTGGTTTGATCCATTACCTTCTGGGACATCGGTTCATAAGGCATTCAAATTAGTTTCTATAAACCACAAGCTTAGGTACAAGAAGTTTGAACCATTTGTCTTAGCAAATCAAGCTGTCCAGGTGTACTATTGTTCATATCCTAGTCTAAAGAAAGATAAGACAGATTGGTGGGAAGTATGTAAAGTTAAGGCTAGATCTATTGTAGAAGTTCCATATCAAACATCTACATCAACATTAGATCCACCTTTTCAAGAGGAAGAAATGGTTATGACTATGATGGTTAGTGAAACACCAATAGATGATGACAACACATTAGTTCATCCAGAAGGTGGGATGATAGACATTGATGAGATTGAGGAAGAAACTGATGAAGACATAGTCTTTTCTGATGATGATGATGATGGTGGTGATGAGATTGTCAAATTCGTGCCCCATCACCTGCAAGAAATTAATGACACATGTCGTAAGAACTCCATATTGCTTAAGCATAATTTTCTGTTGCTTTTTTACATACCTTAAGGCCAGCCATTTTCGTCCCATACTCTTTGTACAACTCTAAGCACAGCCTAGAGACCTCACTTTCTTCAATATGCATGTGATGCAGCATATACTCTGAAGTTAAGGTGAAACATGAATAGGTATCATAATCTATCCAAAATCACATAGATCATACAAGCTGTTAGTAGAGCATGGGATAAGAATATGCAAGTATCTTCTATATTCTTGCGACAAGACATGTTGATCCCCAAACTCAAAGGGTATAGAGCTGTTAGTAGAGCATGGGATAGGTATATGCCTTGATGAAATCCATGCATGAAAACTAGTGGAACAAACTTTGAACTAAGCTTGATTTTTGAGAAGAGGCTCTTTGTTTATTGCACAATGGATTATGATTGATTTAGATTTTTGTTTAATAGTCTTTGAAGGAGGGAATTCCTGTCAAGAAGTGCGTGTATGATTCCTTCAAGACATTGCACTTGAATAAAGATGGAACGTATACCTACAAGAAGGCTGAAAAAGTTGATGTAAGTTTTTTTATATTTAAAATCAATATTTATGAGTTGTAATATACCTTTAATTAATTTTTCAATATATGACTTTTAATTTTTACTAACTAGGCGAGAGTGAAGGCGATTGCTGAGGAGCAAGGAGAAAGTGCTGATATGAATCAGATATATCTGGATGAGGTGATGGGAGGCCGCCTCGATAAGAAGCAGAGGATGTTCGGCACCGGTACCCTTGCACGGAGTCTCGTGGGCGGTACATCACAGACTTTCCATTCACAGCAGGTTGATGCTCGAATTGAAGAGCTGCAGCAGCAGCTTCAGGAGGAGCGTGAGCATAGACAGCAGGAGCTTCAGGCGGAGCGCGAGCACAGACAGCAGGAGCTTCAGGCGGAGCGCGAGCAGAGAGCCCGATTGGAGGAGTCACTTCGGTTAACTAATGAGATGCTCCAGCAGTTCTTGAGGTCCCAGCAGTCGAGGAGTAGTGGCTCAGGAGGATCTTAGCTATATCATGTAGTATATTTAGTACATTTTGATGCATTATTATGATATTTCGCTTGGATTTAGTTTATTTAGTACTTTTTATGTTATTATGATACTTACATAAATATATTGTTGGATATTGAACAATTTCGAATGAATTTTAAATTATGTTTAGATTATATTGTGATTGAATTTATTAATAAACAGGTCGTCGTAAATAGGTACGTAAAAAATATAAATGAAAAAAGCATAAAAAATAAAACTTTACCGAGGGATTACCGAGGGAAATTCCGTCTGTAATTTGAAAAATATGTCCGTAAATCACCGAGAATAACCCATTTCTCGGTAAAAATTAGGCATTTACCGAGGGATTACCGAGGGAAATTCCCTCTGTAATTTGAAAAATATGTCCGTAAATCACCGAGATAAACCCATTTCTCGGTAAAATTAGGGCTTTTACCGAGGGATTACCGAGGGAATTTGCACTCGGTAAATATTTTGACGTAAGCCGACACGACACCCGACGAAAATATACCGAGAACAGATATCTCGGTGAATTACTCGGTAAATTTACCGAGTGAATTTTTACTCGGTAAAATTTTTACCGACATTGAAAATAACGGCGGGTCGTTTTTATCGGCGATCTCTCGGTAAATAAATTACCGAGGGAAAATGAAGCAATTACCGAGGGAATATTCCCTCGGTAAAAAAATGATTTTTTGTAGTGAAACACCCAAAATTTGTTCTTATCTTAATTAGGTGACATGGCAAAAGATGCCACATCATATGTTTAGTGATTTTATTACATTACATCATATGACACAAACATCAAATTTTTCCACGATGATAATAATTACGAACGACCGCAAGTGTGATGAGAAAAGCTGTGTTTTGGGATTAATTTTGGAGGTGTGTTTCGATGAAGTTGCGTGTGCACAGTGCGTCCAACTTGGATCGGACCCTAACCATGAATATTATTCAATTCAATCTAAAATTCTATTTTAATTCAATTTATTTAGGAGGTATTTACTTTGAGGACTAACCTTAAAATAAATTGAAACTTTGGAAGTCACTGTAAATTAAAGTTATATTTATAGTATAAATTTAGACTAAAAAGTCACTGTAAATTAAAGTTTGAACTATATGTAATGGGCCTTGATCGGGCCGAATCCGTTCAAGCAATAATCGATGAATCCACATTTGAACGACAACGCCATCTGCAAATTTCGACTTTACTCAAACTTCCCAAAAGAAATGTTGGATACGATTTCAATAGGACAAAGGAATAAATAAATTAATTAAATATAAACTTGTTTGAATCTTAATTATTAATAGTATCATCTTCGATCTTTATGTCTCGTCGCTTCATTTATAGTCATTTTCTGACTAAAGTTTCAAAATAATTGACGTTAAATATTCTCTTCGTGTTTACTGTACCACACCTCGCATCTACGTTTACGCAAAAAAAAAAAAATTAAGAGGAAGTGATACGAATTTTAAGAAAATATTATTAAATGTATTGATAGTAGATAAAAAAATATATTGAGAATTGTGAATATGTGAAAATAAGGATAAGTGTATTAAGTGATGAGTATAGTCCAAAAATAGATTAATTTTTTTTTGGACATCCGTAAAACGAAAAATAGAAAGTTCTTTCATGTACAAATGGTGTAATATAATTGAAATGCTATATTATTGAACGTGTTGCACCACTGAAAAAAAGCTCATTAATAATCTGATTCAGCTTATATCTTGTACAATCTACCCAATAGATATATACATAATATGTTATATTGTGATCTCATTTATAAATATGCCTGATCGTTCTAAAACGGCTTACGAATATACTGAACATTTCAAAAATATCACCAACTACTATTAATTAAAAAATTACAAACCATAATCGATGTCTTTACAAACCATCAATAAGAAAACCAATTACTTGTTAGACCATACTATATTATTCAAGTCTTGAGCATTCGATGTGTGGTGATACTCAATAAAGTCCTCTGCGCTCCAGAAATGCACTTGCTGCTGCGGCTGCGGCGGCGATGGCATGTAGGGTCGAGTTCAGAGACCAATCTGCACCTTTGCCTCATAAAATAAGTGGACCCTACCTATTTTACACTCTTAACCCTTTATTCGACCCTACCTATTTTACACTCTTAACCCTTTATTCTTAATCTCCGTGCCCAACTCAAAAGTGTCAATTCTATAGTGGGATGAAGGGAGTAGAAAAAATACCTTAGTTATGAAAATAGAGAGAGAAGCGAGCAGGAGAGAGAAATGGAAGAAAGGTAAGGAATTTCCTTAGGAACGGAAAGAGGTGACGTATATATAGAGGAAATAGGAAACCCTAGTTGGTATTAGGATTTAAGGCTAAACAAAATATATAACCAAACACCACCTAAATGAGCAATTCACGAGTTGGCTAAAAGTGTATATGTATTTACATAGAGAAAAGAACTTATACTAATGTAGAAATAGTTAAATTTGTTTGATCATCTAGTTAGGGTTAATCCCTTGCCACATTATAAGGTGCAAAACCACAATAATGATCATAATAAATTTGGCGACAGTAGTCCTTAGACATCTCCTGCTTCTTCATCCAAACCCTCTCAACACTACGGAAGTTGAGATTATAAACAAACAGCCCTCTATGCCTCCAAAACAGCACCACCTCATCCTTCTCAAACCCCACCACTCTCACCACATGATAACTAGCCGTTACGCACCTCGGCTCCATCACAGGATACTTGCTCGCATCCCAGCTCAGATCGATCTTCCACTTCCTGCACCACCTCCACTTCCCGTAATCCTCCAACACCCACACCTCCACCGCCGCCTCCCGCCGCCCCACCACGCAGAAGCACAGCTCCTCCTCCTCCCCTCTCGTCACCAGGTATCCGTTGAAGTACACCAGCTTCAGCAGGTAGTCCACGAAGGGGAGAACCTTCACCGTCAACTCCTCGCTCATCACGTCGAACACCGTGATCACGCCGGTGTACCAATGCAGCGCGCCGTTGGCCGCCGCGGGGCTGCCGTCGACGGAATCTAATTCGGATTTCCAAGGGCGGAATCGGAAGTAGGGATTCGCGATTGGCCTCCATCTTCGGGTTTGGAACGAGTAGATCTGGTACTCGTAGCCGAGATCCGGATCTCTTTTCCCCCCCACTGCGAGAATTCGATGCTCCTTCGCGCCAGGGTGGAAGAAGAAGGCGCAGGGCTGAGGCGTGGGGATGCCTGCAGGTGGTTGAATTATGGTGATTGCTTCGTCGGAAAGAGGATTGAAGACGCCGTATTGAATGCGATCGCGGTGGGTGGAGGATAGAAGGACTAATCCGTTGCAACTTGCGACGAAAGTGGCGTTTTTGAATCCGCCGCCGGGAAGCTTGCACTCCTTCTCCGAGTCGCCGTCGATGATGTAGAGGCGGAGATTTTTAGGGCAGAAGTAGCGGAGGATCGGGGGTCGGCGGCGGCGCGGCTGGGGTTTGGGAGGTTGGAGAAGAAGAGGGCGCTTCTTTAATAGGATTGATGTTTCGTCCTCATATGCAAAGTAATCATCATTGTTGCCTCTAATTTTGTTGAGAATTTGAGTGATCCAAGAAAAGCATTCAGACTTCATGTTGCCTACTGCATCACAAGGAAAATAAATTAATTAAACTTCTCTCGTGAATGAAGAAAATTAAGAAGAAATTAATGAAACATTGACATCATTAGTATAGCTATCCTTCAAAGTAATAAAAAATTCATAGAAATAATCAAGACAAATTAATAATGCAATTCATATGCATGGTTACCTTCAACAGAGAAAATTAGGGCTAGCTAGCTGCTGAGGATGAAATAATGTGTCTCTGCTATCGGCGATGAATTTGTGCGTGAAGATATTATTATACCATATATTGGTATTATATATAATAATTAGTTTGTTTTAGAACTTGAGTAGGAATCGACTTGTTTATACTGTAGTAATCAAATTAATTAAATAGTAGTTGTAATAGAACTCTTACTCATGTTTCTGTTCAATTAGAATTGGTTGTGGCACTTGCATGTTTCGGGGTTTTTGTTCTCATTGTCATCACGTAACCAAAAACGACAACGAAAATTATTCTACATATTATTATTCAATTATACTTTTTTTAGGGAATTTTCAATTATACTTTTAATAATTAATTAAATGGAAGGAATTTTAATATAGAAACATTATTCATAAATACACTCAATACTTATTATAGACAGATCCGATCACCTACCCACCGTGGGCAAACATAACGTGCCCACCACTGATGTGGCAATGTTAATTAGGAAGGATAATTGATAAATCTTACTCTAATTAAAACAAGTCTGACTATCAGAAAACTAAAATAAATCCACATCTTTTCAAAAAGTTACAAATCTAGCCGGGGACAAAATTTTAAATTAGAATTATGAGATGTATATTTTAAAATTATATGGAAATAAAAAAATATATTGGACCAATCGAATTGTAAAAATATTCTAACATTTAAAATACATTTAGATAAAAATAAAATCCTACCTTTTACAGAAGATATATATATATATATAAAATCGGAATTAAAATTTTGGTGGTGGTGGTGGCGGCGGTGGCGGTGAAAATTCTCAACGATCCTACTAAGCTTTTATTTTATGTACCAAAAAATTTATTCGGGGATAAATTTGTATATATTGTTTCTCATACTTTGGGTATTAATTGGTCGAAATTGATAATTTAGGAAAGATTTGAAAAAATGATGATAGTATTAGATAAATTAATGTGTAAGCTGTCGAATTTCAATGGAAATGACTTCTACGTGATAATTTATAAGTAGAAAAGATAAATTTTATGTTTGGTAAATTTCAACCATCTAAAATCGTTGGTCGTAGTGGAATATAACGGTAAATCAAAACTATGAGACTAATGTGGTTCAATCAGCCATTCAAATCCGTTTAAAATCTATTTATTCATACCCGTATCAAACACAACAATACTTGCTAATTATCTAAACCTGTTTGAGTTTATGAATAATATCTCTTATAATAATATATTGAATATATGCCGCAATAACAACCTGAATATTACAAAGTAAATATTAATAATAAAAAAGAATAAATAACAAAATATTAAAAATTAAAGAAAATTCTTTATAGACATAATGTTCGAACTTCGAAGGGACTCTTCACCTCGGAGAATTTCACATACTTCACTGCCCAAAGTCTTGATTTGATGAGTCTGACAATTGACTTAGGCCCTTGTAACATGAAATTTATGGTTACAACTTGGGCCGAGTTCAATCTTCATTTGATTAGGATTGAAATTATAGAATTTAATATGAATGAAATGAGAAATGGAAATGTTTTTCCTTTTTTCTTTTATGTTTATCTATAGCAATTAGACAATATGGTCCAAATTTAAAGTACCACATATATTAGTAATCGGGCCAAAATTTCGATAGTTAGAACCTCATTGTGATAAAGTTGCAACGATAAGGACTCCGATATTAGTAACTCTAATGTTTGGATGAGGACATAAAAAAATGATTAGGGTAAAAAGTGATATTAATTCTCTAATTGCATACATTCTCAAAAAAAAAAAAAAAAAAAAAAAAAAAAAAAAACTATAATTGCATACCCTTTGACCTATGTTTTTACAATGTAGCCTAATATCGGGTCTGCTATAATAAATCCTAATCGGCATAATTATCTTCCTATTTCATAACGCGCGAATATTTTATTTGATCTAAAATAACTAAAGCATGCGCCGGCGCCTCGTAACTCAAATCTTCCTTAATAGCTCAAGATTACCTAAATGAAGACAACATTTTAGGAAATAGCAATGCACAAAGTTGATGGTTTCATAACACAAATTCAGGGGCAAAAAGCAAGAACAATATGCATAACTTCCAAAAATACTTTCTCAATACAAGAACAAAAAGTTCCCGAAAGAAGAAGAATAACACAAATGATAAAGATAATGAATCCATCTGCGGCGTGACTTAACTCTGTTGGACGATGAACTTCACCACAATAGAGAGCAGTAAACGAGTTGCCCGGGCCTACGACATGATGCATTCGATAGCTTGCTTGCAAATGCCAGTCATTGTAGCCTCAGGCCCGTAAACCTAAACCAATAATGTCCGTATTAATCATAGAACCCATATAGATGCTGATCAAGATTATTTCTCACATTTAATATTAAAATTGCTAGCTTATTCAGATCAAAGTAAACCAGCATTAGGAAATTCAAATGACTTAATGAAGATAGAAAATTTAAATTTCAAAGGTTTCTCTGAGCAAACTCAGATGTTTAAACGTAGATTGACTGACAGTAAGATAAGAAGGTATGACAAGTCAAATACAGCAAATATGGGATAGGGGAAACGTCATTTCATACCTCAATTGGAAGTCCAAGTTCTTCTCCCACAGCCCTCATTCTAGCCAAACCAGTTTGGTAGTTGGGACCACCTCTACGAACGTAAAGGTGCATTCTAGCTGCTTTCAGTTTTGATTCCTGCTCAGTTGATGGGTAAATTTCTGTTATTCCTCAAGAGTGAAAAACAGAAATGTCAATCTTAGTGAAAATAGTTTTAAGTACCTTCTCTTTCAGAGCCCTGATAATTCCATTGAAAGTAGCAGCAACATCAGTGAAGTTAGCAATGCCACCTCCAATCAGAAGAGCTCTCTTACGGCCGTCGGGGTCAGCTGTGGCACACTGCGAGCAGCAATAGCAGAGAATTGTGTCAGAAGCATATATCGGGAGAAATTTTCAAATGTGGACTACTGGAATGCAAAACATATTTCTCACATCAATAACAACTCTGGCATATTGCAAAACTTCTTCTTCATTAGGAGCTCCACTATACTCAGCATAGTTACCAAGCTCAGATGCATAGCCCAAATCTCCAACCTTTTTTTCAGGAAATGTAAAGTAGACATTATTGTAAATATTCTAAAACAAGACATATAAGAGAACATAATGAAAAATTTGGTATTTGCTTGGTTGGTTGCTTGGTTGAGCATACAGTGAAGATAAATCTGGATATACTTACTGTATCCGCATATATTACACTTGCACCACCTCCAGCAACCATTGTCCAAATACGCCCTTTTGGATTCAAGACAGTAAATTTCAAAGATGCACTGGTCTATAACAGGAGAAAGAATACAGAGGAAAAGATTAGAGATGAATTGTGCCTAGTACAAAGAACTGAAGCTTGCCAAACAAAGTTCAATTTTGTTATTCAAACAGCTATGAAGTTGATTTAAGATCATATAAATAACTTGAAGCGCAAGACCATAGACATCTCCATTGAAGTTATACTCCAGTAATCATCCAGAGTGAAGCATGTCAGTAAAACGTAATCTCTTGGCTAAAGCAGCGAGACAATAAACAAGCAAAGCTATCACTGTTAGGCCAGGCCACAGCATGGATGAACCTAGGGAATGGCAGGGCAGAAAAGTCCTGCTCTCTTTCAACTATCTCAGCGTAAATAATCATACCATTGTTCATTTAATAAAGAACCATAAAACAATCATTACTGAACCAATGGTCCACAAGTGAGTATCTTCTTCTTCTTTTTTAAAAATAAAATAAAATAGCACAGGGAATGACCTTTGGTAACAATTGGTGGCATTTACCTTCTCATCCAGTGAGTGTACGAAACTCTCTGTTGGACTGAGAACTCTTCCAAAAGGTAGAGGAAACTCGATGTTACCCCACCTGAAAACAATCAAATATCATGAAGAGAAAAGCATTATATTCTAGCAACAAAGTAATGTGAATCATCAACCATGCTATGGGAATCATTACATCAACATACTTTTTGAAGTTTTTGAAAGCAGCTGTGTCATCCAACTCGCCTCTCATGTCTAACGGAAAAGGCTCCCCATTCACTAGTGTAAATGGGTTCATCTCAATAAAACTAAAATCCAGATCTGTGGACAATTCATAGGATCAATGTCAATCTTCCTTGCTTAAAAAATCCAAAGGCAAAATTCATGTACTACGAATACACCAATAAAAAGATAACAGAACAGAGGACAAGGGAGAAGGTAGGGGATGGGGAGACAGAGATGAAGAGAAATAAAAGAAGCACATGTTGCTCTCTTTGAAGAATAGTTCCAACAAGTTGATCTTTTCCCCACGGAAAGCATCAAAATGTACTCCGGTTGTTTCATAATTCAAGATGAAATTGAAGTTTCAGTCGAATGAGTGTGCTAACAAACTAACAATCAATTCCACTAAGAGTGTAATACCTTGGAATACAGAGAAAACGCTAGTTATAAAATTTCCAATCTTCCCCCGCACCTGAAACAAATGATGAAGAATTTGGTATCAAAAGACATGAAAAGAAAAGTTTTAAGATGACGTATAGATTAATCTCAAAAGCTAATGCACATGGTAGAAGGCCAGACTAGGAGATTATGAAAGCAAATTCCTCCACTTCCGTCTAAAAATAATGAACTCACATGTCAGACATTATTATAAGGCAGGGACTTCACAGTAGTTGGTAAACTAATATACCAGAACATGACATAGCTTCAACATTGAAGGTGGCACACAACTAGCTCTACACATATTTCTTCGCCATTACCTTGATTGATCTTGTGGTTTACATGGACTGAGAGAAATGATAGCAAGCATAGAGTATTAGGACTTCAAATGGATAACTTGGAAGATTCTTGGTTTAAAAAAGCGTGAAGCGCACCGAAGCGCAAACTGCCCCAGGGCCTAAAGCGCGGGCTTTTGGTGAAAGCGCGGGCTTTTCGTAGGCGAAACGCGCTAAAACCTAAAAAATTCTAATATATTTACCTACAATATATTTTATAGCAAAAAACACAAATACTTAAAACCACAAATACTTAAACACACAAATACTTAATTTAAAAGTTAAAACACACAAATACTTAAGTTTAAAGTACGCAAGTCTAAAAGTTCGATCAAATCTCAAGCAACTAATCAAAAATCATCATCATTAAGTGCATCATCCCCATCTCCTTCATCATCTTTGTCTTCACCAATGTTCTCTTCCATCTCCTCCCCACCCTCATCCTCATCCTCATCTAAGAGTCTTCTCGAACACGAAGCAACTTTACCTTTGGATGACGACCGGCAGCGGCAGCGGATGGCTGGCGACGACGGCGGCCGGCTGGAGGCGGCGCGCGACGGCGGTCGGCGCTGGACGGTGGGCAGAACAGGTTAGGGTCGCCAGAGGGATGGGAGAAGAGGGGAGGCACGCATTTGTTTTAATGAAATAAAACCTAGTTTTTTAAAAATTTTAAAACCTAACCCTAACATACTAAAAGCCCGCGCTTCAGCGCTTCTCGCCTAGGCGCACTTTTTTGCGCTTTTGAGCGCTTCTCCGCGCTTCCTGTAGGTAAGTGCGCTTCGCTCAGAAAAAAGCCCAGACGTGCACTTCACCAAAAGCGTGCGCTTTTTTGCGCTTAAGCGCGCTTTTTAAAACCAAGGGAAGATTTATGCACACTTTCACACTTTATTCAATTGAAAAACTGAAGCAGGACAAATGGAAAGAGTGCATAAACTTGTTTCTTATTTCGAGTTTCATCATTCCCCTGCACCCCTGTCAAAGACATTTCCAGTTTTAACAGATCAAGTTGAACATTGATGGAGTTGTTAGACGTAACTATTGGAAGCCATAATTGGAGCCTTGGAGGTATATCTACGTTACATAATGGAGATTGACCTTTCTAGTTCATGGTACCAATGATCTAAAATTTTCTGGGTATAATTGAGCAATAGACTGCCACTAGATAGGCTAGTTTCACTTCATTATGATAAGGTTGGATTATACACTGCTTTCCTTCATGAGGAAAAGGATTAAAATATTATAAATAAATTAATATAGGATATCACACATCAAATAAAGAGACAGCATGATTCAGATGTCTACCTCTAGTGGTAGAGTGGCAATCAATGGAGCACATGCCTCCAATGTCATTGGTTTTTCAGTTGGGAGGAATATTGTTTTGACCTGTAGAAAATAAATTAATTGGCCTCTATTGTTGCAATTTCGAAAGTAGGGAACCAAGACTATTTAGCAGAAGTCTACCTTGTCCCAATTCTCTTCAATTTCAATACCTCCACATTCTGAGAAGCTAATGGTGCATCCTAACCTATCAGATACTATAGAAAGGTAATACTCTTGATCATGAGGTACGAAAGGTTCGACAATGAAGGTGGTTATAGGTGCTTTGCTACCACTCATCTCGACCTGGAAAAAAAATGATATCCAAGTAAGCTGGCAATAACAGAACTAATACTAATAGAGCAATCCATTAGAAGTTTCTGTAACCTCAACACCAAGGCGCTCTTTGACAAATGCAGCTACTTGAGCAAGATCCATGTTTAAGGCTACAAGACCACTCTTCCCACGTTTCCCAAACAACATGTCAGGTTTCACAACCAACTTCGTCGATGATAGCCATGGTTCTTTGTCTGTTATTTCAGAAAAATCTGTTGACTGTGTTACCTGAGGGAAATTACAAAGTCATCAGCACAACTAGAATCGGGTAGAATAATGCTCAAACATTTACTGAGAACCAAACAATAAAAACATTAGTGTGACCATTGGAAACCCCATGTTAGCATAAAATTAAATAACAGCACAGCATATTAGTAGCTTCATAGAGCTTAAATATCTAATAAAAGACCATATGGCATCCGCACAACAACTCAATCCACAATCATCTTCATTTGGAAGTAAACAGAGGAAACATGATACATGTTGGAGAAGACACCAAATTCGTGTTATCCGTAATGATGTATAGATCAGAATGTTGTGTTCATAGGTGTTCCATTATTGCCATCAAATACACCATAATGCTACGCTTGCCAGCTATACATGTTTTATAATGCTTATTGAAATGTAGGCCAAACTATTCAGATATCATTATTTAAGCTATTCATCTTAGATTCATGAACTAATATGCCAAACTCAAAAATAAGTCCATCATCTGACAAACCCAAACTGCCAACTCTCATATCCTTGCTCCAAGTGCAGAATCAACTGGCAGAGCATAGTGATCGCAGCATACTTAAGTGACCAGTGTCTCAAATAAGCAATCGCGATTCACAATTTTCCGAAACATAAACATATAGGTATGGATCCAAAACCCTAAATAAAAGAATTCCGAATAAACTGATCAAAAGATTAAGGATCCCTTCCCTTCCACATAATTCCGTTTCAACAAAACCATCACTTCACACAAAACTTCTTTATACAACTGAGGCGATAAATTTAGTTTATTTTTAAGGTTTATACCTGAGCAGAGCATATCTGAAGGTCAATACCACATAATCTTTTCAAATGCTCTTTCAGCAGTCTCTTGGAGTCGTACTCCCTGATCTTCTTTCTCGCCATTTCCCACTTAATTCAAGAAGTAGCAAAAAGTGGTTTATGTGAATGGGTTTACGCAGAGTGAGGGAGAGAGAGAGATCTGATCAAGATGAAGAAATTCTATCTCCCAATTGGAGATGGCTTAGCTTTAATATGGTGGTTTGTTAGGTGAGAGGAGTGGAAGTCAAGAGAGCTAAAGTTGTTGGGCGACGATAACTATGAGTAATGGTGGTTATAATCATTATTTTTTTTAACTTCAAATTATTCATGTGTATTCTATAGTATGTTCTATGTTATATTATATTTAAATTTTCAATTTTGTATCACAGTCTAACATTCATTAATAGACAAAACAATTAGTTCTGGCTACTTTGGCGTAATTTTTTAAGATAAAATGGACATAAATTTTATAAGAATGTTTTAATAATAAAATCCAGATTAAATATTTTTATGACAGCATGACTTTGTAAATATCATATTTTCATTCTTAAACTAAATAAAATATTGGTTCCAACAAAATTCGAATTCTAATTCTGCTTCTATATTCAAAGTTTTATGGTATTAACCTCTTATTCAAAAAAAGAAGAGGAAAAACCTAAAAGTCTACATGGACTGATTTCGTCTAGTTAGCATAACCTATGTTTTTTCTTTTCGTTTTTTTTTTAAATAATTAATTCTCATTTGTCTCTAGTGAATCGAATCCACAAAAGAAAAGCTTCTTATCAACTAACTCCCACACGCAGGGCGTTCTCGCCTTCGTGCGGCTCGCCTTCGTACGATGATGATTTTACACCGTTGTGTGGTGTTGATGTCCCGTCTGCGTGTGAGTTGCATAATTAATTGTATTCAAATACCTCTTATAATTTCAAAGGAAAAAAAAAAAAAAACACTGCCACGTATTTCATAGATAATTGATGAATGGCAACAATTTCAATTATTTACTGCGGTATTGAGTGACAATCACAATAATTAATGTTGTTATCACTCAATATTTTAGGATACTAAATTGAAAGTTTAGTACTCCCTCCGTCCATTAATTCAAGGTCTTCTTTCCTTTTTGGGACGTCCACCAACTCAAGGCCTATCCATTTTTAGTAAGTTTTTATTTATATTTAATTGGTGGGTCCCAAAACAATACATTTTTTCTCCACTCAACTAATAAACAATACATCAATTGTGGGTCCCATTCTCCACTCAACTAATAAAAATACACTTTTTCTTAAAACCCGTGTTTTGCTCCTTAGGTCATGAATTAGTGGACGGAGGGAGTACTGTATTATTTGCATACTATCTATACTGCATAATTTGAAGTAGACTAAATAGTGTAATTTCCTACTTGGTTGGAAGAGATACTATGAGTGACCATACAATTGAATAAATACAATATATTTCCCTTCCCAAAGTAATTATGTAGGCTTTTTTCTACATCGGGTGTGTGGTCCATCAAGCGCGACGATAGATTCGAGCCTAATACCTTTAACTTAGGGCGTGTTTGTTAGGGGTTACAAGGGGGTATTAGCTTATTTATCTCCCCTAAACTGTGTGTTTGATAGGCAATTCTGGTAATCTTTCAGGCCCGTAAAAAAGCTGAAGCCCGCACCAAATCCACTGTAGCATTAAGAAAATACATCCGGCCCCCCCTCCCTGATAGGTTTTCTCACTTTGAACAGTGATTTAGATTAGTTTTGTGTTTCCAATTTTCTCCCTAAAATTACTTCAATGGAGTTGGGGGCTGCTGGTTTTTCTTTTTGGACAGAGGGGAACGATTTTGAGGGAGTTGTCGGCGCAGCAAGAAATTCGAGGGAAGGGTCGCCGATCCGTTTTTGCAGCGGTGGCTGGGAACGATTTTCCAAGGTGGAGAAATTTGGGCTGTAGGAGGGTGGGGGAAGAGATTAATTTGGTCTGCAACAAAATTTGAAGGGTTGTTCATTTTCGCAAATTTGGGGGTGCCGCGGCGAGGATGGGGAAAGGTGAAAGAATTATGAGGAAGAAGAGGAGCGGTGATGTTGGTTTCTGAATCAAAATCGGAGGGGAGTTTCCAAGGAGGAGGAAGAGCATTGTTGCTGTGATTTTCTAACAGGGTGGAACTTACATGAAATGGTCCGCTCAGAATCTCACGGCCAAAAGCCGCCGCTGCTGCCGCCGAGTCCGGAGTTTCCAAGGAGGAGGAAGAGGCGGAGGGCGCCTGGGGAGGCAGGGGCGGCGCGCAGGGGGTGGGTAAGCTAGGTTGCTATCACACGCAGAAATCGAGCCTAAACTCTGGATCTTTGCTGGGAAAGGATGGGCGACGACGACGCTATGGTTGTGGAGGAACGCCGGCGCTGGGGCCCGGGGGAGGCTGGATGCAGGGGCGGCGCGGTGCGCAGGTGGGTCGGGGGAAGAAGGAGATTGGAATTGCTGGAGATAGGAACAGCCGATTCTAATAGATTTTTCCTTTTTTCTAAAAAAAAATTAAATTTAACAATTAATTTAATATGGGGTTAAAATAGTAATTTTTTACCTTTGCTTATTTAATCTAAATTTTAATCTTGATCTATCAAACTGTTGGAATACAAGCTTGCGGGCGTAGTACAATGTAACACAGATATGTAGGAGATGAGAATACAAGGGAAAAACTGTATTGAAATTACAATCTAATAAAACCAGAAAGGCAGCCGAGTCGAGGAGGGTCCTCTGTCCGCAAGACGAGATACGCCCCGGTAGTGCTCTCGGTTTGGCGTGTCGTCCCCAAAGATGAAACGGCTTCGTCTCGTAGGTAGCAGCACCGCACACCAACGAGCTCCGGCGAACTGGAATGAGGCGAGAACAGAACTCAACAGATGCAGTATGCAGAGTGTCAGAGTGATGTTGCTTGTGATGATTTTCAGGTGTTGATGATGCATGGAGGCTGTCCTATATATAGGCACAGTCCACATCAATAGGGGGAGCCTGCGGAGTTAATACCAATGATGGTATTCAAATGGTGTCGGGAGTTACAGGCAGTAACAGCCCTGCTGTTTGAATCTGCCATGACTCCTCCGACAGCAGTTACAGATGTAACAGCTCTGCCATGACTCCTCCGACAGCAGCAGTTACGTGGGAAGCTTCCTGGGAGACCAAGGGTCCTCCCGGGCCAAGCCCTAGTGGGCTTCGTGTGCATGCGCTGGCCCAACCGAGTTGGGCCTCGTCCTATTCGAACCAAGTTTTCATTGGTCCAAAAAGATAATAGTCGATGTGGGCCTAGGGTAGGCCCAAAGGCCAGCCCAAAGACCACCCAAAGACCAATTGCCAAGATCCAAGTCCACGGCCGCGTGTCGGGTGACGGGGACGGGACGGGCCGGGACCGGGACCGGGGCCGGGCGCCGGGGGCCGGGGCCGGGCGTCGGGCGTCGGGCGACGGGCCGGGGCCGGGCGCCGGGCGTCGGGCGACGGGGCCGGGGCCGGGCCGGGCGGGCGGCGGCGGCGGCGCGCGCGTGTGGGCTTTGCAACCCGTCACTTGTGCACACAGTTTTATTACATCCTGTGATGTAATAACTTTTATACTGTAATAAATGTTATCCACATTCCGATGTGGGATAAGCATTAAATCTTATTTAATGCTTATCTTTTCCCACAGCTCAATGTTTCAAGTACCCAACTTTAAACAATTATTTCTCACTCACCGGAAATCGGTTTTGAGTAAATAAATATACTACGATCATCTACTCGGAACGTAGATCGATCCTGTCCCATTTAATTATGCTAAATTAAATGTTTTCGGTACTCGAAAAATTATCAAACATTGGTTACTCACAACCAATTTCCAACAATCCCCCACATGAGTGGAAATAGCCAAATGCAAATGCAGACACAAGCTCTGTTCTCAAGAGACCTTAGTGCATTAGAATAGGTGGTTTGCGGCCTTGAACCATCCTTAGTTAATACTATCGGATATACTGGTGAATTGGTAGAACTTGATGTCTTTGAACCATTTCTCCTTCGTGTATACCGAGACAACAGTATTAACACACTAACGCCTCAACCTCATTTCGTTCTCACGTTTTTGTCCTTTGCGGACCTTGGACAGCTCTTTGGATTCATAAGTGTTAGGTCGATGCGGCCCCCACATCTCACTTATATAGGTGATTCTTTCCCGAGTATCCTGCTATACTCAACCTCCCCGAGGTGTTTAGGAATCATTAAAAGTCAATGACTTAACCTTACCACTAAGCAGGCTTCAACACTCAGTTGCTCTCTAGGGAATGCAAGTAGATGAGTGTTCTACTTGGAATCTTATAGCTTAGTTTTCCCATTGAACCACGTTCTTGGGATCTCCAGTCATCATGGTTGGGTTACCACTATAATCATCCTTATTTTGTGGATTTTACACCCATTCCCTCTAGCAATTTATACATTTGATCTCGATTCAAAGCTTTAGTAAGCGGATCGGCCAGATTATCTATTGACTTTATATAGTCAATTGAGATAACTCCACTTTCGATCAAATGTCTTACGGTATTATGTCGTCGACGTATGTGTCGAGACTTACCATTGTACAACCCACTTTTCGCCCTTCCAATAGCTGCTTGGTTGTCGCAGTTTATCATGACGGGCGGCACGGGTTTTGACCAACATGGAATATCTTCCAAAAAGTTTCGTAGCCATTCGGCTTCTTCACCTGCTTTGTCTAAAGCGATGAATTCTGATTCCATGGTGGATCTAGCAATACATGTCTGTTTTGTAGACCTCCACGAGATTGCTCCTCCCCCTATAGTGAACACGTAACCACTCGTTGATAACGAGTCTTTCGCGTCGGATATCCAGTTAGCATCACAGTACCCTTCAAGTACCGGAGGATATCTCGTGTAGTGTATTCCAAAATTTAGAGTATACTTTAAGTATCTCAAAACTCTCTCAAGTGCTTTCCAATGTTCCCTACTTGGATTGCTTGTGTAGCGACTCAATTTGTTCACTGGACATGCAAGATCAGGTCGAGTGCAATTTGTAATATACATAAGGCACCCAATGATTCTTGCATATTGTTCCTGTGCAACAGGTTCACCTGTGTTCTTCTTCATGTGAACGTTGAGTTCTAATGGGGTTTTTACAGGCGATTTGTCAAACGCATTAAACCTTTTGAGCACTTTCTCAATGTAATGAGATTGTGTCAAAGTTATTCCATCGGTGGTCCTGAGAATTTTCATTCCAAGGATCACGTCAGCTAACCCCATGTCTTTCATGTCAAAATTCCTTTTTAACATGTTCTTTGTATCAACAATGATACGATTGTTGCTTCCCATAATCAACATGTCGTCTACATAGAGACACACCATAACGTACCCATTACTAGTGCTCTTGATGTAGACACATTTGTCACATTCGTTGATTTTGAAGCCATTTGACAACATGACATTGTCAAATTTCAAGTGCCATTGCAGCGGCGCTTGTTTCAGTCCATAGAGAGACTTTACTAGCTTGCATACCTTTTTCTCTTGTCCAGGTACTACAAACCCTTCAGGTTGTTCCATATAGACTTCTTCTTCTAGATCACCGTTTAAGAACGCAGTTTTAACATCCATTTGATGAATCTCAAGATTGTGCAGAGCTGCAATCGCGAGAAGCACTCGAATAGATGTAATCCTCGTCACTGGTGAATAGGTATCGAAAAAATCGTACCCCTCACGCTGCTTAAATCCTTTAACGACTAAGCGCGCTTTATACTTGTCTATTGATCCATCAGCTTTATATTTCCTTTTTAGGATCCATTTACATCCTAAGGGTTTACAACCTTCGGGTAAATCAACCAACACCCAAGTGTGGTTTTGCATGATTGAATCAATTTCACTCTGGACTGCTTCCCTCCAGAGTAGTCCGTCTGGTCTAGAGAACGCCACTTTGATAGATGAAGGTTCTTCATCTAGCATGAAGGCGATATATTCTGGACCAAAGTCCTTGGCAATCCTGCCTCGTTTACTACGTCTTGGTTCTGACACTTCAAGGTCAGGGCCTGGTCGCTTTCGCGATTCGGGCACAGTCTCAACAGGTTCAGAACTAGTAGCTTCTTGTCTAGTATCGTTACTTGTACTAGCTTCTTCTTTTTCCTTGTCTTTACAAGGAAAGATATTCTCAAAGTAAACAGCGTTATTTGATTCCATCGTCATTCCTACAGTCATTGTTGGAATGTCTGATTTGTGAACCAAAAAACGATGTGCATTGCTATTTAGTGCATACCCAATAAAGATACAATCAATTGTTTTAGGACCGATTGTAACTTGTTTGGGTGGAGGCACTTGTACCTTGGCTAAACACCCCCACACTTTAAGGTATTTGTATGAGGGCTTTCTGCCTTTCCACAACTCATAGGGAGTGACGTCCCTTCCCTTGAGTGGTATTTTATTGAGGATATAGTTGGCTGATAGAACAGCCTTCCCCCACATGTTCTGGGGTAACCCAGAACTAATCAACATGGCATTCATCATCTCCTTAAGAGTTCGATTCTTGCGTTCAGCAACACCATTAGATTGAGGTGAATATGGAGCAGTTGTTTGATGTATTATACCATTAGCGTTGCATAATTCCTCAAACGGAGCAACATATTCTCCCCCTCTATCACTTCGAACCATCTTAATTCGACCACCAAGTTGGTTCTCGGCTTCTGTTTTGAAGTTCTTGAAAGCTTCAATAGCCTCATCTTTACTTCTTAGAAGATAAAGATAGCAATACCTTGTGCAGTCATCAATAAAAGTGATAAAGTACTTCTTACCACCTCGAGTTTGCACAAACTTTAGATCACACACGTCGGTGTGGATTAGTTCTAAAGGTTTAGTGCTCCTTTCCACAGAATGAAACGGAGACTTCGTCATTTTTGCTTCAACACAAACTTGACATTTGTTTTGAGTGTTAAACTCGTTTATTTTTAGTAAATCCATATTTACTAATCTCTTTATCGCATTTAGATTAACATGTCCTAATCTACAATGCCATAAATCACAACACTCAACCAAGTAAGAGGAAGTAGTAGTATTTTCATTGATAGGCTTGCCAGTTACACGCTTGACCGGCTGAACATTAAGCTTGAAAAGCCCATTGGTGAGAAAACCCCTACCAAGGTACTTTCCAAACTTGGTTACAACGACTTTCTCGGACTCAAATACTAGTCTAAAGCCCTTATTAACTAGTATGGACCCCGAGATGAGATTCTTGCGGATGTCCGGGACATGCAGCACATCCTTCAAGGTTATCTCCGTGCCGGATGAAAGCTTGAGCACGACATCACCCATTCCGGCAACTTCCGACGATGCTTGGTTACCCATGCTTAGCTTCCTCCCTTCAACAGCCTTGTAGGTAGAGAAGCGCCTCTTGTCGGAGCACACGTGCACGGTTGCGCCCGTGTCAATGAACCAAGCACCTTGGTTCTCAACAAGGTTGACCTCCTCGGTGATCACCGCCGCTAAGTCATCCTCATTCCAATCGTCGAAGTCCTTCTCGACAACGTTGGCATCTTGCTTCGCCTTCTTCTTCTTGGGCTTGCGACAGTCTTTCGCCAAGTGGCCCGGTTTGCCACAGTTGTAGCAATCCCCTTCAAACTTGCGGGCAGGAACTTTGGCTTTGCCCTTGCCTTTGTCCTTGGGATTAGGACGCCCACGTTTGTTGGAGTTGGATGGGCCACCACGCTCCAACAAGTTAGCTTTGGCCTCAACTTGGCCCTTCCCCTTGCCATCGATCCTTCTTTCCTCGCATTCGATGCGAAGTCTCACGATCAAGTCCTCAAACGTCATCCCCTTTCGTTTGTGTTTGAGGTAGGTCTTGAAGTCCTTCCAACTTGGGGGCAATTTGTCAATCACCGCCACCACGGTGAATGAGTCGGAGACCACATGTCCCTCGGCGAGTACGTCGTGCAGGATAAGTTGGAATTCTTGCACTTGGTCGATGACGGGCCTCGAGTCCACCATCTTGTACTCCATGTACCTAGTTACACATGTATTCTTAGTGCTAGCATCATTTAGCTTATACTTTTTGTCTAGTGCCTCCCACAACACTTTGGAGGTCTTTACATCAACATACACTTTGTACAAACTATCCCCTAGACCACCTAGAAGGAAATTTTTACAAAGAAAATCGCCATTATGCCACGCATCATAGGCTGCACGAACGGTGAAGCTCGTCTCGTTCTCCGCCGGTGTGGGCGGCTCGTTGTCCGTCAAGTATCCCGCATACCCCAACGTCGTGAGGTAAAAGAACATCTTTTGACGCCAACTCTTGTAGTCGGAGCCACAGAACTTCGGTGGCTTGTCGGCGGTTGCGTTCGCTCTTGGGGGTTGGGTTGGCACCGACCCCACCACATGGCCATAGCCCATCATGTTGGTCCCGAAGGCCCCAACGTTCTGTCCAAACATGGACCCCACGGAACCACTCGAAGTGGAACCAATTGTTGACCCAAACGGAGTTTGGCCAACCGTTCCTTGCACGGAACTATCTCCTCCAAGTGTGGTTTGGTTAGCACCAAACATGAAAGGCAGCGGTGTTGGACCACCAAAATGTCCACCACTAAAGGTGGAGGCAGCAGCGGCAGAGGTGGCGGGTGCCACGGTTGATGCGGCCGCGGCGGAGGCGGCGGCAGCAGCGGCGGCAGAGGCAGCGGCAGCGGCAACGGCATTAGCAGCCTCGGTGGAGTTCGCAGGACCGGTCGACATCTCCAGCAAAGGTGTTTAAGTTCCGAAAGTTTTAAGTTTAATTACAAGTCCAAAATACTCCCACGTTGCAAGCTTATCTCGTCTTGCGATTGTTGGAATACAAGCTTGCGGGCGTAGTACAATGTAACACAGAAATGTAGGAGATGAGAATACAAGGGAAAAACTGTATTGAAATTACAATCTAATAAAACCAGAAAGGCAGCCGAGTCGAGGAGGGTCCTCTGTCCGCAAGACGAGATACGCCCCGGTAGTGCTCTCGGTTTGGCGTGTCGTCCCCAAAGATGAAACGGCTTCGTCTCGTAGGTAGCAGCACCGCACACCAACGAGCTCCGGCGAACTGGAATGAGGCGAGAACAGAACTCAACAGATGCAGTATGCAGAGTGTCAGAGTGATGTTGCTTGTGATGATTTTCAGGTGTTGATGATGCATGGAGGCTGTCCTATATATAGGCACAGTCCACATCAATAGGGGGAGCCTGCGGAGTTAATACCAATGATGGTATTCAAATGGTGTCGGGAGCCTAGTGGGCTTCGTGTGCATGCGCTGGCCCAACCGAGTTGGGCCTCGTCCTATTCGAACCAAGTTTTCATTGGTCCAAAAAGGTAATAGTCGATGTGGGCCTAGGGTAGGCCCAAAGGCCAGCCCAAAGACCAATTGCCAAGATCCAAGTCCACGGCCGCGTGTCGGGTGACGGGGACGGGATGGGCCGGGACCGGGACCGGGGCCGGGCGCCGGGGGCCGGGGCCGGGCGTCGGGCGTCGGGCGACGGGCCGGGGCCGGGCGCCGGGCGTCGGGCGACGGGGCCGGGGCCGGGCCGGGCGGGCGGCGGCGGCGGCGCGCGCGTGTGGGCTTTGCAACCCGTCACTTGTGCACACAGTTTTATTACATCCTGTGATGTAATAACTTTTATACTGTAATAAATGTTATCCACATTCCGATGTGGGATAAGCATTAAATCTTATTTAATGCTTATCTTTTCCCACAGCTCAATGTTTCAAGTACCCAACTTTAAACAATTATTTCTCACTCACCGGAAATCGGTTTTGAGTAAATAAATATACTACGATCATCTACTCGGAACGTAGATCGATCCTGTCCCATTTAATTATGCTAAATTAAATGTTTTCGGTACTCGAAAAATTATCAAACATTGGTTACTCACAACCAATTTCCAACACAAACAACTAATTCAAGTTATCTAGATTTTAATCTTGATCTATCAAACACTAAACTACATTACTAATCTCACCCAATCCATATTATTTTAACTAGGTTTTATTTATCACTTTTTATCTCAAATAGCTATCAAACTGGCCCTTAAGATGTTAAGGTTGTGTTTGATTAATGAGTTAATGCTAGTTTGGGGTGCTAACCGGACTTATTTCCATGTTTGATAACCAAGCTACACAATATGTGAAGCCCGTACAAAAACATTGGCCCAATTCAAAAATACTGTTCAAATGCGGATCCAGATGCAGGGGGAGCTCCGATTAGCGATGCTAGACTAGACTTCTGCAGTAACTATGCTTATATTTATTTTTCACATAATTGCCTCGATTTTTCCCATTTGAGAAGGTTGAAAGTTTGGGAATTGATCGCGCAACTTCTACATTCGCCGCCTTCATTCAACCACTATCAATTGGGCCACCGCCTCCTGCATTCGCCGCCTTCATCTCCCGCCCCTCGCCCTCACTGCCTCCCTTCCCTCGCCGCCTCCATCCCCCGACATGGTAATCGTCGTCCACCGTCAAATTGGGTTGCCGCCTCCATCACCCGCCCTCGCCCTCATCGCCCCCTTCCCTTGCCAACCTCGCCCAAGTTGATGGTTGACTGCTTCCACAACTTCAACCACTATTGCTACTTCTACATCCGCCAAATTATTTTCTCGTCAGGCCCAAATTCATATAAACATCAAAAAATCTAACAAGTACTATAACAAAGAGACAATCTTTCTTCGTGGTTTATGCTTTCGAGTTTTGACCATAATCAAGTAACTAATGCTTTAATTCCAAATCTGAAAATTTATCCTCGCTCCAAAATCTACAAATTTCTTTTCCCTTTCGTCGACCCCTTCTTTTTTCAATTTTTGCAAATTTCTTTCTTGGCCAAATAGTTGAGTGAGGTTGCTTGGTTTGAGAGGGTTGCTTGGTTGAGAAATTGAGCGAGGCATCGAGAGGGGGAATGAACGAGAGATGGTGCCCTTAGTTAGACACAGCCTCATTGGAGCGGTTCACGGCGATGCACTTATCTGAAGAGTTAGGGAGAGAGAGAGAATAGTTATTCTTCTTCACGGCGGTGGTTTTCTGCCACTTCCGACCAGAGAGAGATAATGATTTCTTAAGGATATTTTCGACATTTCATCCTAATTTCTTGACAATATCATGTGTTATCAAACGGCCTGCTCACTACAATTTCGACCCTCTAACAAGCTGCTACCAAACACTGAGCCCATACAGCATTACCGGCCTAAACCCGGTAACATTTCCTTGGGTTTGTGAAAATATCGTTAACTCAATATACTTTTCAATTTTTCAAGCACACCCTAATTATTTTATCATTATGTTAATATACACACACAAAAAATTTCAAATTTAAGATTATGACTCGGTACCTTCTATGAGGTGGTTAACTCGTACCGTTGGAACATAATTGATTGTATTCAGATGTCTCTTGTAATTTTGAAAAAAAAGAATATAGTGTAACTATTTAGATAATCAGTATTTTTAAACTAAGATCAGACAATTAATCGATCATTCAATTAGATTACTGGTTCAACATATTAAACCATTTTGAGAAAATCGATTGAACTATCAATATTGATTTTGTTTATATGTATGTATAAAATTATTATTGTTATTATTATATTGAAATAGGAGTAGTATTTAAATGAACTACATACATAATATTTTTTAAATATGTGTACATTGTACCAATTCAAAATAAACTAACTTCTATATATATTTCATATTGTTTATATAATAATTCAATTATAACACATGCTAAAATGGGCTAGTATCCTTTTCAGTTTAATATGAAATCAGAATACTCATATCAATTTGCATAAAAAACCCATTAATTTAGCATTTTTTTTTACTTATTAATTTAGCATTTTTTATTAAGTCGATTTAGCGATTCTTTATGATTTTTTAAAAATTTAAATAAGAAAATATTTTTCTAACTATCTACACATATCGTTCCCTTACCAACAAACCCTATTTCTCTCTCTCGTTAAGCCAAAATGCTAAATCATTTGTAATTCTATACTATTCACCATAATAAAAAGTAAACACAATATTTTCTTATTTTAAATTTCTCAAAAACCACATCTCTTTTTTAAGGGTCATTAATTTCTTAAATTTTATATAGATAGGTCCAATATAAACAATCCCATTTGTTCTATGCATTTAACAAAGCGCAATGTATTAACCAATCAAAATCCATTAAAAGAGACCCAACATAAATAAAAAAGCCCAACTAATTAAATAACCAAGCACAATGTATTAACCCATTAAACCTTTTTGTATTTTGTTTCTTCTTCTCTTCTTCTTCTTCTCTCCCTCTCTATCACAGGTTCTCTCTCTCCTTCTTTCCTTCTTGCTCCGCTCGCCGCTTCCCCTCTCTTCCTAAGATCCGGCGTCTCTTCGCCGTCGACCACCACCACCACCACCACCACTCATTTTTATCCAATTTCTTTCTCTCACAACTCCCCACCCCTTGCTCCCTCTCACTTCTCTCGGCCGTCCGGGGAGAAATCGCCATCACCGCTGCTGCCCACCTCCTCCGGTCGTGCGTGGCCCCGCGCCGCCTCGAAGCCTCCATCCCAGTGCTGCAAGCAGCAGTGCGCGACTGCGCCGCGCTGCCGCCCTCGCCTAGCCTTCCCCGTCGCCCCGCCCTACCCCGCCTCCTTCAGCCTCGGCGCCTCCGTCCGCCGACTCCGCAGTAGCAGCAGTTTCCAACGCCTAACTTCCGGTATTTCTGGTAAGCCAGTGGGCTATTTGTGTGTTTTAGAAGTTCGATTTTTGATTTTTTTTTTTTTCCCTCTGTAAATTGGGGCAAACTTGTTACTCTTTCTAGAATAAACTTGCCTTCGGTGAATGATGAATGTTGGCTTTTATACATATAGATAAAGCTACTATAATATGTGGAAACATTGATATTCAGGTAGTTATATGCATAGCACTTTAAATTTAGGTTTCTCTTTAGAACTATTTTAACACGAGAAGGATGGAATGCTCTGCATTGGTAAAATATGTGCTCATCATCTTTGAAATTAAATGTCAGAGTATATTTGAGTTGATTCTATATTCAAAATTTCATAAGCTCAAACACAGCAGATTCTTTTTTTTTTAGTTGTTAATAGGAACAATGGTTGTTAACCAGGAAACAAAAGGTAACTAAAAAGGTGTTATGGCCCTTCACATGTTGGTTATTGAGTCTATCCTATCTGTATTTCCTAGCATGCTCTACATTCATTTCCTTTCCCCCCCTCTTTTAACTAGTGATATCTTCTGTGACACTTCAGGATAAAGATTACAGAGCTCGGTAGCCTCTCCCAGGTGGTGAACTTGTAGTGGGGATTAATATCTGGTAGTATTTTCAACTATCAAACTCCTTCTGGATGTTCCGTTTGATGTGAAATAATTGATTAATTGCTTTGTGGGGGAATATGGTTCTCTAAGACTAAAACTAAAACATTCTTCTGGGTAAGTTTTGAAAGTCATTGAGAATGTTTTGTGATTAATGACAGCAGTCTCCCAAAGTTATGGAATAGTCTGATTTGCATTAAAATAATTTTATAGGTTGTAAGAATCATTATTATGGTAATCAGTATGGTACTGTATCTGCAGCTTTCCAAATGGTATGATGATGTTCATTTGTTGTTCTGTCTTTTAGGTTGTGTTGCATCCCTTGCTTCTATCATGTTCTAAAAGATGGGATATGTTCTGTATCAGATATTGAAAGGGTGTAATATGTTTAGTCAATAAGGTGCCTTAGTTACAGTTAAATTAGGTAAAGTTTATACATTCCGGTAGAGAAGCAATAAATTTGTGACATGTGATAAAGTCTTATGAAGTTCCTAAAGACGGATCTTCTTTAGTTTGAACCTATTTTTCTATGTTCACCATGCGGATTTTTATGGATTGAGCCCTCCCCTAATTGCTGACATAAAACTTCTTATGTCTTTTATGAAGATCAATCTGGGTGGATGCGATGCCTGAAGAACGCAATGGCCTGACTGCAAATGCCAACATGTCAGCTGGCAATAAATATACAATTGACTTGCCTACGTTCAGTAGGCGGTTGCAAGATCTCTACAAGCACTGGCAACAACACAAAGATGAGCTTTGGGGTTCTGCCGATGTCCTTGTTGTGGCCACACCGCCTCCTTCGGAGGATTTGCGATACCTAAAATCTTCTGCTCTTAACATCTGGTTACTTGGATATGAGTTTCCAGATACAATAATGGTTTTCGGGGAGAAGAATATCCATTTTATTTGCAGTGGTAAGAAAGCATCATTGCTTGAGGTTGTGAAAGCATCTGCCAAAGAGACTGTAAAGGCGGAAGTTGTAGTATGGGTTAAAGCAAAAAATGAGAATGGAAGCACTCAAATTGATAAGGTGCTACGGGCTATCCGTTCTCAGCCAAAGTCAGATGATCATGATACACCTGTAGTTGGAAACATAGCTCGGGAAGACCCAGAGGGGAAACTCTTGGAGTTATGGTCAGATAAGTTGAAGGCTTCAGGTCTAACCCTGAATGATATATCAAATGGATTATCTGACCTTTTTGCTGCCAAGGACAAAAATGAGATTACATGTATAAAGAAAGCCGCTTACTTGACTGCTTATGTAATGAAGAACTTTGTTCTTCCAGAGGTTTTAAAGGTGATTGATGAGGAGAAGAAAGTTACACACTCCGAACTGATGGAGCAGACAGAGAAGGCTATAAGTGACCCTCTAAAGATTGGTGTCAAACTAAAAGCTGAAAATGTAGATATTTGTTACCCTCCTATCTTTCAGAGTGGTGGGAACTTTGATCTCCGTCCTAGCGCAACAAGCACTGATGATTCGCTATACTATGATTCTCCCAGTGTTATAATTTGTGCAGTTGGGTGCCGCTACAACAGTTATTGTTCAAATGTTGCCAGAACATATCTTATTGATACTGATACAGTGCAAACGAAGGCTTATGAAGTTCTTCTTAGGGCTCACGAGGCTGCTATTCACGCTCTGAAGCCTGGGAACAAGGTTAGTGCTGTATATGACGCTGCTTTGACTGTAGTGAATAGAGATGCTCCTGAACTGGTACCTCACCTAACAAAATCTGCTGGAACGGGCATTGGTCTTGAGTTTCGTGAATCTGGATTGACTCTTAATGGGAAGAATGAAAGACTGTTGAAAGAAGGCATGGCTTTCAATGTTTCCCTTGGTTTCAAGGATCTGCAATCGAAATCGAGCAATCCAAAGAGCCAGAATTTCTCACTATTGCTCGCAGATACAGTTATTGTGACTGATGGTGTCTGTTACGTTGCAACGTTGGTCAGCCCTAAAGTTCTTAAAGATGTTGCCTATTGCTTCAATGAAGACGGAGAGGAAGAAGAGCCACGAAGAGTCAACATGGAACCTAATGCCAGGGCTGCTTTGTATTCCAAAGCAACGCTTCGTTCAGACAATGGGGAGATCTCCAAGGAAGAACTTAGGAAGCAGCACCAGGCAGAACTTGCTCGCCAGAAAATTGAGGAAACTGCTCGCCGCCTCGTCGGTGTGGGATCAGCTAATGGAGACGGAAGAGCTACTGTAAAATCAGCAAGTGATCTAGTTGCCTACAAAAGTATTAATGAACTACCACCACCTAGGGAAATGATGATTCAAGTTGACCAGAAGCATGAAGCTATTCTAATTCCCATCTATGGATGTATGGTACCTTTTCATGTTGCTACAGTTAAAACTGTGTCGAGCCAGCAGGACACTAATCGAAATTGCTATGTTCGTATTATCTTTAATGTACCCGGCACACCCTTCACTCCTCATGATGCCAATTCTTTAAAGAATCAAGGGGTGATTTACTTGAAGGAGGTCTCGTTCAGATCCAAAGATCCAAGGCACATAAGTGAAGTGGTGCAGCAGATTAAAACACTCAGGCGTGGTGTCATGGCTAGAGAATCTGAAAGGGCTGAGAGAGCTACTCTAGTCACCCAGGAGAAACTTGAACTTGCAGGGAATAAGTTCAAGCCGATAAGGTTGCATGATTTATGGATACGTCCAAATTTTGGTGGCCGTGCAAGGAAGTTGTGTGGCACATTAGAAGCACACTCAAACGGGTTCCGCTATTCTACTTCAAGGAAAGATGAGCGTGTTGATATCATGTACGGCAACATAAAACATGCTTTCTTCCAACCGGCAGAGAAAGAGATGATTACCCTTCTTCACTTTCACTTGCACAACCACATTATGGTTGGAAACAAGAAAACCAAGGATGTGCAATTCTATGTCGAGGTGATGGAGATGGTTCAGAACATCAGCAGTGGGAAGAGATCTGCTTATGATCCAGATGAGATTGAGGAGGAACAAAGGGAGAGAGATAGGAAAAACAAAATTAATATGGAATTCCAACAGTATGTGAACAGGGTGAATGATCTGTGGGGGCAGCCCCAATTACGGCTGGACTTGGAGTTTGATCAACCTCTCAGAGAACTTGGTTTCCATGGGGTACCATATAAGGCCTCGGCTTTTATAGTTCCAACTTCTAGCTGTTTGGTTGAGCTAATAGAAACACCTTTTCTGGTGATCTCATTGAGTGAGATTGAGATTGTCAATTTGGAACGAGTGGGTCTAGCGCAAAAGAATTTTGATATGGCAATTGTCTTCAAGGACTTCAAGCGTGATGTAATGCGGATTGATTCCATCCCGTCTTCCTCGCTTGATGGCATTAAGGAATGGTTGGACACTACTGACACCAAGTACTATGAGAGTAGGCTGAATCTCAACTGGCGCCCTATTCTAAAGACTATTATGGATGACCCGCAGCAATTCATAGAAGAGGGTGGCTGGGAATTTTTGAACTTGGAAGGTACTGACTCCGATTCTGATAACTCAGCGGAGTCTGATAAAGGTTATGAGCCATCTGATGCAGAGCCCGAGTCAGAATCAGAAGATGATGCTTCAGAGAGTGAATCATTGGTAGAATCTGACGATGACGAGGAAGAATCAGAAGTCGAATCTGAGGAAGACAAGGGCAAGACATGGGAGGAGTTGGAACGGGAAGCTAGCAATGCAGATCGGGAGAAGGGCAATGAGTCGGACAGCGAGGACGAACGTAGGAGAAGAAAGACGAAGACTTTTGGTAAGGCAAGGGCGGGACCTAGTAGTGCTGCCTCAAAACGCTCCAAGTTTAGGTAGATGTTGTGGTAGTCTAGCTTAGTTTCGATAGTTATAACTTCTAGTAAACTTAGCTTTGGCTTTTTCCATCCTTTGTCAACTGACTCAACTTAGTGGGAAGATAATATTGTAGCTTTTTTGGTGGATTAAGCTTTATCTCAGAGTTTATCTTTTGGTTTGTGCTTCTGCTGATGTATATGATTTAACTCTAAATTAATCATGTTTGGGATGTAGCTAACAAGTTATTTCATTTAACTTAGATTGTTGTGGTCGTATGAAAACGTGAGGTATGTGTTGTTCACCAAATTCTGATATTCTATATTGTTTTGTTTAAATCAAATTGTTCCTCTCTATTTTGGTCCATACGTATATATCATCTTCATTCATTTCTAAATTCTAGGACGCCAAATTATCTGCTATTCTATATTATTCTCTACTACTATCTACATTTTCTTTATTAAATCTAGTTCATCTGATAAAAGGGATTAGAACATCTGTTACAAATACTGTAAAAATATATACAAAGGGACACACTATAAAATTTACTAATACTTATTTTTTTTAATTCTTATCTTTATTAAATTTATACAATGTACATTATCACATTATAATTAGTAATAGTAACGATATATCATACAAAATACAATTACATGAATTTTATAATGACATTGAAAGCCCGAACATGAATATACTAAAGTTTTTGTGTTTATTAGAGTGAATAAATTGCACAACATTGAATTAGAATCTAGTGGTCTTCAAAAAGTAATCTCTTGACTGGTCTATCTATATTCAGTTTGGAATACTAACATTTTCCAGTTAAATTATGCAAACACCTATTCACTATTTCAACTCAACTTTTCCTCCATACTAAGAGATGATCCTCTCAGTGATCACCAATATACAGAATCAAACTTTTTTAATTCAATTTTGACATGTTTCTTTATACGAGTAGACAGCAAAAACACTGAATAGGAATATCATAGAAAATAATTGTTAGAATCTAGCGGCAACTTCAATCAAGAAAGAAAGATTGAGCCATTTTTCTTTGAAACAAACGATGCACACATCAGTTCCAGTTTTCTTCTTACATTCTAGGCCATTTAGATGATAAATAAATAAATCACATGGCACAAAACATTACCTTTTTATCTAAACCTGGCCTTCTTAGGGAGGCTGCCTCCTCCTCCTGGTCGTCTTGGCGGTGGCCGAGATTTCCCGAAAGCCTTCATTTTCCTCCTTTTCCTGTCATCCTCACTATCTGATTCATTTCCTTTCTCTTTATCTGCGTTACTAGCTTCCCTTTCCAACTCGTCCCAGGTTTTCCCTTCATCTTCCTCGGACACTTCTTCGGAATCATCTTCATCGCCATCCTCGGACTCCACTAGTGACTCGCTGTCGTCATCCTCCTCCTCTGAGGCAGCAGACTCAGATTGTACATCTGAAGGGACATATCCTTGATCTGACTCCTGTGAGTTGTCAGAATCCGAATCACTAGCCTCCAAGTTCAAAAATTCCCATCCACCATCCTCGATGAATTGTTCAGGGTTGTCGGTGATTGTTTTTAATATCTGCCTCCAGTTAAGATTTAGCCTACTCTCATAGTACTTGAGATCTGTTGTATCCAGCCACTCCTTAATGCCATCTAGTGACGATGTGGGGATTGAATCAATCCGCATTACATCTCGCTTGAAGTCCTTGAATATAATGGTCATGTCAAAGTTTTTCTGACCAAGACCAACTCTCTCCAGGTTAACTATTTCAATCTCGCCAAGGGTGATTACCACAAAGGGCATTTCAATGAGCTCAACAAGGCAACTTGATGTTGGAACTATGAATGCAGATGATTTATGTGGCACCCCATGGAAGCCAAGCTCTCTCAGTGGCTGATCAAACTCTAAATCAAATGACTTGAATTGAGGTTGTCCCCAAAGATCATTCACTCTGTTGACAAAGTTCTGAAAATCCAAGTTAATTTTGTTCTTTCTATCCTTCTCTCTCTGCTCCTCCTCAATCTCATCAGGATCATATGCAGATCTCTTTCCACCTCCAATCGTCTGCACAACATCCATGACTTCAACATAAAACTGAACATCTTTTGTTTTCTTGTTTCCCACCATTATGTGGTTGTGCAGATGGAAATGCACGAGAGTTATCATTTCCTTCTCTGCCGGCTGGAAGAATGCATGTTTAATATTGCCAAACATGATATCCACCCGTTGATCATGTCTAGATGTTGCATAACGAAATCCATTTGTATGTGCTTCCAAGGAACCACTAAGCTTTCTTCCACCACCACCAAAAACTGGACGGATCCACAAGTCCGATAACCTAATTGGCTTAAATTTTGCTCCAGTAACCTGGAGTTTTTCTTGTGTGACTAAAGTAGCTCTTTCAGCCTTTTCTGATTCACGTGAGGCAACCTGCCTGCGGAGAGTCTTGATTGATTGAACAACTTCACTAATATGCCTCGGGTCCTTGGAGTGAAATGAAACTTCTTTGACATAGATAGAATCATGAAACTTCTGTAAGTTGGGGTCGTTTTGAGCAAAAGGAGCACCAGGTACATTAAAGATTACCCGAATGTAGCATGTACGACTGGTGTCCTGTTGACTGGACACACTCTTCACTGTAGCAATATGGAAAGGCACCATTTTTCCATAGATGGGTAACAGGATGGCCTCATGTTTCTGGTCCACCTGAATCATAAAGTCTCTTGGAGGAGGTAGATCGTTGACGTTCTTATATGCAATCAACTCACCAGAGGGTTTCAGGGGACCATGATTTTTCCCTTCAGAACCGCCACCAGCAAGTCTCCTTGCAGTTTCTTCATTCTTCCGTTGAGCCAGTGTTGCCTGATGCTGCCTCCTTAACTCCTCCTTCGATACCTCATGGTTAACCGATCTTAGTGTTGCCTTGGATGAGAGTGTCTCAGAAACTTTAGGCCTGGATTTGGCTTTTAGTGGCTCTTCTTCCTCGTCATTAAATGAATATGTCACATCCTTGGCAGCTTTCGTACATGGGGAAGTCACCACTTCAGGGGCAGTTCCACCAATGATAACTGTGTCCGCGAGCAATAAAGAAAACTTCTGTGTTTTCGGATTGTTGGTCTCTATTTCCAAATTCTGAAACCCCAAAGACACATTGAAGATCATTCCAGTTTTCAATATCCTGTCATTTTTTCCATTTAAACTGAGGCTTGACTCACGAAACTCGAGGCCTATTCCAGTTCCTGCAGATTTTGTCAAGTGAGGAGCAAATTCAGGTCCCTCATTTTTTACTACAGAAACAGCTGCTAAATAGGCATCTACAGCCTTATTTCCCGGCTTCAAAGCAGCTATTGCTGCATCGTGGGCCTTCAGGAGGACCTCATATGCCTTGATCTGCAACGAGTTGGCATCAATCATGAAAGTCCTAGCCACATTTGAGCAATAGTTACTGTAACGAGACCCCATTGCACATATGATCACACCTGTATTATCATAGAATAGATTGTCATCGTTGCTTTGTGCACTTGGTTTCAGATCAAATTGTCCTCCACTTTGAAAAATTGGTGGGTAGCAGATATCAACATTGTCCGCTTTCAACTTCACCTTTATCCTTGCAGGTTCAGTTATGACCTTTTCAGTATCATCCGTTAAGGAAGAATGAGTAACTTCCTTCTCCTCATCAATGATCTTCTCCAATTTTGGGACCACAAAATATTTCAAGACAGAGGAAGTCAGGTAAGCAGCCTTCTTCACATTAGTAATCTCAACAGAATCTTTCACAGCAAACAGGTCTGAGAACCCATTAGTTACATCAGTGAGTTGAAAATTAGCATTCTTCAACTTCTCATCCCACACCTCCAAAAGACTCCCTTCAGGAGTTTCTCTAGCAATGGTCCCAAAAATGGGGTTGTCATAGCCATCCACCCGTGATTCCACACGAACAGCTTCCAGTATATCATCCATTAATGCAGAACCGTCATCATTTCTACCCTTCACGTGCATTATGACTTCCACACCCACAGCATCTCTAGCAGGTTTTTTCACAACTTGTAGTAATGATACTTTCTTTTGGCTACACAACAAATGGATCTCTTTCTTCATGAACACCATGATTGTGTCTGGGAACTCATAACCGACCAACCACATGTTCAACGCAGACGACTTTAGGTAACGGAGGTCGTCTGATCGTGGAGGAGTAGCTATGGAGAACGCCTCGGAACCACCCCACATATCATTCTTAAACTGATTCCAGTGGGAGTACAGCGCCTTTATCCGTTTGCTGAAGTTTTCAAGATTGATTGTGAAAGGACTGGTTGTACTTGCTCCAGCCTTGGCATTATTGACATTGCGATTATCAGCCATGTAAAATGCAGAAATGCTCCCCCTCTCCTCCGTGTTAGCATAGACAATCTGAAACGCTGGCCAGCAAACTAAGCAGTCAGAAACAAGAAACTATTTATCAGCACCCTCCACTCATTTCCTCCCAAAATCGGAGGGTTTGCCATGAACTGAGTATTTCTAAATAGGGGAAATATCATAGAAAAACTGACCAAAAATTGAGGATTGCAACACTAGCATAATTTGAGGAACCTCAATTTACAGAATGAAAATTTCAACAAAGGAAAAGAGAAAGAGCTGTAACCACATCTATTCAAATGCAAACATCATAATTCTATTTAGCATCAGTCTCTTCTACCAAACAAAAACGTATGAACTGCGTCAAGTTCACAACCTAGATCAGTACCCGGGAAAAAACGAAGCTAAGAAAACACAAATACACAATCAGGAAAACAAATAAATACCCAGAAATTACTAATCATCTAACACAAGAAGTTTCCCCCGATCATCAGCATTTCCGATCCATAAAAAAATTAAACAACATTAGAAATCAAAATTGAAGCAAAAGTACTTTGACTTCCATTAAACATCTAGAGTCAAAATAAAAAGCGGAACGAAAAGTGGAAGAGAGAATCGAAGCTCACATTATTGAGAAGGCGACGAAACAAAATGAGAAGACGTAATTGAGAGGTTGATTATGGTAACGACCTAATAGCTGACGCGATTGAGTTGATTGATTTCTGATTTTCTGATAAAGGAAGGGGAGATTCAGATATTTCTGGGGTCTGCTTGCTTCTCGTCTCCTCATTATTTATAGCTTTCCATAATTACTTCGATTGCCCTTGCTGTTGCACTGAATTACGATGGTGCATCAGTTTAGGATTTTGTTGTAAACTTGGAAACCCCATGCTCGATGTTTGGAGGTGTTTAATTAAACTTATTTTCAACGACTTATAAAATATTTAAATAATTTATAAAATGTAAACTATTAAATTAATTAAATAATTGAATTTATAAGTTAAAATGAGAAAGAAAAAAAATCATAGATAGAAAGAAAAAAGTATAAAGAGATGAATTTTTTATTAGAAGTAATAAATAATTATTTTTGTAAAATTATTATTCTTTATAAGATTTTTTTTTGATAAATTAACAATATTAAATAAAAAAATTTAAAGACCACGCCACATGAGACTCGAACCCAAACGATTATAAGTTATTGAAGCTTATTTTTATAAATTACTGGCTACTTAAGAGCTTATTTTGGACAATAAGATATTTAAGGAGTATGTAAACTCAGTCAAACACCATATAACGTCCAATGCACGAGAACGTTTTTATGTTTATTTTTTATATACAAAATTACTAACACAAAAACTTGAGTGCACCCGAATGTACTGTACAACTGGATTGACCTGCATCTAGAATAGTGTTATTTATACGATTCGAGTCAAAATAAGAATTCGGGTCAGATTGTGGGTCAGGGTCTAAGTGAGGGTGCAAACCGATTTTACGGTACACCCAATTGTACCCAAGACCACCTCAACTACTAATTGGATTATCACATGGAAAAATTAATTATATTAATTGTTATTATGGAGTAATTTATTAATTTAATTATCGCAATCTAAAAACAAAGCTTGAATTACATTTTGGGCATATATGTGAGTTTCAATAGTAATGTTTTCAAGCAGTATTTAAACTCAAGATTTTTTTTTTCATATATTCCCATTCAATCAAAGTTGTATACTTTTTCAATCACCAATTTCATAAAAAACAAAATATTACAAGATCACTTGATTATTAATAAATAAAAACTACTAAATTTAACATTTACTTAATAAGATAAAATTATAATTTACACATTAATTTGAAGCAAATGAAATAGATTGTCTTTCAAAACTCTAATCTGTTATTCTCACAAATGTTTAAATAAATAGATAAATAAACTAGATCTTGCGTATATTAATATAAATAATTTTGGGCTCTTAGTTCGGTTTAACAAAGGTTAGCTCAATAGCACAAGCCTCAAAGTGTAAAAGCACACATCAAATTAAATTAACCAGGGATTTTTTTTTATTAAAAAATATTACTCCATATATACTTACTAACAAATAGGAAAGCCCTAAATCATTTAAAAAAAAAAAGGAAAGCCCTAAATTATCTCTGAAAAAAAGCCCTTAGTTAAATATAAGGCCGCCCATTCCTTCTTCGGTATTTCTATTTTATCGCCTTCCTATTTCTTCAATCCAAAAGAATTTGGGCCTAAATGTAATTAATTCAAAGATTGAAAAAGCGTTTGGTTTTCTAGTTTTACTGTTCAAAACCTGATCAAAATCCCAAAATGCGTTTGGTTTTTGCAGTATTGTTGAAGCCAATTGGGATTTTGAGTTTTGCAGTAGGGTTGGAGATGCCCTAACTTCAAAAATCTTCTACTTGTCCTCTATCTGGTTCGATCCACTACACGGAAGACGAGAATTTGAAGGAACAGTTCAAGTTTGTGCGATATTGTTGCTCAGCGCGGTTCGTTCGATCCGCAAAAGATTTCTAGCAGTAACTTGTATTGCAAAATCATTCGAGGTCGGGATTTTTGTGAAGGATGGCCAAGGATGAATCACTGACAGTGAAGGATGCAGTTCATAAGCTTCAACTCTTCCTTCTCGATGGAATCAAAGACGACAACCAGCTATTAGCTGCTGGTTCAGTGATATCCCGAGATGATTACAACGATGTAGTCACCGAGCGCACGATAGCTGAAATGTGCGGTTACCCGCTCTGCGCCAACCCATTGCCATCCGAGCGGCCGCACAAGGGGCGTTACCGCATCTCACTCAAGGAGCATAAAGTCTACGACCTTCAAGAGACATACATGTATTGCTCGAGTAATTGTTTGATCAACAGTCGAGCGTTTGCTGCAAATTTGCAGGAAGAGAGGTCCTCGGCACTGAACCCTGCAAAATTGAACCGAATTCTTAAGCTATTTGAAAGCTTGAGTTCGGAAACTGCGGTGGATATGGGCAAGAACGGAGACTTAGGGTTTTCCGAGTTGAAGATTCAGGAGAAAACAGATAGGGAAGCAGGGAATCGATCTCTGGAGGAGTGGATTGGTCCGTCAAATGCGATTGATGGCTATGTGCCACGGAGTGACAAAAACCTGGACTCCCATCAATCGCACAACGACAGAAAAGGTGGGAAGCAGGGAAAAGGTTGTAAGTTTTGCTCGTTTTAGAATGATTTGTTAGTGTTGGTCATTGTCATTGTCATTTTGGTTCATGTAATCTCCTAGAATGTATGTTGCAGGGCCTAAACATCGGCTTTCTGATCCAAATGCGCAAGACATTATGTCCTTTGAAATGAACTTCACAAGTACTATTATTACTCAAGATGAGTATAGCGTTTCCAAAGCTGCTCCGACAATGAGGGCTAACGAATCAAGAGGGAAATTGAGAACTAAAACTGTAAATTGTGACAAAAAGGAAATTCAACCCCAAAAGTCTGATAAATGTATGAATGCAAATGGAGCAGATGACAAGGGTAATGTATCAGAGGATAATTCTAGTGCTGGCCGAAGTCATGATACCGGGGCTAGTATTCTGAGGTCCTCTTTAAAGACTTCAGATTCAAAGAAATCGATGCGCTATGTTACCTGGGCTGACGAGAAGACTGATTTTGATGGGCAAAATCTTGAAGAGTGTCAAGAATCAAAAGGTGAAAAAGCAGCTCCAGTAACACCTCAGTCAGTGGTTGAGGAAGTCGGTGAGGAGGAGGAGTACAGATTTTCATCTGCTGAAGCCTGTGCGGAGGCTCTAAGCCAGGCTGCAGAAGCTGTTGCATCAGGAAAATCGGATGCATCTGATGCTGGTATGTATGACGTCAGGGTTGAATTTGTTTTGCTGGCATGATACTTTAGACTGTTTTCCATTTAGTTCTCATTGTGTTTTAACATACAGTATCTGAAGCGGGTGTAATAATATTACCACCTCCTCATGGAGTGGATACTGCTAAATCTGAAGAGAATGCTGATATTATCGACACAGACCCAGTGCAGTTAAAGTGGCCTCCTAAACCTGGAGTTTTAAGCTCTGATTTGTTTGATTCTGAGGATTCTTGGTATGATAGTCCTCCGGAGGGGTTCAACTTGCAAGTAAGTTGGCCATCTGCAAATGGCTCCATCATTTTTTACAAGTATAATTTTTGTTTCTGTAATTTCTGACAGGCTTTTTTTATATATTTTACTCTTTGTTCAGTTGTCACCTTTTTCAACAATGTTTATGGCACTCTTTTCCTGGTTATCATCGTCCTCTCTAGCATATATATATGGAAAGGAAGAGAGTTTCCATGAGGAATACATGTCAGTCAATGGGAGAGAGTATCCTCACAAGATTGTTCTGTCAGATGGGCGCTCCTCCGAGATTAAGCATACTCTTGCTGGCTGCCTTGCTCGGGCCTTGCCCACTCTTGTGACTGAACTCAGGCTTCCTGTACCAGTTTCAACACTTGAGCAAGGACTGGTATTCTTCAAATGTAGCATAGGGTTTGATTTATTTTCGGAATTCTGGAGAGTTTGTTTTTGTGGAATGTGGCTGGTAGTGGAACTTGAAATGTCAGAAAATAAAAGGATGTGCTTGGATATTTTTTTGGGAAAATAGTAATTATTTCAGGGAACTATTTGATTGTTAATGTTTTATTTGGTTAATTGGGGTATAATGGTGGGGTGTGTAGCCAATTCATTATTTTATGAAGTACTATTTCTGAAAGTGGTTGTACTCAAAATATTTGCAATTCATGGAGATCAGTGATTCTTCTTTATATAATCCAACTAAGAAACTCGGTATGATCAGGGAGCATTTTGACTAAACTATTTTCTTTTTTCCTTTGTAACCCATCTTTCACATTGTCTTTTTTGGCTGAAATTGTTTGATTCATCCTTATATTTATTTGTTTGCTGCAGGGGCGCTTACTAGATACAATGTCTTTTATCGATCCAATTCCTGCATTTAGGATGAAACAGTGGCATGTTATTGTCTTCTTGTTTCTAGAGGCTCTTTCTATCAGTAGAATTCCGTCTCTGACGCAATACATGTTGGGTAGAAGAATTCTACTTCCCAAGGTGAGGCACTTAAACTGTAAGCCTTTTATGTTATGTGCTTGCATAGAAGACTACTAACAAGTTGGATACATGAAATCACGTGTAAATGTGAGTTGCTTCACTGGCCATACCTGGAGCTGCATCCTTATATGAGTTGCTTCTTTGAATGACAAGACTTGTTTTATTAGTTTCTTACAGATTTGAAAGTGCAGCTTTAGTATGCTCTGTTATGTAGTGTCTAATAACTTAGGATACCTTGAACTCGCTTACATGGGTTGCTTCATTGAATGATAATACTTGTTTTATTAGTTAGTTGCTTGATTTGGTGGGAATATATGATCTGAAATTGAAGTTTTAGTATGTTCACGAGTGTGTAGAAGGTCGCATCTCTATGGATACTAATAAGTCATCCAGTGTCTTGTGTATTAACTATTTAATTATGGCCTTTTGCCATTGCACAATTTTCACCTGCTCAATATCCAGAAAGAATGAGCCCGAGAGAGTGACACTCGAATCAAAATGTATCAGAATTTTTAAGTTGGCATTCTAATAGCTCTATGAGTATTCATTAAAGCTTATGCTTATAAACAGTTGCTCCAATCTTCAAATTGCCAGTATGGTTTTATTTCTGTTTTGCCTTCTCCCAGGAAAAGGCCTTGCGTGCTTTGCATTTAGAATACTGCACTTTTCTTCATCACCACAAGCTGATCTCCTTGTTCTGCCATAGGTCTACATACTTTGTTCTTAAAAGCATGTTGTCTTTTGTTCTATCATCAATATGTCCTCTGTTAGTATTTGCTCTCGATTAATTCACCATTATCATTATTTCTCTCTCTGGCCTTTCCTTTTTTCTTGTGTGTCATTCTTCTCCATATCTTGAAATTGGCTTTGATTCTGAATGATTAGGTCCTCGAGGGTGCACAGATTAGTTCCGAAGAATTTGAGATAATGAAGGATCTGGTCATTCCACTCGGCCGAGCACCTCAGTTCTCAACTCAGAGTGGAGGCTAAATCAAGCAATCAAAGAGCGTCGTCGCGCAGCATATGTTCGGAGCTCTTGTGAAGCAACACGAGTCGTAGACGGGCTGCGACTTCTTCCATCTTCTATGAGCTTTGCCTGCCATTTAGCAAATGCTTTTCAAGTTTGGTAAAAAAGTTCTGAAATATCGATGAGTTTATGAGTATATGATAAACCTGAGTTTCAGCTACCAGCGATTGTTGAAATGCCTATACCTATATAATAGGTAGTTTGTGCAAGTCAAATACATGGTATATACCTGATTTATTTTTAAATTTCTTTTTTCGATCCTCTGTTTCATCTTGGATCCGTGAAAGCTTTTCTGAGTTCTTAAGATATTGCGTTGTTGCCAATTGGCAATTAGTGGACTTTTTTTTTTAATTATTATTATTTGTATTTGTATGTATAAATAAATGCGAATGGAATTTTTAATATTTAGCCGAATTGAATTTTCTGTACAAGGATAAAGATTGGCTATGCTATCATTTTCATGAATGCTCGTATTCAGACATGACAGGCAAGCCCAGTCCTACTTCCCTAATAAACCAACAACAAGATTGTACTGAATTTCCTTTTTACCCTTGTTAGTTTGTTTTTATCAATTTTATCAAATTATTGTATTTGAATTTCAAATCTTGAATCAACATAATATAATTACGACCAACTATTACAATAATCGTGTACGTTTAAGATCCAGTTTTGTGGCTCAAATCTCACTGAAAGAAAGTTGGATAATTTAGTGGAACCATGTCAGTACTTTGTATGATATATTCGAATAAAAATTAAATTTTGAGGGTACTTAATTACTTATACAGGACCACTTTTATTTTAAGATGGTTCATGACTACTTTCGGTATGTAGCAACTCTGAATTCTGGAAAGGGAAAATTCCAGATATTGTGAGAGAATTTACCATCATTTAACGACTTTATGCATTTTATTTACTGCTTCAATTCTTCCAAAATTTGGCAAGCCACGTAAGAGAATCGTAGCTGTAACTGGTAGAGAATATTTGTTTTTACCACAATGAATTCGACGGTAAACAACACTGCCCACAATCATTCGTCCAAAAAATTTAAAAATAAATAAAGAAAGAAAAGCAAATAATGGTAATAATGCTGCTTTTATCTTATTCTCATTGTCTCCAGAATAATACTTAGGTAGCTATTAATACACCTAACTTGATTGCACTGGTATTTAATTTTTCATGCCCTCTGAATTTAGAAGCAAAATTAAACAACAAGATTTAGGTAATATAGGTTGGACAGTAAAGTTGATAAATCTGCTAAGATAATAATTAATTTGGTATCCAAAAGAAAATCAATTATGCGATTCGTGTTACATTTTTTGATGAAGCAATATAAATATAGTTAATTTCAGTTTTAAATGATATAAGCATAATTTTCTATGTGAGACGGCTTCGTAGACCATAATCCGCAAACAATATTCAAGTACTGCAATAGCTTTGAATCCAAAACGGAATATTTTTCTAAGGAACAATTTTTGTAAGAGAATATAAAATTTAATATTGTGCAAACAATATTGCTCTTGTAGTCAAAAGTATTAATTGAATTTTCATCACATATTTTGGTCTTTAGACAATATATACTTTGTGGTTCCAATATTGTTCTATTTTCTGAAGCTCAATCTCTAATTATATTTTTATCATTCTTCAGAAATTTATTCAAAAGTTAATGAAAAGGAATTATATTCAATAAGCTACAAGTATATGGGGGAACAAATTTTTTTAAAAAGTGAATGAGTGCATTTAAATATAGTACTGCATTCTATAAACAAATAAAGAAAACAAAGATATATAAATAAAATTACAGGTTTGGGGTTTGACTGTCACGCCCCCCCATTATTGCAACATGCAGAGCAAAATAAAATAATAATAAACCTTTTGAAAATCAAGGGAGAAAAAGAAATGAAAGCATATGAAATATTTCTGTATCTATCTATCCATTGTATACTGTTTACTATATTTCCCTCTGTTTTCTCTCTCTCTAAATTGGTGCGCATTTCTCTTGTTTTTCTATGGGTGGTAGTGTCAGGTGATTCAGCCACAAAAATCATCATCGAAGTCAGTCACCGATGATAATCGGTGCGCTCTATCTCTCTCCATTTCTCTCTCATTTTCTGCATTCTGATTCCATCGTGTTTTTTTTCCTTTTCGTTTCTGCATTCGATATCTGCGAATTTCATGTTTTCTTGCTGTATGTGTTTTTCCTCTTTTTGTTGTTGATACAATCGCTGATATTTAGATGGATTGTGTTTTGAGTTGCGTGCGGTGGATCCGCGGATCGCCTTTCGTTGAGTTTGCTTCACTAAAATGTGATGGTGTTTTATGAATAGTTTTCCTGTGTGTGGAGCTGATCCTTTCTCCTTCTTCGGGTTATCGGTTTGTTAGATCTCTTCTTTTCGAGTTTGATGACTTTCTTATTAACTAATGTTGGCTGCGACTGTTTTAAATATGGTAATTCTGTTTTCACTTACTTGGTTGTCTTTCGTTTTGAGCTTGCTTGTAGTTTTGGTCGTTATGCTGATCAATATCTAATACTGAATGGATTTAGATGTGCCCTACAGGGTGGGGGTGTTTTGGTGAAGGAAAATGGACTTACAACATAGGTTGTGTTCTAAGTTTGATGTGTAGGAAGTAGTGTTGCTCTGAATCTACAAAATTTGATGAATGAGTCATATGCATGGAACCTGTTTTTGATGGTCTATCTTGGAAGGTTAATGAATGTTGAAATCCAAAGGAAGAAATGAATGTAGGAGAGGGAAGCTAGGAGACATGCATTCTCCACACCAATGTGCAATTAAAGTCTTTGCATAAATAGAAGATTCTATATCTTTTCAACATTTTAATAAGCTGTCGTCATCTGTGTAAACAAAGGTATTCTTAAGAAATAAGTGATGTAACCTCTTTGAATTCTAACACCTTCAAAAGATCATGAGTCAAACCAAATGAACATTTGGTTGATATATCGGCTTGATCCATGGCATATTGAATACCCAGCTACCTTTTCATGACAATTCACACTAACAAATCTAGATAATACCAATTTTACATGATTTAAGAATTTTGCGTAGCAATATCACCAATCATACACTTGTTCAACAGTAGCTGCAGTGAGCTTAATTTTCAAGATTGCAAGCTAATATCTAATGTAATACTGCAGAAGTTCCTTAAATAGTTGTATTTCTTAATAAAAATAGATTTATTTAAGTTCATTGAAGTAGATATCCTTGGCTTGCTGGATCTAATGCTTCAGTTGTTGTATAATCTAGCCAGGACCTACAACAACTTATTTGTTGTGGGTGCCATGTGGGTATTAGGCATTGCTAATTATACATGGAGTACGATTTGCACGATCAGCAGAAACCTGATCTCATCTATGTTTGATTTGCTGTTATTCTCGCCTTAAACCACGACGGTCTTTAGATGCTTCCACACTGGGCTGGGTCTGGGCTTATTTGCAGTCTGTTTTTGGCCAGCTGAGAAGACCAGTAGGAGTTTCCTTGAGCTAACTAAGCTATTTGATTAAGTATTAGATTCTTCTTCTTACATCTCTTTAAGAGAGAGAGTTTATGCTGCACTTTAGATTTCTTTGCATTGTAAAAATGAATTCGATGGCTGGGGCATAAGCAGTCTACCTGGCCTTAGACTGCTATGCGGCTTGTCAAAGTCAGCGCTTCAAAGCTTTCCTGTTTAATCATTCATTCTCTTTTTCATTCTGTTTTCTTTGTTGATGCAGTAGCTCTGGATCAAGAGAGCTTAAACAGAAAGTGTGGTGATAAAATGTATTATTTTTTAGTTGTGAGGTGCATACTGGTTTCTTCTTTCATAATCTTGCTGGTTGTACTTCTTGTTGGATTGATCTCAATAAAGAAATAAGAACAGAAAATACATGATGGGTGCCTCCTTTTCTAGAATTTACAAATATTTGAATAGGGTCTTGTTTTGAGCTCATCTTTCCATTGTTATCAAAGGCTCACTTGAGGATTACAATTTCAACAAGGCGTGTGCCTAGGCTATATGGCGCCTTAGAAGAGGCTATAGGCGCAAAACTCTGTGCCTAAGTGTAATTTGTTCTAAGTTCGATTTTGTTCCCGTTAAATATTACTAGTACTCATCTGTTACTAAGTGATAAAGAGAATGAACTTGAAGATTGTGATTCATGAAGGGGAAATTCAAAGTGATCCCGAGAAAATTGAGGAAGTTGATTACAAATAGGATGAGGATGCCTAATTTACTATTTTCTGTAGTCATATATTTTATTCAGCAGGAAAAATGAATATCGAGGCTAAATAACTTTATCATGTAATCTGCTTTTTTTTTTTTTTTTTTTTAATGTTATTTTCCCTGAAAATGATTATTTATCTTATCAAATTGCTATTCGTGACTCCACCCCCAAACTCCCTCCCCCTCCATACTCCGTCTACCAAAACTATGGCATTTTTGCCATTTTTGGCGTCCACCAAAAGTATGACACTTTCCTTTTTAGGACATGACACCGCATTTTTTTCTTTTAATTTTTACCATTACAAATAACCCTTATTTACAAAAAAAGCACCCATGGCCCATGTTTAATTCAACCTCAACCACTCATTTCATACAATAGTGAGACCCTTTCTCTACTACATAGAATTCACCAAATATTGCATTAAACATGTACCGAACCAAGTTGCTATTGTTTTCATTGACGGAGGAGTACTTGATAATTGATAATGGGCTGTAACTTGCAATGTATGCTTGAACTAATGCACTAAACTTTCACTTTTCTATACTTATTTTCTGGATGTCCTAATTGAAAAAGATTCAATTTCCTAAAACATAGTATTCTCTTTCCTTGAAAATATCCCCCATTAAAAGAGGCATCAAAAGATTCAATCTCTAGCCTCATTTATTATCCCGAGCGATGCTCTTATATTTTATTTGTTTATTTATTTCTGTAATCTGTGTTATATAGTCAAATTGTTCACCTTTTTCTCTGGAGAATGTTGCCAGCCTAAGTGTACACGTCATTTATTGGCAGAATGGATATTACATCACATTTGACATCGCGGATGGGATTATACTGTTCTATATTTCCTTTTTAGTGGTAGTAAGGGACTATTTTCATTTATATCTTTTTCCTCAATCTGAAATAATTGCAGATTATGTAATCTGGATCTGATATATAATATTTATGATATGATGCTTATTATTAGATTGTAAGAGCTCGCCGTAGAACTATAATATCTTACTTTTCTTCTTCTTCTTCAGTGAAACATGTGTTTACTATATTATATGTGGTTGAGTCCGTACACTGTTTCTTCAGTTATACAGGCAAAGTGGTGTTTTGTTGAAACACTAGTTCTTGAACATGCCGTAATGCCATTAAGGATACTGTCTAACTTTTCCTCAATTTCTTATGGATGCTCATAATTTCGAATTGTATTCGCTGTTGACAATTAGACATTCTGTGATCATTATTACACTTACTTTATGTGAATAAGTGTTCAAAGATTTCTCTGTATAAGTACAGGCCTTTTTCCTCAGGAGTTTACATTTTCTTTTTTGGTTTACATAGGTGAGTGACTTGCTGAGGTTATCTAATCTGCTAATTCTTTTGGCAAATGGCTACTATGGCACCTACTTCTGACTCAAGGGGGTCAGGCAGTCATGCTGTAGGGCTTGATAGTTTGCCTGAGGAGATGAATGACATGAAAATCAGGGATGACAAGGTATGCAGGATTAAAAGTAACGCTCCTGAAAACTTTTTTTCTTTTAGGTACTCTTCTTATCCCCGACTATTATTGGACTTGGTGTGTAATGAGAATTTTTTCTCATTTTATAGGAAATGGAAGCAGCAATAGTAGATGGCAATGGGACCGAGACAGGTCACATAATAGTGACTACTATTGGCGGTCGAAATGGCCAGCCAAAGCAGGTAACATGCCATCTTGTCTTCAGTTTTGCTCTACTTTCTTGATCTGATGCTGCCCTTAGCCTACTGGTACTTCCATTACTAAAATGCAGCAACCTTCTTGGCGAAAAAGAGCCCAATCCCCTTTCCTCTTCAACCCATAGAGCAGGAGCGAAATAATAAAATAAAAAAATGGAGAAAGAAAACCAGAATAAATCAATTATTAGAAAAATATAAGTCTGAAGAATGATCTGTTGCAGTAGAATATAAGATGTCATCTTCTCGAGTTCATATTCTCAGTTTCTTGATGGAATTTCGATAATCTTTTCCTTCAGGCTCATTGTAAAATTCATTAGAAAATATGTGAAATAGCTACGCTCATATGAAAAGTAGGCTGTTGTTGATGCCAGCAGACCTAAATAGTGTATAATAGCATATGCCAAGACATTCAAGGGAAATCAGTCACAGTTCAGTAGTCTCTTAAGGGTGCTTCTTTGATGCTTAATATTAATATAGGATTAAAATGAATCTTGATTTGACATTTAGCATATTTGAATAAAGGAATTGGTTAAGGTGTGTTAGTTAAGTGATGCGGAGGACTAAATTTTTTGCATGAATGCACTCAACTTAGGGACTGTAAGGACTGGTTTTGCAGGTTGGGTGAACTATTACTGCAAATTTATTTTATGCTTGCATCTATTGCTATTTTATGTTCTTCCCTTAGCTTAAGGATTTTGTTCACAAATTTTTACTTTTTCCCCTTTTGGGGGATTCTTTCAGACAATTAGCTACATGGCAGAACGTATTGTTGGACAAGGGTCATTTGGAGTAGTATTTCAAGTAAGTTCTTTGATTGCCCTTGACCTTGAGTTGCAAGTGGTACATACGACCATATTATGTATGTTATATGCCAGTCCAACTACATTGTGATTGGTTCATCGACCTTTTGTGGTAATCCAGGCAAAATGTTTGGAAAACGGCGAAACGGTTGCTATAAAAAAGGTTCTCCAGGATAAGAGGTATAAGAACAGAGAGTTGCAAACCATGCGTCTTCTCGACCATCCAAATATTGTGTCTTTGAAGCACTGCTTCTTCTCAACAACTGAAAAGGATGAACTCTATCTCAATCTGGTACTTGAGTATGTTCCTGAGACTGTTCACCGTGTAATCAAACATTATAATAAGTTGAACCAAAGGATACCGCTGATATATGTGAAGCTGTATGCATACCAGGTATTTTTCAGTTGCACTTCCTAGATTTCATGTATCTGTTAAACTTGATTATTTTCTTTGGAAGTTCATGTGGTACAGCTACATTTTCTCTTCGATATGCCACTTCTTCTAGTTCATGTGGTGCTTAATTGTGAACCTTGTTGAAGTTTTTATCAAAATGTAACACCTAATTATTCTTTTTGTTTTTCTTCTTTGTCAAAAAAGTTTCTTTTCCATTCAAGCTACTTAACGAGTTGATAAGATTCCATCAACTTTATCATCATATTGTCATCATTATTTCCTGGAATTATATCACATAGTTAACTTTGAGATATTGGTTGCTAATCTTACATGTAATTCAGGTTTTGTAGGCAAGGAATATTACTATATCTATTCTGTCTGAGCAGCTGAATGATAATTAATACTAGAAGTGTTTCTACAGCTCAACCTCGAAATTGGTATACTTATTAGAATCTGTTGTTTGCAGATTTTCAGAGCTCTGTCTTACATCCATTGTGGTATTGGAGTGTGTCACAGGGACATAAAGCCTCAAAATTTGTTGGTATGTTTGTCCTAGTTTATATTCTCGCTGAGGTTTTCCAGACTTATTATATGCTTGGTGACAAAGTTCTCTACCCTTAGATTTGAATGACAAAATAAATTTATCTTTAGGTGTTATACTTCTCTTTGCTTGATATATGCTTCTGTACCAAGTGTGTGTATGTAATATTGATATGCCTAGGATGTCTATGATGCTCATACTTCGATACACTTTCCATTAGTTTTGTATGATCTGTTGTTTCTTGCCATGTGCTGGGTTATCCATTTTCTTCTTCTAAATCAAGTGTCAGAATACAAGTATAAATAGCCTGTGGAGCTCAAAAGGATATCTTGTTGGGTGATGTACCAAGTGAACTGTGCAACAGGAATTGGTAGGTGCGTTGGTCTGATGTGATGATAGTTAAGGGCCTGAGGCTAACAAAGATCCAACTGTACCATCATGCATACATACTTGCTTGTTTGATTAATTTACACCAATTGTATTACAACTGCCTAAAAATTGCTGCATTATGAGACAATTTGCTTCATTTAATCTCTTGTTTCCTTAAATGAGTTTTCTCTAATTTTCCTGTTCCCAACTTTCTTTGCATATAATAATTTGATCATGTTATGCAGGTGAATCCGCACACCCACCAGGTCAAATTATGTGATTTTGGAAGTGCCAAAGTTTTGGTATGAAATATAGATCTCATGAAGTTGGTGTCACATTCACATTCGGAAATGTTTTGGATTAACTTTTATCACTTTTTGGCAGGTCAAAGGGGAGCCCAATATCTCTTATATCTGCTCTAGGTATTACAGAGCACCTGAGCTTATTTTTGGAGCAACTGAATATACTACTAGCATTGACATTTGGTCTGCTGGATGTGTGCTAGCTGAGTTACTTCTTGGACAGGTATTTATATTTAATTATGGTGATTGGTGGTTGCAGTTTTCTGTTCACAAGTCTGCCTAATAAATAGAGACCTTCAGCACAAGCAGTTATAGTGTTTCCATTACCTCATAATAGGAATTATTTTCCTTCGCTTTCTCAGCCTCTGTTTCCTGGTGAGAGTGGAGTAGACCAGCTTGTTGAGATCATCAAGGTTCTCTCTCTCTCTCTCTCACACACACACACACACTCAAAGAAATAAATTGCATTTCTAGCACTGTGTAATCATCTTTTATGAATCTTGTCATCATCTATCACCCCCCTGAATTTATTTATTTATTTTTATTTATTTATTTATTTATTTATTTATTATTATTATTATTTTATTTTTTTGGTTGGGGGGGATGTCCACGTGAGTCTTTAATTATAAGATATCCGTTTGTTTCTTCAAATATTGAGATGCATAAATATTAAAAAAGGAGGGAGAAAAGAGGGATATGTTCATGTAGGAACCATTCCTGGTGAAGGAAGCTAGGAACTAATGCTTCTTTACATATAAAATATTGCTTATTTTATTTATACAACAATGCTTAGTTTATGCTATTTCTATTTATATAAACACTTAGTTTTCAACATTGTTTATTTACATATACAATAATGCTTCTTTTTATGACAACTGTAGATCATACAAAGATCAATAGTCCTTGTTGATTCTTAATTCCTTCATGGAAATTAGGGTTTAGGGAATCTTTGTTTAAGAGGGTGTTTGGCTAAAGCTTATTTTAAAGAGCTTATAAGATGTAGTTTTAAAGAGCTTATAAGTTGTCAAAGTGTTTGGGTAATTAAGCTTATATAAGTTAGAGAGCGAATTTTTGGTTAGTGAGAGAAAATATTTATTAGAAAGGGAAAATCTAAGAAAAATGAAATTAAATCATAGTTGAGTTATTTTTGTAAAATGAGTGTTGCTTATAAGATAATGAGAAAATAAGTGGGGGTACAGGAACTTATTTTTTGGGAGCTTATTTTTACAGCTTATAAGCTCTTTAGGAGCTTATTTTACCAAATACTTTGAAAGAGCTTATAAGCTTCCAAACAACTTATTTGAAGAGCTTATAAGCTCAACCAAACACTCTCTAAAGCTCAGTGAATCTCACTCCTCTAACAAAATGACTGTCTCAGGTCTTGGGTACTCCAACCAGAGAGGAAATAAAATGCATGAATCCTAATTATACCGAGTTCAAATTTCCTCAAATTAAAGCTCATCCATGGCACAAGGTACTTCTATGCTATTGTGTTTGTCCTCATTTCTTTGTTTATACGGGCTTCCATTTTACAGTGTGTCTGTTGACCAGATATTCCATAAGCGCATGCCTCCGGAAGCTGTGGATCTTGTTTCAAGACTACTACAGTACTCTCCTAATCTGCGTTGCTCAGCTGTGAGTATTCTAGGTTTCATAGTGCTTTTCTAAATGCAGTTGACAACTTTATCAAACTGTTCCCTGCCTTAGATTTACATTATGTGAAAAAGTTATGGTTACATCTGTCGTTTTAATTATTTATCGGATATCTTATAATTTTCTTCAGTTATTGGTACCCAGAAGCTTTTCTAAATTTGGATTACCTTGTTACTCTTGGGTTAGCATATAATTGATTCGTTAAAACGCACTGCAGCTGGATGCCATAATGCATCCCTTTTTTGACGAGCTGCGTGATCCAAACACTCGACTTCCCAACGGCCGATTCCTGCCCCCACTGTTTAACTTCAAAGCCCAAGGTAAACATTTCTCGAGCCTTATTAAATTTCTGGTTTGTGTTGGATACTGTTTTTAAGTAGTTGCCTTGTGTATACAGAGTTGAAGGGTCTCCCTGCGGAGACCTTGGCAAGGTTGATTCCTGAGCATGCGAGAAAGTAGTGTCCCGTCCTGACGTTATGATTTCTCGTAGCAACCAGTCGAGCCATGAAGCGTCGTGCACAAACATAATGTATCTCAGTCTTCAACTTCATCACCATGTGGTGTTGTTATGTGATAGTATGACCCTGTTTGCATGTCTAGGAAACACCTATTTACTGCTGATTGCCTGAACACCAGCTTTTACTATGTTTGTCCAGCTTTTTGGCCTAGAGGTTTTTACCTCATGTGGGATATATGGATGACTATTTATCTATATATAATGAGGAAATGTCTATCCTAGGCCGATGTGTGGTAGGCTGGAACGTTGGATTTGCGACACGTCATTTATTAAGTGAACCGGTCCAATTGCATTTACACAACCCAAAACCAATCCACTTAGCTTTAGAATACCGCTGGTAAAGTTTTCTTCTTTTCCGTGTGTATCTATAGTATGATTTAATTTTATGTTTTGTTTATACTTGTGGTGAAGTCATTTTGTATATATATTTCAGTAGAATATAATATGAAGGAGTTTTAAAATTTCAATATCTGAGCTGAAATTTGTGGCTGAAAGCAGCATCCGGTAATGTATGGACTGTGTTTATTAAAAAAAACAAAAAACAAAAACAAGGCGTGAATTTAATTTAATAATTACAGATTTAAATACATTAAGAGGCATTACTAATCAAAATTTGTAATAGAAAGAGAAAAAAGAATTTATTGTGGACTATGTGTCCTGAAGTTTTGCATTTGGCGTGGACTTTTTTTTAAGTAAATAATACTATATTTATATTTAAATGACATTATTTTTCTTACTAATCAATAATACTATATGCATTAATAAATAATGTAACTGCTAATATATGAAGTCATTTGTTGATCAATTTACTATATGGCGAGGTAGGAGACTCCACTCCAAATATTAATAGTGCGAAAAGATGAAATTAAAAAAAAAATTAAAAAAAATCACATGATTTCATAATAATTATAATAATAATTATCAACTTTATCATAAAAAAGTATTTCGAGTGAAAACAAATCACAATCATCCATAAAAAAGTATTTCTTTTTATTATAATTATATTTTTGTATAGTATTTATTTATATAAAACTAGTATTATCATTCGTGCGATGCACGACGAACATTGAAACTAAACAACATATTTAAATAAATAAATATAAATATTAAATAAAATTAAAATATATTTTAATATAAATAAACTAAAACAATCCACATCCGTCAATTATTTAATAAAATCCTAAATTTAAAAATATAAATTTTCAACTTTGTATAAAGCGTAATGATAATTAAAGTTATTAAATAAAAAAATCAATAACAAAAATTAGCATTAGGCATTATTATCATCGAGTAGTATATGCGTCATAATAAATAAATAAGTATTTTCATACACAAACATATATATAAAATTGTAAAATTTTAACTAAGAGATAAAGTAAAATATTTTAACTTTTAATTTATTTCATAACTTAATCGTTTTAACTTCATTTTTCATGATTTTTATACTATATTAAATTTAAAATGTGCATATTTTTTAAAAAATAAAACAATGTGATAATGTTTAGAAAAGGATTAAAATATAAAGAAATAGTGAAAAAATGGTGGGAGAAGAGAGACAAAAAAAAGAGGGAATAAATGGAGGGAAAAAGCCATTTTTTTATATCAAATTAAAGCTATTTTCATAATATTTAATTTGATATGTATATTAAATATTTAACATTAATCAAATTAAATTACAATTGAAACGAAAAAAGAGAAAAGGAAAAAAACATGCATGATTGAGCGTGAATTGTGAAAAAAATAGGTATTCTGGAGTATTAAAAAAATTTCACTAAAAATTATCCGAAAAAATTATCCAGTTGTATATTATATAAATATAGATATAAATTGATGTCATATATTTGCTATGAACAAAAGAAATTAAAATTGAAAATAAAATTAAAATAAAGCTAATTAAATAAAATCAAAAGATTAGAAAGATGTAGAAAATAAAATAAATCAAAACATAAGAAAAAGGTGGAGTATAAAGAAAAATGAGTGGAACGCAATTTTTGCATACTTGCTGAAAAATAGGAAGCAGTTAAAAAAAACTGATTTTTAAAATTTGGTGGGAAAAAATAGTCGTTAAACTGCTTTTTTATATATTACTATATAGATTAGTAATTGATTTTTGGGAGTGAATGTATAATTTTAAAATATATATATATATATATATATATATATATATATAAACATGTGTAAAAAAATTAAATACAACAATATATGAATATATAATAAACACGTGTAAACAAAAAGTAAGAAAAAAGGGGCACATATATATATAATACAGTATTTATAAGTAAAGTCAATATTTTTATTAAATACTTAATTGAGTCATTATAAAATTAATAATTGATCGAAATAAATCATTAAGTTAAAAAAAATCAATACTAATACTATAATAAAGTATATGAGCTAATAATAATAATCTATAATATTAAGTTGTATGCCATTAAGTTAAAAAAAATCAATACTAATACTATAATAAAGTATATAAGCTAATAATAAATTAATAATAATCTATAATATTAAATTGTAGTACTTAGTCGATTTCATAATCTCCAATCGATTCTCCACTATTAATCTTACTTGAATTTGAAAATCCTCAATCGAGTCCCACTAATCATAGTTGAATATGAGAATCCTCAATTGATTTCCCACTAATCATACTTCAACTTGAGAATCCTCAATCGATTTTTCACTAATCATACTTCAATTTAAGAATCCCTAAATGATTTGCCACTAATATTACTTGAATTTGATAATTCTCAATCCATTTTTCACTAATCATACTTCAATTTAATAATCCCCAAATGATTTGCCACTAATTTTACTTGAATTTGAACATCTCCAATTGAACGCTTGAATTTGAAAATCCTCAATTATTTCTCACTAATCAAACTTGAATTTGAGAATTCTCAATCGATTTCTCATTAATCATATTTCAATTTGAGAATCCCTAAATGATTTGCCACTAATCATACTTGAATTTGAGAATCACCAATCAAATTCTCATTAATCATTCTTGAATTTGAGAACCTTCAATTGATTTTTCACTAATCATACTTGAATTTGAGAATCCCCAACCGATTTTCCACTAACCATACTTGAATTTGAGAATCCTCAATCAATTTCTCACTAATCATACTTGAATTTGAGAATTCACATTCGAATTTTCACTAACCATACTTGAATTTTAGAATCCCCAATCGATTTTTCACTAATCATACTTGAATTTTAAAATCCTCAATCGATTTTCATTAATCATCTTTGAATTTTAGAATCCTCAATCGATTTCTCACTCATCATACTTCAATTTGAAAATCCTCAATCGATTTTCCACTAATCATACTTGAATTTGAAAATTCTCAATCGATTCCCACTAATCATATTTTAATTTGAGAACCCCTAATCGATTCCCCACTAATCATACTTGAATTTGAGAATCCCCAATCGATTTTTCACTAATCATACTTGAATGTGAGAATCCCCAATCGATTCTCACAATCATACTTGAATTTGAGAATCTTCAATCGATTTCCCATTAATCATACTTGAATTTGAGAATCCCCAAACGATTTCCCACTAATTATAGTTTGAGCATTAGATAGTAGGAGTATTTATAGATATCAAAATCATTAATATAATATATATATATATATATATATATATATACACATCATGTCATGGTCGTATAATTGAAAGCACCTCCATAATTAACCAGAAAGTATATCATATATTAATCCATCTAAATAAAATACAATAAATAAATAAATAAAAATATGATCTATAGGGAATTAAATGTCAAAATCCAATAAGTATCATGTTATGATGCACGAATATCCTCTGACTGCCTAGGAAATTGTCCGAAAAAAATGTGACCAGTCATGAACTACTTCATTTTCAATGCTATACAGCCGGACACATTTTTGGGGGCTCTTTGTCGGGCGGTCAGATGATTTTTGTGCATTTTATCATGTATTATCAATGAATTAGTGTAAATTACTAATATAAGAATAAGAATTACTATTTTTTTAAAAAAATATATTCTAACATGCTCTATTTCACATATATTCCTTAATAACTTTGGTTTAAATAATAAAACATGCCAAGAATTCACATTTATAACTAATCTTAAATTTAAATGATATAACATGCTAATTTATTCAATAAAACATATCTTAAACCATAGCGAAGTCCCCCCATTAGAATTATGCAAATTGAGATTTAATCTAAATGAATTGATTTTCAATAGTGAAATCACCCATTTAAATTTATCTAAGTGAATGTCTAGATTACATAACAATTTTATCGTATTATTATCAAAATTATTAATATAATATCTATACATTATGTCATGGTTACCCAATTGAAAGCACCTCCATAATTAACCGTAAAGCATATTGTATATTAATACATCTAAACCAAATACAATAAATAAATAAAAATATGATTTATAGGGAATTTAATGTCAAAATCTAGTAAGTATCATGTTATAATGCACGAATATCATATGACTGCCCGAAGAAGTGACCGGAAAAATATGACTGGTCATAAACTACATCATTTTCAATGACATACGGTCGAACACATTTTCGGGGCCACTTTACCAGGCGATCAGAGGATTTTTGTTCATTTTATCATGTATTATCAAGGAATTAGTGTCTATTACTAATATAAATATAGAACCGATCATCTACCCACTGTGGGCAAGCATAACGTGCTCATCACTGATATGACAATTTTAACTAATGTCTCTACATCATGTCATGTTTGCCTAATAATCTAATAAATGTCAAAATTCAATAAATAATCTCTAATACTATTTAATTTTTTAAATTCTAAATTTCATTAATTATAACGTTTACATTCACATATAATATAACATATCCCTGTCACTAATTAACTACTAATATTAATTAGCATACATTTGCAAAGTGTCAATAATAATAGTAATAGTAATAATAATAATTTGATATATAAATTAAATATACTAAAAGAATGAGATGTCATAGTTACTAGTACTACTCCCTTGGCTTTTTGATATATAAATTAAATTATTTTTCTCTCTCACACGTGTCTGCCTAGCATCCATTTTTTTTTTTTTCTCTCCCTTGGCTTTTCTCCCACCTCTCCATTTTCTCTCTCTTCTACCTTGTCCCTCCAGAATAGAAAAAAAACGTCTTTCTTCTCTCTCTTTATGGCTTTGCTTCTCTATTTACAAAGTCAATTAATTTCTTCGGCAATTTCAGATGGATTTCGCAAAATTCGTCGGCAATTTCTTCGTTCCCGCCCAAGGAGACGCGCATTTTCTTCTCTTTTTCAAGGAGGGAGACACGGTAAGTCCTGCTGGAGGGGCTGGAGATGGTGCCGGCGTAGAATTTTGGCGCCGAAGAAGAGCCTGCTTCTGTTGAGGCCGTCGAACTCGTTGATGGCGGTCACCACCATGGAGGCCGCCGTGGAGACCACGATTTTGACGGAGGGGAAGTCTTTCTTCGAGTAAATCGCACTCATGCTTGGATGTTGGTAGACTCAAGAATCAATTCAACCAGATTTTTGATCTTTCTGATAGTGAAGGAATTCTACTGTACGTGGTTTGAAAAAAAATGGGAGAGATTTAGAAAGAGGGGAGACCGCAGCCGAGGGATACCGAGAAGGGGAACCGGCGGCGAGTCGGCGATGAGGCGAAAGGCGAGACCCAAAAAGAAAATGAAATTAAAAAATAAACAAAAATTAAATTAAAACTTGCATTTAATCATGGTAAATGCATTTAGAATAAAACATTTTGTGCTAGGATCGAATTTCCCCTCAAATAGTACTAACTTAGAAGGGCACAAATTTCGAAACAAAAAGCTGCTTATTAAACCAGTAGTACAAATACCACTGGTGGTATTGTTTTGGGGGAAACCGGTCTGGTTAATCAGTTGGAATTGAACCGCTACTTTTAACTTTTGACGTGTCATGAGATCAACGTCCCAGCCTACCACACTTCGGCCTAGGATAGACATTTCCATATAATGAACTTATCATTCTCTATTTCTGTATTGCTATCTTAATTTCTTGAGATTTCCACTTCTTGCTCTACTCGTAGTCATAGCCTTTTGAGTTGATACAAATACCTCTATTATGCCCTTCCCATTAATATTATTTGAATTTCACTATTATTTTCCCAAACAATACTAATTGCGATGTTGTAAATTTGTAATGAACAACATAATTTGAAGGCGAGGCAATTGTCCATCATTTACATGTTTGACAAGAATCTAAATTGTGAGAGTCAAAATATGGAGGAGTGGTTAGCCCAAACATCATGAGAGAGAGTTTTTTTTTTTTTTTTTTTGGGCCAAAATAAAATATGATTCATGTAAGTAATTTATGGGTTTTGATGCTCTTAAAAAGAGGATTGTTTTGATGTATGATTTGTTGATTTTGGTTGAGTAACGATAGAAAATTTATCGAAGAAGAGATTTAGTTGATTTTAATTTTAATTTCAAGCAAAAAATACATATAAATTGTGTATTTAATTATTACTAACTTTCAAAAATGGTATTGATTCTATTGAAATTGTAAAATAGTAGTAGATCATAAATTCATAATTGGTGGTTTATTCGACAGTTTTTTTTAAGACAACCGACAACCTAAGCTTTTTATGGTCGCAAATAGGGATGGCAATGGGCCGGATTCAGATCCAGATCCATGTTTTTTTACTTAGATCCAGATTCGGTCCAAATCCATTGGATCCAAAAAAATGAGATCCAGACCCAGATCCATGAGATCTACTGGATCTCGGGTCCAGACCCGGATCCATATTATTTTACAATCACAATTCACAAACTGCAGAACTTTTGAGTTTATACAAACTAATTCGAATTTCACAAGAAATTTGCACTGCACCTCTCTTTCCAATCAAGTCAAACCTCTATCAGTTCCATCCAAAGTTTGATATCGGAGGTGGACGGAGGTGCGGCGTGCGCTGCTCTGCTCAAGGACGGAGACTTCAGGTGCGCTCTGCGCTGCTGCTCACGCTGCTCTGCTCTGCAGCTGACCGGAGGTGGGGAAGGCCGGAGGGGCTGATACCGGAGGTGGACGGAGGTGCGGCGTGCGCTGCTCTACTCAAGGACGGAGATTTCAGGTGCGCTGCGCTGCTGCTAGGGATGTCAATCGGGCCAGCCCACCGGGTTTTCGGGCTAGCCCTATCGGGTTTCGGGTTAGTCGGGTGCGGGCTAATCGTGTTGGAGATTTTTTCGGGTTGTAAATCTTCAACCCTAACCCTAAACTTTCGGGCTAGCCCATCGAGTTAATCAAGTTAAAGGCGTAAAAATAAAATTATCATTTGTATTTTATTATTCCTAATGATCTAATGTATAATGTATAAAATATACATAGATATTAAAGATATAAATTATATATCAAAGCATGAAATGCAAAAATAAAAGATATTCAAGATTACATAAACAAAATTATATTAAAATGAGATAGTAAAATTTAACATGTATCAATGCACACTAGAATCAATCTGGATTATTACTGAATAATTAGTGGATTTGCCATGCACGTCTCACTAACAGAAAAAAAAAAAACTTGGTATTACTTTAAAATGAGATACTAATAATTAATTTATAACAAATGAGATACTAATAATCAATTTCTACAAAAAAATCCGTAATTAATTTCACTTTTTTTAATGAGATTGCACACACACACATATATATTCTAACTAATTAATTTCACTTTTTTTAATAAGGCTACATATATATATTTAAGCAAATACCATAGATCTAAACATAGCAGAAGTTGTAACTGGATGCATCAGTCACAATTCCGTCAGCCCACCGGGTTTTCGGGCAAGCCCTATCGGGTTCCGGGTTAGTCGGGTGCGGGCTAATCGGGCTGGAGGTTTTTTCGGGTTGCGATTTTTCAACCCTAACCCTCTAATTTTGTCGGGTTATTCGGGTCGGCCCACGGGTTTCGGGCTGCATTGACATCCCTAATTAAAAGTACTTCTTTCGTCCCGCTATTGTTGGCCACATTCATTTCGGCACACAGATTAAGGAATTGAGTGTTATGAGTAATTTTGGCCTTTTTAGAAAGTGGCCAACAATTGTTGACTTAATTAGTGAGCAATTGTTGACTTAATTAAAGTAAACTTTGCCATTTTTAGAAAGTGGACAACAATAGTGAGATAAACCAAAAAGGAAATGTGGCCAACAATATTGGGACGGAGAGAGTAATAATTATTGTAAACAAATGTAATAATTTACGATTAAGGATTTTGGATCTGGGGCGCGGACCGGGTCGGGCGCGGGTTGGAGCGGACCCTTCGCACTGGAGTGCGACCGCCGCATGCAAGACCGGCTGAAAGTGAAATATTCTTCATTAAATTCACCACATCAATAACTATCAACTAATTCATCAAATTATGAGCAATTAGGCATAAATCACAATCATAGGGGGAGATGCGGTAGTCCAAATATGGAAGGAAAAACAGAGTTTCTACATTTTCATAAGATTATTTTCCTTCAATTTTTTATTTATTTTTTATTCAGTAAAAAAAACCACTATCGAAGAGTTGGGCCATGAGTTGCTGGGTTAATCAATATTTGGCAAGCCCAAAAAGCTATTCCAATAATCACAATAATTCCTAACTCCAAACAACCCTAATTTCTATTGAGCAGCGCCGCTACCTTCTCTCTCTCTGCCCCCGATATCTCTCCCTCTCTGACCATCTCTCTTGTCACCTCGCCGGAATCCACCCTTCGTCGCCGTTTGCCTTTGTTCTCCTGATCCGACGCCGCCTTCCATCCACCTTCCTCACTACCTTATCAGAACGAGCAGCAGCCACCCCTGCTGCCGCCGCCACTTGCTCTCTCCTCGCCAACCGTCCAGTTACAGTAACTTTTCTCTTGTTTCACGACAAAACGGCCGACGTCCACAAATGGATGAATCTAAATCCGGATCATTAAAAGATGTTTACCACTTTGATACAATGTCAAAGAATGGTGAAATGAGTAACGTAGTCCAAATTCATGTGGAAGAGCTGAAAAATGACTTGTCGTCCATAGATATAGATATAGTTGAAAACTCTCGGAAGCGGTCAGTAAATTTTGATCATCCTAACATTTTTCCTTGTATTGGCACTGACAAGTCGAATATTATGTCTAGGAATATTATGTCTAGGACATTATATTTGTATTATACGGAGTCTCTAGAGAATTACATCAAAAAAAATCCAGTTAAAAAGTATTTCTTACGTCTACCAGTAGATGATGATATTGTGCTTCACCCTTATGATTTAAAAGTACTTCCTCCGTCCCGCTATTGTTGGCCACATTCTTTTCGGCACGGAGATTAAGAAATTGAATGTTATGAGTAATTTTGGCCTTTTTAGAAAGTGACCAACAATTGTTGACTTAATTAGTGAGCAATTGTTGACTTAATTAAAGTAAATTTTGCCATTTTTAGAAAGTGGACAACAGTAGTGGATAAACCAAAAAAGAAATGTGGCCAACAATATTGGGACGGAGGGAGTAATAATTATTGTAAACAAATGTAATAATTTAAGATTAAGGATTTTGGATCTGGGGCGCGGACCGGGTCAGGCGCGGGTTGGGGCGGACCCGTCGCACTGGAGTGCGACCGCCGCTTGCAAGATCGGCTGAAAGTGAAATATTCTTCATTAAATTCACCACATCAATAACTATCAACTAATCCCTCAAATTATGAGCAATTAGGCATAAATCACAATCCTAGGGGGAGATGCGGTAGTCCAAATATGGAACGAAAAGCAGAGTTTCTACATTTTCATAAGATTATTTTCCTTCAGTTTTTTATTTATTTTTTATTCAATAAAAAAAACCACTATCGAAGAGTTGGGCCATGAGTTGCTGGGTTAATCAATATTTGGCAAGCCCAAAAAGCTATTCCAATAATCACAATAATTCCTAACTCCAAACAACCCTAATTTCTATTGAGCAGCGCCGCTACATTCTCTCTCTGCCCCCGATATCTCTCCCTCTCTGACCATCTCTCTCTCGTCACCTCGCCGGAATCCACCCTTCCTCGCCGTCTGCCTTTGTTCTCCAGATCCGCCGCCGCCTTCCATCCACCTTCCTCACTCCCTTATCAGAACGAGCAGCAGCCACCCCTGCTGCCGCCGCCACTTGCTCTCTCCTCGCCAACCGTCCAGTTACAGTAACTTTTCTCTTGTTTCACGACAAAATGGCCGACGTCCACAAATGGATGAATCTAAATCCGGATCATTAAAAGATGTTTACCACTTTGATACAATGTCAAAGAATGGTGAAATGAGTAACGGAGTCCAAATTCATGTGGAAGAGCTGAAAAATGACTTGTCGTCCATAGATATAGATATAGTTGAAGACTCTCGGAAGCGGTTAGTAAATTTTGATCATCCTAACATTTTTCCTTGTATTGGCACTGACAAGTCGAATATTATGTCTAGGAATATTATGTCTAGGACATTATATTTGTATTATACGGAGTCTCTAGAGAATTACATCAAAAAAATCCAGTTAAAAAGTCTTTCTTACGTCTACCGGTAGATGATGATATTGTGCTTCACCCTTATGATTTAAAAGTACTTCCTCCGTCCCACTATTGTTGGCCACATTCTTTTCGGCACGGAGATTAAGAAATTGAGTGTTATGAGTAATTTTGGCCTTTTTAGAAAGTGGCCAACAATTGTTGACTTAATTAGTGAGCAATTGTTGACTTAATTAAAGTAAACTTTGCCATTTTTAGAAAGTGGACAACAATAGTGGAATAAACCAAAAAGGAAATGTGGCCAACAATATTGGGACGGAGGGAGTAATAATTATTGTAAACAAATGTAATAATTTAAGATTAAGGATTTTGAATCTGGGGCACGGACTGGGTCGGGCGCGGGTTGGGGCGGACCCGTCGCACTGGAGTGCGACCGCCGCATGCAAGATCGGCTGAAAGTGAAATATTCTTCATTAAATTCACCACATCAATAACTATCAACTAATCCCTCAAATTATGAGCAATTAGGCATAAATCACAATCCTAGAGGGAGATGCGGTAGTCCAAATATGGAACGAAAAGCAGAGTTTCTACATTTTCATAAGATTATTTTCCTTCAGTTTTTTATTTATTTTTTATTCAGTAAAAAAAACCACTATCGAAGAGTTGGGCCATGAGTTGCTGGGTTAATCAATATTTGGCAAGCCCAAAAAGCTATTCCAATAATCACAATAATTCCTAACTCCAAACAACCCTAATTTCTATTGAGCAGCGCCGCTACCTTCTCTCTCTCTGCCCCCGATATCTCTCCCTCTCTGACCATCTCTCTTGTCACCTCGCCGGAATCCACCCTACGTCGCCGTTTGCCTTTGTTCTCCTGATCCGACGCCGCCTTCCATCCACCTTCCTCACTACCTTATCAGAACGAGCAGCAGCCACCCCTGCTGCCGCCGCCACTTGCTCTCTCCTCGCCAACCGTCCAGTTACAGTAACTTTTCTCTTGTTTCACGACAAAACGGCCGACGTCCACAAATGGATGAATCTAAATCCGGATCATTAAAAGATGTTTACCACTTTGATACAATGTCAAAGAATGGTGAAATGAGTAACGGAGTCCAAATTCATGTGGAAGAGCTGAAAAATGACTTGTCGTCCATAGATATAGATATAGTTGAAGACTCTCGGAAGCGGTTAGTAAATTTTGATCATCCTAACATTTTTCCTTGTATTGGCACTGACAAGTCGAATATTATGTCTAGGAATATTATGTCTAGGACATTATATTTGTATTATACGGAGTCTCTAGAGAATTACATCAAAAAAATCCAGTTAAAAAGTCTTTCTTACGTCTACCGGTAGATGATGATACTGTGCTTCACCCTTATGATTTAAAAGTACTTCCTCCGTCCCGCTATTGTTGGCCACATTCTTTTCGGCACGGAGATTAAGAAAATTGAGTGTTATGAGTAATTTTGGCCTTTTTAGAAAGTGGCCAACAATTGTTGACTTAATTAGTGAGCAATTGTTGACTTAATTAAAGTAAACTTTGCCATTTTTAGAAAGTGGACAACAATAGTGGGATAAACCAAAAAGGAAATGTGGCCAACAATATTGGGACGGAGGGAGTAAACAAATGTAATAATTTAAGATTAAGGATTTTGAATCTGGGGCGCGGACTGGGTCGGGCGCGGGTTGGGGCGGACCCGTCGCACTGGAGTGCGACCGCCGCATGCAAGACCGGCTGAAAGTGAAATATTCTTCATTAAATTCACCACATCAATAACTATCAACTAATCTCCCAAATTATGAGCAATTAGGCATAAATCACAATCCTAGGGGAGATGCGGTAGTCCAAATATGGAACGAAAAGCAGAGTTTCTACATTTTCATAAGATTATTTTCCTTCAGTTTTTTATTTATTTTTTATTCAGTAAAAAAAACCACTATCGAAGAGTTGGGCCATGAGTTGCTGGGTTAATCAATATTTGGCAAGCCCAAAAGCTATTCCAATAATCACAATAATTCCTAACTCCAAACAACCCTAATTTCTATTGAGCAGCGCCGCTACCTTCTCTCTCTCTGCCCCCGATATCTCTCCCTCTCTGACCATCTCTCTCTCGTCACCTCGCCGGAATCCACCCTTCCTCGCCGTTTGCCTTTGTTCTCCTGATCCGACGCCGCCTTCCATCCACCTTCCTCACTACCTTATCAGAACGAGCAGCAGCCACCCCTGCTGCCGCCGCCACTTGCTCTCTCCTCGCCAACCGTCCAGTTACAGTAACTTTTCTCTTGTTTCACGACAAAACGGCCGGCGTCCACAAATGGATGAATCTAAATCCGGATCATTAAAAGATGTTTACCACTTTGATACAATGTCAAAGAATGGTGAAATGAGTAACGGAGTCCAAATTCATGTGGAAGAGCTGAAAAATGACTTGTCGTCCATAGATATAGATATAGTTGAAGACTCTCGGAAGCGGTTAGTAAATTTTGATCATCCTAACATTTTTCCTTGTATTGGCACTGACAAGTCGAATATTATGTCTAGGAATATTATGTCTAGGACATTATATTTGTATTATACGGAGTCTCTAGAGAATTACATCAAAAAAATCCAGTTAAAAAGTCTTTCTTACGTCTACCGGTAGATGATGATACTGTGCTTCACCCTTATGATTTAAAAGTACTTCCTCCGTCCCGCTATTGTTGGCCACATTCTTTTCGGCACGGAGATTAAGAAATTGAGTGTTATGAGTAATTTTGGCCTTTTTAGAAAGTGGCCAACAATTGTTGACTTAATTAGTGAACAATTGTTGACTTAATTAAAGTAAACTTTGCCATTTTTAGAAAGTGGACAACAATAGTGGGATAAACCAAAAAGGAAATGTGGCCAACAATATTGGGACAGAGGGAGTAATAATTATTGTAAACAAATGTAATAATTTAAGATTAAGGATTTTGGATCTGGGGCGCGGACCGGGTCGGGCGCGGGTTGGGGCAGACCCGTCGCACTGGAGTGCGACCGCCGCATGCAAGACCGGCTGAAAGTGAAATATTCTTCATTAAATTCACCACATCAATAACTATCAACTAATCCCTCAAATTATGAGCAATTAGACATAAATCACAATCCTAGGGGGAGATGCGGTAGTCCAGATATGGAACGAAAAGCAGAGTTTCTACATTTTCATAAGATTATTTTCCTTCAATTTTTTATTTATTTTTTATTCAGTAAAAAAAACCACTATCGAAGAGTTTGGGCCATGAGTTGCTGGGTTAATCAATATTTGGCAAGCCCATAAAGCTATTCCAATAATCACAATAATTCCTAACTCCAAACAACCCTAATTTCAATTGAGCAGCGCCGCTACCTTCTCTCTCTGCCCCCGATATCTCTCCCTCTCTGACCATCTCTCTCTCGTCACCTCGCCGGAATCCACCCTTCCTCGCCGTCTGCCTTTGTTTTCCAGATCCGCCGCCACCTTCCACCCACCTTTCTCTCTCTCTCTTATCAGAACGAGCAGCAGCCACCCCTGCCGCTGCCGCCACTTGCTCTCTCCTCGCCAACCGTCCAGTTGCAGTAACTTCTCTCTTGTTTGACGACAAAACGGCCGGCGACCACAAATGGATGAATCGAAATCCGGATCATTAAAAGATGCTTACCACTTTGATACATTGTCAAAGAACGGTGAAATGAGTAACGGAGTCCAAATTCATGTGGAAGAGTTGAAAAATGACTTGTCGTCCATAGATATAGATATAGTTGAAGAATCTCGGAAGCGGTCAGTAAATTTTGATCATCCTAACATTTTTCCTTGTATTGGCACTGACAAGTCGAATATTATGTCTAGGACATTATATTTGAATTATACGGAGTCTCTAGAGAATTACATCAAAAAAAATCCAGTTAAAAAGTCTTTCTTACGTCTACCGGTAGATGATGATACTGTGCTTCACCCTTATGATTGCTGCTGCTCACGCTGCACCGCTCTACAGCAGACCGGAGGTGGGGAAGGCCGGAGGGGCTGATACCGGATCTGGACGGCAGCCGGCCGAAAGTTGGGCGAGCGGCGCTGGTGGAGGATAGGCGAGCGGCGCAGGTAGAATGGAAGAAGTAGGGTTTTCAAATCTCAAATGGAATTTTAAATTGTATTGAAGTTTATGTTTTAGGGTTGGATAAAAATAAAATAATAAAAATATTATATATTTAATATTACCGGGTCCAGATTCGGATCTGGACCGGATCTGGGTTTTATATCTTCTACTCCAGATCCGGATCCAGTTTTTTTGAGAGTGGTCCAGATCCGGTCCAGATCCGGCGGGTCCAAATTTTGCAAGGTCCAGATCCAGAAAAAAGGGTCTAGATCCGCGGATTTGGACCGGGTCTCGGATCCATTGCCATCTCTAGTCGCAAAGCTTTTAAAAACCAATAGATACAAATATTGTGGGAGATTAGGAAAAATGCCGCTGGGGAAATACTACTGCGATTATTGCGATAAACAATTCCAGGACACTCCGCCGTCACGGCGGCGCCACCTCAACGGCGTAGCTCACCAGAGGGCCAAAGCTCTCTGGTACGACGCCCTTCGCTCCTCCTCGCAATGTCTCTTTCGCTCACCAAAACAATTCATTTCATTCCACCAAACGCGGATTCCTACTCATCTTTTCTCCTCTTTTTTCAATTCATTTTAGTGGCTCCGGATCAGGTTGACGACTTCCAGTCCGTTGGCAAAGGCGTCTGCCATCGATTTGTCCGTACGGTAAAATCTCAGCACGCTTTACTTGATTGCTTCAAAATGTTTGATTATGAGTGAATTAGATATTGCTATGAGATTGAGAACTTCACTGCCCTAGGATTACATAATCACGAACAAAAATTAGGAGATGGATTTAGAGGTAGTATATTGATGAAGTGCAGTGAAACTAATAAAATTCAATGATGAGATTGTTTCAATTTTCAGCAGGCGGCATTAGTTTTGCAGGATGGTGTATGATGAATACATCAATTTAGAAAAATTATTCCTATGCTCAATAAATATAATGATCAGCGAAAACTGGTCAATCCTGAGTTTTTTTTTGTCGAAGGGTTTGTTTGTGTTAGATGTTACAACTTAGGTAGTACTCATCCTCAAAAGCGAGGCTATCAAGGAGAAGGTGCCTAAAGTGATATAAACCGCACGATTCAGCCCATACTTAACCGATATTGGACGGATCATGACATTAAACTTTTTTTTAGTCTCAGTTTCTTGAATATGTTGTCTAATTTGTTTTCTTAAAGTAAAGGGTTCATGCCAATATGGACATTCATGCAAGTATTATCACCCCAAGAAAAATTTACCAAATATGAATGCTCAAAGAATGGAAGGTAATACTATCAGTTGCTTTCTTTGACTATCATAACAAATAGGGTAAAGTACCAAATACCCCCCCGACGTTGGCGTCCCTATCGCGTATAGCCCCCCATAGTCAGGGTCAGCGCTGTTTACTACCCTAACGTGGCAAAATCGTAGCAATTAACCCCCCGCCACTTAACGGACGTTAACACCGTTAGATTAAATAATTTTTTTATTTTTAATTAAGGTGGGCTAGCTCTTTTTCCTCTCTGAGTTGCCTGAGTTCAATTTTCCGACGAAGCTGCCACCATCTCCTTCAATAATGTGTCGGCTCTTTCAACCTCAACCTCAACAATTCTGCCGCCCAGTGGCCGTCACCTCCATCGCCGAAAATTCTGTCGCCGGATGTTGATGGTCGGTGCCTCGACCGCCGAGAACAACAACCTCGTGGTAGCCCTCTTCAAAAACTCCAACTCTCTTTCCCTGCAACTTCCATGGCCAACAATCTGCACTCTCCAACTCCCTCCCCTGCAACTTTCCCAGCCAACAATTTGCACCTTTCCAACCTCTGCAAAGTTCACTATCCCAAAACTCACTAGATCTGCACCATCCAAACCATCCCCCACCACTTCTCCAAACTCAACACAAACAACAAGAATAAGATTGAAATAACGGTTCAAACATGGAGTAGTGAATTTGAGCAAAATTCAATCTTCACAATTCACAAAAATACAGAAAACCCTCTAAACTTTATCTTTCCATTTTCAATTCCGCACCATTTTTCACTGAGCCGCCGACAGCAACCGTCGCCGCGGCGCCGCTTCCATTTTTTTACTGGGAGAGATTGAGGAGTAGAGAGAGGCGGAGGTGGAGGAGATGTCGCCGCCCATATCGCCGCCGCCTGAAACCCCTTTCCGTCTCGAGCCCTAATTTTTGGAGCTGGGCGAATCAGTGGATGAAAGTGGAGGGTGGAGGCGAGCGAACCGGTTGAGGAAATGAGAGGGCGGAGGCGGTGGGTGGAAGTGGGGAGGCTGGAGGGCGGAGGGCGGTGGTGGTGGAGCCGTGAGGTTGGTGGTGGTGGAGGGACGAGGGATAAGAGATGAGAAGTAGAGAGAGATTAAAAATAAAAAAATTATTTAATCTAACGGTGTTAACGTCCGTTAAGTGGCGGGGGTTAATTGCTACGATTTTGCCACGTTAGGGTAGTAAACAGCGCTGACCCTGACTATGGGGGGCTATACGCGATAGGGACGCCAACGTCGGGGGGGTATTTGGTACTTTACCCTAACAAATAGGTTAGATGTTGATGCTCTCTGCTCTCCAATAATCAGGAACAACTGCCCAGTCTGGGGGTATTCCCGGTAGTCGTTTGAACGGAGGAGCCACTCTGCCTGGCAAGTTTACATTCCCCTTTGAACAGTGTCTCAGTGTATAAACTAATAGTGTTATTTTGGATGTCCCAGTGGTAAGCTTTTCCCTTTCATTGCAGCCCTACTCTTTGGCAATCAAATGGGAATGTCGCTTGGAAACCTACCTCCGTCGTTGTTGCCTCCTCCAGAAGGTGGATATCCTCCTCTACCCTTTGTTGATTGGGGATAGGTGTGCTACCTTTTCATACCAGCTATAGTTTAATATACCAATATTTGTAATACTTCTTTTGAGCTTGTTTTTACTACACCCACAAGTTTCTTGTTAGCTAAAATACATTATTTCTCACCTTATTTATGCCTTTCTCATGATACATTCTTCTCAACAGCTTTATAGAAACCTTTTGTAATCTGCATTTTTCTAGAAACTGTTCTGTTAAGCTTGAAAGAATTTTGAACTTGAGAATGTTGAATAAGTTGATTGGTGAGTTTTCAGCAAGATAGGAACTTTGAAGTAACTACTTCCTGTCTAGTGTGCATGAAATGAAGGCCTTGTGTTTACTTTGGTCGTAAAATTTTCATTGGAAATGATGGATAAGAAAATATTATATTTTTCTCCTTTTTTATCATATGTTTATTGTAGATGAAAATATGAGAAAATGTTGACAAATATTTTCACACCACTACCCAAAGATAATATTATCCAATATTGAAGAGAAAATAAGTGAAAATGAGTTGCCCCATAAAAAATTATACCCTGCCCATATAAAATTTTCTATCATAGTAAGCATGTGAAAATATATATATTTTTTCATTTTCTATCAAAGTAAACGAACCCTAAGTATTTAACTAAAAGATTTGGATTGCAAATCAAAGCAATCAAGTTGTACTGCTTGAGATTATCATGAGAGGATGATGTTGTTAGATTTTAACAATGTCGTTTGAAACTTTGAATGAGTTGACAGTCATTTGACAATGTTTGAAGTTTGTATGGTGTCTACATACTTATTTGATTATGAATGCATTAGAAATTGATAACTAACATACCAACATATTATGAATAATGGCGGTTATAACTTTTTGTCTTTACTTACATTTGTTTATAGTATCTCTGTACATACTAAAATACTTCAAATTACTCAGGTGTATTCTAATATGTTCTGCATTAGTAATATACAAATAAAGTATTTAAATTTTCAGTTTTGTAACACAGTCTAACATTCATTAGATATTGAGCGATAAAACAGTTAATTATTGCTAGCTTGGCGAAATAATAAGTCTACTTAGCATCCAAATTGCATCCCCTCATGGTTTTTAAAACAAAACGGGCATGTATTTCATAAGAATGTTTAAATATTGAAATTCAGATTAAATATCATGTTTTGTGATTAATGACAACATTCTCCCAAAGTAATGAAATAGCCTTATTTATAATACTCCATCCGTCCCACAAAGCATGACTCAGTTTCTTTTTTGGGTTGTCCCATGAAGCTTGACATGTTTCTAAAAATGGCAAAAAATTTACCATTTATTCACATTTTCACTTTTTCACCTACCACATTTAACACACAAAATATCAATTTTTAAATTTTTGTGCCGAAAAAATCTGGGTTGTGCTTCATGTGACGGAGGTAATAAAATAATTTAAGGATTAATCATACATCATTGATGAGGTATCAATTTTCTTGAGGTCATAAGAGTTTTCATTATACTAGTAATTAGTGGCATGATAATGTTCATTTGTTAAATTCATTGTTGTTATTATTATTATTATTATTATTTTAAGGAAGAAAAGCGATGTGATATGAACTCTAAATCTCTTTGTTTACTGATTTTTTTTTTTTACCGTTTTGATGTCTGTAATATTTTTAGTGAATACAGTACATTAATTTATGAACATTGTGTTCTTAGTACTCAATCCAAATTTGGCGAAACATTTGTACTTTTATTAATACGTAGTAATATATGTTTTATTCCAGGATTCATTGTTATCATTTGAAAATATAATACTCCCCTTCGTCTTTCAAATAACTTATAGTAATTTTCTTTTTTGGCTTGTTTCTACAAAAAAAAATATTTTTATTTTTAAATCATATCTCATTATTAATAATATCTCATTTATTTATTATTTTATCATTTTTACTTTTTCACAACTTTCAATACTCTATTTACTCTTACTTTTCACATTTTTGTATTAAAATTTCACTTCCAAATAGAAAGTTATTTGATAAATCAACGCAATATGAATTGATCGATTTATTTCCCCCCAACTATGGTCCATAAACGAAATAAATAATTAAATACAAATAGTAAATTAGGTGTATATAATATACTTATTATACATCAAAGCCGTACAACTTTTGGAAAAGAAAGAAATGGAGCGGAAAAAAGCCTTCCCGCCAAGCTTCAAAGAGAGACCAATATCGCAAAATATTCAGGCGCGAGATCCAAACAGCCCTAACAGCGAAACGGCATCGTTTTGTGGGCAAAAGCAGAAACGACGTCGTCGCCTCCTATGGCCCCACGGGCTTCTCATCGCAAAACCGAATTACCATATATAACCCTCAGTTTCATTGCCCTTCCGCAAAAATGTCTCAGCAGAATCGGCTTCTCGAGCCTTCCCATAGGGGCTTATTCGTCCAGAGCCAGTGGCAATTCTTGTAATTTCCACCGCCACAGAGGCCCTTTTCCGAGATTTCTAATTTATGTTCAAGGATATATATAAACGATCGATTCTACTCTTCTCAAACCATTTTTTTCTTTTCCGCCCAAGCGCTCTCGAGCTTTCCAAAATCTTCATTTTCGCTGAAGAATTTAGGTGTGTTTCTTCAAGTTCTGCAGTTTTCTTTTACTTTTTTTCCATTAGGAAGTTCGATTTTTAGGGTTTCTTTTTTCTTTCATAGTTCCGGAGTTTGTGTTCGATTTGATAGTTGGCGCAACCGCCCTCATCTCTATCCATTTTTTCTCTCGCACAACCCCTCTCCCCTTGCTCTCCCTCACTTATCTCGCCTGTCCACCTCATCGGAGCCTCCGTCCCAGCGCTGCACAGTGCGCGACTGCGCCGCGCTGCCGCCCTTGCCTAGCCTTCCACTCCGCACCTCCTACACCATCTGCCGACTCAGCAGTAGCAGCAGTTTCCAACGCCCAATTTCCTGTATTGCAGGTAAGCAGGCAGGCTATTTGTGTGTTTTAGAAGTTGGATTTTAAAAAAAAATTATCGCTGTAAATTGGGGCAAATTTGTTTCTCTTTCCAGAATAAACTTGCCTAGATGAATAGCACGTTAAATTTAGGTTTCTCTTTAGTACTGTTTTGACACAATAAGGGTGGAATGTTCTGCATTGGTTAGAGATGTGCTCATCTTTGAAATTAAATGTCAGAATATATTTTGAGTTCATTCTACATACAAATTTTATAAGCCCAAGCAGAGAAAATTCTTTTTATTGAGTTGTTAATATGAACAATGTTATTAACCAAGAAACAAGATTCAGCCAACACTTTGCAAATTACACAACGCATATTTGCTAGCACACTATTGGCGGGAAAATGGCCAAAACATGGCTATTAATTGTTATCTGTAACACTTCAGGATAAAGATTACAGAGCCCGGTAGCATCTTCCAGGTGATGAACTTGTAGCGGGGATTAATATCTGGTATTATTTTCAACTGTCAAACTCATTTTGATGTGAAATAATATTAATTACTTTGTGGGGGAATATGGTTCTTTAATATTCGTTTGGATAAGTTTTCAAAGTCATTGAGAATGTTCTTTGATTAATGACAGCATTCTCCCAAAGTTATGGAATAGTCTGATTTGTATTAAAATAATTTGTTAGGTTATATGAATCTTTATTATGGTAATCAGTTTGGTACTTTATCTGCAGCTTTCCAATAGGTAGGATTATGTTCATTTGTTGTTTTGTCTTTTAGGTTGTGTTGCATCCCTTGCTTCTATCATGTTCTAAAAGATGGGATATGTTCTGTATCAGATATTGAAATGGTCTAATATGTATAGTCAATAAGGTGCATTAATTACAGTTAAATTAGGTGAAGTTTATACATTCCGGTGTGAAGCAATAATTGTGACATGTGATAAAGTTTTATGAAGTTCCTAAAGAAAATTTTCTTTAGTTTGAACCTATTTTGTTCTATGTCCTCCGTGTGGATTTTTATGGACTGAGCCCTCCCCTAAATGCTGACATAAAACTTCTTATGTCTTTTATGAAGATCAATCTGGGTGGATGCGATGCCTGAAGAACGAAATGGCCTGACTGCAAATGCCAACATGTCAGCTGGCAATAAATATACAATTGACTTGCCTACGTTCAGTAGGCGGTTGCAAGCTCTTTACAAGCACTGGCAACAGCACAAAGATGAGCTTTGGGGTTCTGCCGATGTCCTTGTTGTTGCCACACCGCCTCCTTCAGAGGATTTGCGATACCTAAAATCTTCTGCTCTTAACATCTGGTTACTTGGATATGAGTTTCCAGATACAATTATGGTTTTCGGGGAGAAGAATATCCATTTTATTTGCAGTGGTAAGAAAGCATCATTGCTTGAGGTTGTCAAAGCATCTGCCAAAGAGACTGTAAAGGCGGAAGTTGTAGTATGGGTTAAAGCAAAAAATGAGAATGGAAGCACTCAAATTGATAAGGTGCTACGGGCTATCCGTTCTCAGCCAAAGTCAGATGATCATGATACACCTGTAGTTGGGAACATAGCTCGGGAAGACCCAGAGGGGAAACTCTTGGAGTTATGGTCAGATAAGTTGAAGGCTTCAGGTCTAACCCTGAGTGATATATCAAATGGATTATCTGACCTTTTTGCTGCTAAGGACAAAAATGAGATTACATGTATAAAGAAAGCCGCTTACTTGACTGCTTATGTAATGAAGAACTTTGTTCTTCCAGAGGTTTTAAAGGTGATTGATGAGGAGAAGAAAGTGACACACTCAGAACTGATGGAGGAGACAGAGAAGGCTATAAGTGATCCTCTAAAGATTGGTGTCAAACTAAAAGCTGAAAATGTAGATATTTGTTACCCTCCAATCTTTCAGAGTGGTGGGAACTTTGATCTCCGGCCTAGCGCAACAAGCACGGATGATTTGCTATACTATGATTCTCCCAGTGTTATCATTTGTGCAGTTGGGTGTCGCTACAACAGTTATTGTTCAAATGTTGCCAGAACATATCTTATTGATACTGATGCAGTGCAAACCAAGGCTTATGAAGTTCTTCTTAGGGCTCACGAGGCTGCTATTCACGCGCTGAAGCCTGGGAACAAGGTTAGTGCTGTATATGACGCTGCTTTGACTATAGTGAAGAGAGATGCTCCTGAACTGGTTCCTCACCTAACAAAATCTGCTGGAACGGGCATTGGTCTTGAGTTTCGTGAATCTGGATTGACTCTTAATGGGAAGAATGAAAGACTGTTGAAAGAAGGCATGGCTTTCAATGTTTCCCTTGGTTTCAAGGATCTGCAATCAAAATCGAGCAATCCAAAGAGCCAGAATTTCTCACTATTGCTCGCAGATACAGTTATTGTTACGGATGCTGTTTGTTATGTTGCAACGTCGGGCAGCCCTAAAGTTCCTAAAGATGTTGCCTATTGCTTCAATGAAGATGTAGAGGAAGAAGAGCAGCGCGGAGTCAACATGGAACCTAATGCCAGGGCTGCTTTGTATTCCAAAGCAACGCTTCGTTCAGACAATGGGGAGATCTCCAAGGAAGAACTTAGGAAGCAGCACCAGGCAGAACTTGCTCGCCAGAAGATTGAGGAAACTGCTCGTCGCCTCGTCGGTGTGGGATCAGCTAATGGAGACGGAAGAGCTACTGTAAAATCAGCAAGTGATCTAGTTGCCTACAAAAGTATTAATGAACTACCACCACCTAGGGCAATGATGATTCAAGTTGACCAGAAGCATGAAGCTATTCTAATTCCCATCTATGGATGTATGGTACCTTTTCATGTTGCTACAGTTAAAACTGTGTCGAGCCAGCAGGACACTAATCGAAATTGCTATGTTCGTATTATCTTTAATGTACCCGGCACACCCTTCACTCCTCATGATGCCAATTCTTTAAAGAACCAAGGGGTGATATACTTGAAGGAGGTCTCGTTCAGATCCAAAGATCCAAGGCACATAAGTGAAGTGGTGCAGCAGATTAAAACACTTAGGCGTGGTGTCATGGCTAGGGAATCTGAAAGGGCTGAGAGAGCTACTCTGGTCACCCAGGAGAAACTTGAACTTGCAGGGAATAAGTTCAAGCCGATAAGGTTGCATGATTTGTGGATACGTCCAAATTTTGGTGGACGTGCAAGGAAGTTGAGTGGCACATTAGAAGCACACTCAAATGGGTTCCGCTATTCTACTTCAAGGGCAGATGAGCGTGTTGATATTATGTATGGCAACATAAAGCATGCTTTCTTCCAGCCGGCAGAGAAAGAGATGATTACCCTTCTTCACTTTCACTTGCACAACCACATTATGGTTGGAAACAAGAAAACCAAGGATGTGCAATTCTATGTCGAGGTGATGGAGATGGTTCAGAACATCAGCAGTGGGAAGAGATCTGCTTATGATCCAGATGAGATTGAGGAGGAACAAAGGGAGAGAGATAGGAAAAACAAAATTAATATGGAATTCCAGCAGTATGTGAACAGGGTGAATGATCTGTGGGGGCAGCCCCAACTACGGCTGGACTTGGAGTTTGATCAACCTCTGAGAGAACTTGGTTTCCATGGGGTACCATATAAGGCCTCGGCTTTTATTGTTCCAACTTCTAGCTGTTTGGTTGAGCTAATAGAAACACCTTTTCTGGTGATCTCGTTGAGTGAGATTGAGATTGTCAATTTGGAACGAGTGGGTCTAGCGCAAAAGAATTTCGATATGGCAATTGTTTTCAAGGACTTCAAGCGTGATGTAATGCGGATTGATTCTATCCCGTCTTCCTCGCTTGATGGGATTAAGGAATGGTTGGACACTACTGACACCAAGTACTATGAGAGTAGGCTGAATCTCAACTGGCGCCCTATTCTAAAGACTATTATGGATGACCCGCAGCAATTCATAGAAGAGGGTGGCTGGGAATTTTTGAACTTGGAAGGTACCGACTCCGATTCTGATAACTCAGCTGAGTCTGATAAAGGTTATGAGCCATCTGATGCAGAGCCTGAGTCAGAATCAGAAGATGATGATTCAGAGAGTGAATCATTGGTAGAATCTGAAGATGACGAGGAAGAATCAGAAGTTGAATCTGAGGAAGACAAGGGCAAGACTTGGGAGGAGTTGGAACGGGAAGCTAGCAATGCGGATCGGGAGAAGGGCAATGAGTCGGACAGCGAGGACGAGCGTAGGAGAAGAAAGATGAAGACTTTTGGTAAGGCAAGAGCAGGACCTAGTAGTGCTGCCTCAAAACGCTCCAAGTTTCGGTAGATGTTTACTCACTGTTGTGGTAGTCTAGCCTAGTTTCGATATTTATAACTTCTAGTAGACTTATCTTAGGCTTTTCCCATCCTTTGTCAACTTAGTGGGAAGATAAGATTGTAGCTTTTATTGGTGGATTAAGCATTATCTCAAAGTATATCTTTTGGTTTGTGCATGCAGCTGATGTTCATTACTCATGTTTGGTATGTGAGGTATGTGTTTTGGTCGTATGAAAATTTGAGGTATGTGTTGGAAATTGCATGGAAAAATGTATAGAGGCAATTATATATGGCTGCTTTCCATAATCTCTCAAAACATATTATTTTCTTTCAAGTTGTTAATCCACATACACAAACTCGCTGCATCCAAAAAAAAAAAAAAAACAATAACTTGCTGCTTTTCTGATCGACTTGAGTACTTAATGAAACACTTGATAATTCACATTCACTCAACTGTTTATTTTGAAAGCAATGCAGTGGATAGATAGGTCCATCTTCGCATACACGAATCCAAAGGCGACACATAAGAGTCTCCCAAAACTTTTGAGAGATTTGAATAGATGATAGATGATGATTGTTGAAGAGCCTAATCTATAGAGGCAAGTATCTCCAACAGAGTAGCAGCAAACTGCATTTGAGTCTCCTCATCTATAGTCAAGAAGAGAGGAACATGAACAAACACTGATTTTATCCCATTCTGCTCTGCAAACCGCAACGAGTGGTAGTATACATAATTGCAAACGAATCGACCAGCATCATCCGATGTTGTCACTTCGTACCCCATCTTCGCCAATGATTTTGTTATCTCCTCAACAGGAAGAGAGGTCTGCACCAACAAACTCATAACATTGCAGCAAATAACCGGCAAAATATTCAAACGTACGCAAAATTATAATTACTCTATCCCTCTCTTGTTGGAAGTCCACCTTTCAAAACATGGTTTTCAAACTTCTGTCCATCTCCACTTTTGGAGGCTAAACAATAGCTACTCAAAATAGAACACAACTGATGCAATCCGTATATCACATAATATAATACTTCACATTTTCTAAAAGAAAACTGGACTACACAAAGAGTGACGGCAAAAGGTCATAGTGCCCGAGAAATGCAAGTGTGACTGAGGGATCTATCTAGAGAGCAAACGAAATAAAAAATTGGATTGGTGAAGGAAGTGTTTGTGTGAGGTCACAAATTAAACTGCCAAATGTTCCCACGAGGAGCACCTGAAATACTTGTGTACCTCCCTCTCCAACCATACCAACTTCCCTCAAATCTAAAGATTTAAGCCTTTCTATCGCATAAAAAAGTCAACTCTAGAGAATTTCACCGCTGACATACGTTGCAAAGTCGGACATAGATAAGAATCATAAGCAGGAATTGTCACATACCTCCCGAACTCGTGAGATCCCACCATCTGCTGGGACAATGGAAACTCTCTGCAATTTACAAAGATGCCAACTTATATATTAGAATTCCAAGAAGATGTTACAAAATTTACAAAATCGAAAACCAGGTCCCAACCTGGGGCTTCCATCCCATCTCATCAGGACAACGGAAAGTAGCTTCATTGACAGCTTGTTGCTCTATAGCAAATCTTGTTGCTCCACTATTAACCCCAAAATGAACCTGAAAGCTAAGTTCCCACATTATGAAAAGATCTCATGACAGCAAAGCATCTATGTAAATTTACAGTGCAGCTCTCAATCAAATCTAAGTAAATAGAATTTGTAACCATGATATTCATTGTGGTTATCTATAGGCACTACACACTCCAATGCTTTTGAGCGCTTACTAATTGAACAGCTTAACTAATAAAAACTGAGTCATAGACGGTGAATTCCCCGCCAGTGGGTTGAAGGCTTATAATACAGAATGCAACAAGAACTGTCTTTTCGAACTTTCAACAAGGATGGATGTGTAATGACACACATACTCACAAGATAAAAAGGACAATCGAGCAGGAAAGAGTCATAGATAAAGATACAGGAAGTTCATGCTGTATTTTATGAATAATTTTCTCATCAAATCAACAATTTTTCAAATCCTTCCCCCCTGCAGAACTGGTACTAGCCTAGTTCCCAAGTTAACTAAGACACGAAAGCAACCTAAGCAACTCACCCAGATAACTCTCCCCAAATTTGGCCCATTGGCATCCTTACTCAAAGCAGATTGCAAAGTTTGATATAAGGGAACGAGAGCTCCTTGTCCTGCAGTTTCAAGAACTGTACAAGTACCAAGAATCAGCCCTTTTGGCAGACCCCTTTTCTTCATATAGGATTGGAGGTTATTCACAATTGTCTCAGTTGGATTTTCTGCAACCCCATGAAATTTCTTGAACCCTGTCACATGGACTGTTACTGCAGGAGCAGGACCTTCAGACCCCATCTATCAATCTATTATCAACACACAATCTCAATGATGCAGCAATGTCAAAGCATGAAATATGTGAACCAATTCTGGTTAAACCTGAAAGGCAATGATCAAACACAAGTAAGATCTCAAGCTTTCATAACAGCAAAGAGGAGATGGTAAATAAAGCCCCATGCATCAGCACAACACTATAATAACTAATTCTATACAAATTTATTTAAAACATATTTGTGAGGTCATCTATATACAGAAAAATACATTCGAGCAAAATTAACAACTATATTCAAGAATAACATTCAAATATAATGATGACACAAGTAAAGCAAATTCTAGATTTTTCTTCAGCATATAAAATTAATATGCCCTCTGCACGAACAGTATGTTCTAGGCCAAGGGGAGAACTCAAAACCAACAAAATCACATATACATGAAAGAATTTATTCATATAATTGTCTTTGAAAGGGCAAAAAGAAACAAGATAAAAACTTTCACAACCCACGATCAGAATTGATCAAAACCCATGCCTGATTAATCTCAATTCCTAAACCTCTCTGATTAAAAGTTGACTCCACAAAAACAAGAATTCCAAACACGGAGTCAAAACACACACAAGAATCAGTACTGAAACTAAAACCCTCTTGGAAAATCCAACACAGATGATCAAGAAAAAAAAAACAATACCGACAAAGGGATCAGGAAAAGAGGAACACGTAGAATTCAAGAAAGGAACAAACTTTGGGTAAAGATTGAGTCTTTTTTTCTCTTGATTGCTGGGCTAACCTGATTGATGAAATAAAGAGGTTAAAGAGGAGATGACCTCAGGCCTCAACCACTAGTCTTATCTGTACATTGATTAGTTTCTCTATTTATTTTTTGTGGGTTTTTGAGGAACTGATTGAATTTCATTTAATTAAATGATATTTTATTGTTTAATGAATAGATTCGACTTTTCGGGTGATGTTACTCTCTCTCATGAAGAATTTTTAGGGGCTAAGCAAAAAATAAAAGATGTAAATGGATAAAGAACGTGGGTGGGGTGGGGTGGGCTGGGCTGGGGCCATTTTCTTAAGAAATCAAAATATTGGTATCAATTGATAATAATATATGCAACTTTATATATTATAATTGTGAGAATAATCATTGTCCCTTGAATTAATTATAATAGTGGGTCAAACAAAAACAAGAAAAGTTTAAAAAATTAGGGTGAAATTATCAAGCTGCCATGTTGCTGTTTTCTCCACTTTGCATTTGAAGTTAAAGTGTTACTAGCAATTTTCTTTTGAGAAAATAATAATATGTCAAAGTAGCATTAGGTCATATATCGATTCTATAATCGCCAAAATATGAAGCGACTGTCGCATGTAGATATCCATAAATTAATAAGAGAATCGCTAGTGTCCTATTAAATTAGGCTTTAATAGGACATTAAACTAAATTTATAATGAATTAATCGATTAAGTTACAATCAAGTTAGTATAATGAATTATCCTATCATAAAACTAAATTTATATTATAATGAATTAACAAATTAAACTACAGTCAAACTAGTATAAACTAGACTAAATAATCAAACAAATAAAAATACAACTGCAGTGTCGGTGGGATTTGAACTAATAATCTCTTGTAAGAAAAAGATTTTGATGTCTTAACTTTATCATTTGAACTATGTTTCCTCGACACGAGTGTCTTGTTCTAGTTTGTGTGTAATAAAAATGTCTTACAAAATTAAATAAAAGCTTTTCTAAGAACAAATAAGAAAATAGCTCGTAAGTTTGAAAATAAATACTCCCTCCGTCCCGGCTTTTTGTATCCAGTTCAAAAGGGCACGGGTTTTAATAAAGTGATTGATGTGTTGTGAGTGGAATAAGGGTCCCACATTTTATGTGAGAGTTAAAATAATTAAAGTGGAGTAAGGGCCCCACCTACTTTTGCCAAAAATAGAAATAGATACTAAAATGTGGGACGACCAAAAAAAGAAAGTTGGATACTAAAAGCTGGGACGGAGGGAGTAATAAATTTCACGTTTCTTTCCGTCTTTATAAGTGATATTGTAATTGTAATTTGGTGTAAATTAATGTAATTAATCCTGTAATTAAAGAATAAAGAGTGTTGGGTTTGAGGTCATTTGAGTTGTCCGAGAATGTTAATTACGGATTATCTAAACAAAGACATTTTGTTTTCAACGTGCATTAAACGTACATTTGAGTTCTTCAAATGATTTTTTCGTCTGCGTCGTGTTCTTCTTTTATTTTATTATTACTAGTACGTTCATCCGTGCAATATATGGTGAATTTAAATTAAATGATATTTTAAATAAGTAAATAATAAATAAATATAAAATATCAATTATTTAATAAAATTTTGAATTTAAAAATGTATTTTTTAATTATGTATAAAATGTAATGATAATTATAATTATTAAATAATTTTAAATTATTTGATAATGAAAACTAATATACACATTATTGTTATAGAGTATCCCACATAATAATAAATAAATATTTTCACGCACAGACATAAAAAAAAAGGTTGTAGTAAAATTTTAACAAAGAGAAAGAAAATAAAATATTTAAAAGTTTTAATAACCTATTCGTTTTAAATTCATTTTAGATGATTTGTATATCATATTAAATATCTTGTTACGAACTTAAACTTAAGATGCATATTGAATATTATTTCATAAATCAAATTTGACGATATTTAGAAAAAGAATTAAAATTATTAAAAAGAGAGAGAAAAAAAATTAGTGAAAAAATTGATAGGAGAAAAGAGAGAAAAAATGGAAGGAAAAAATGGAGGGAAAAAACTCATCTTTTATATATTAATATAGATTTCTTTATTTTAATCATAACAAAAAAGAAAATCATAAAAACACACGCTCAATTTCGAGTTAGCCCATTAAATTAGGGCTGAGCAAAACCGAACCATTTTTTCCAAACCAAACCGAACCAAACCAAATCGGGCGATTTCATTTGGTTTTTGTAGAGTAAACGGTGCGATTTGGTTTGAAAATTTTCAAACCGTCAATTTTCGATTCGAGTTCGGTTTATAAACCGAACCCGCCCGAATTATTTAATAATTATTATAATATAGTATTATATATTTTATAAATAATAATATTAATTAAATTATTAAACATTATTAGTTTTATTTCAAATTTCAAACCTAACTTCTAGTCTTCTATTCTTGTTATCTTGCTTATGGAGTTATTTTGCTATATTTCAATTTGTTTTGGAATTGTCATTTGATACATTTTGACTTTTATTTTGTTGTGGACTTGTAGTTGTGTGTGTGGATTATATTTGTGGTGAACATTAAATCTTTTAGGTATGCATTTGTGGACCTTTAAGTATGAATTTTGGTGAATTTATGCATTTTTTGGGCTACCAAACATAAGTTAGCAGGTTTCTGAATATAAAAAAAAAAAAAAAAAAAAACGGTTTAGGCCAAACCGAACCGAAAATTTTCGGTTTGGTTTGGCAGGTGAAACGGTTTGATTTGGTTTGAAATTTTTAGGGCGGTCTGGGTTCATGGTTTCTCCATTTCGGTTCGATTTCAATCCGAACCGCCCGAATGCTCACCCCTACATTAAATTTCAGGTTTCTTTCGATTCAAATGAGTCAGACTTTTTTCGAGTTAGACATTTATGATCATAACCCTAAAACCTTTGGTTTTTAGGCTAGCTTATCAGATCAGCTAATGTACGAATTCTTTTGACATGTATGATATTTTACTCCTATTAGAAACAATAGGTCATTTTTTTTCTCAATCATGATACTTCACCTCGTTTTAGATATAAAAATGAATATCATTTCAATATAAACTTACATAATAATTAATAAATAATATTGTAATGGCTAAAAATTGGATACACATTGCACATAAATGACTATATTTCTTTAATTTTTATGTCATTGAGCTTTTTACTAATAGTTAATGAAAATTATTACACATTCCACAAGCATTAAAAATTTATTATCAAATTGAAAAGCAAAGTAAGCATGTTTGAAAATCAAATAATAAAAATAATTGGGTAATTGAACCAACCTAATCAATTTTTGGGTCAATCCTCAAGTTTCAATTAAGTTAATCAATTCGATTTGAATTAATTTATAGTTAAGTCACATAACGCTCCCCTTCTTTCTCAATTTGGTCATGTAGTTGTTTTGTTTGTAAACATAGCTAGCTTTTGTAATCTGAAAGAAAACGAAAATTTGTGGTGGATTCTGACATTCATTGCTTTCTTGGTATCTAAATGTTGTAAATGAAATTGAATTTTCCGGTTGACAATAATCAAATTAGATTAGTCCGAAATTATTTATTTATTTTTAAAAAAAATTGAATCCATTTAAGAGGTGAAGTTGCGTTGTCTTCTTCTTCTTCTTCCAACCATCTTTAGATAATTAGTAATATTGTTAGAATAAAGTTTCTAAAATAACAAAGTGTCGAAGTATTATTACATCTTCAATACTATGAAAAGATAATAATTAAATTAACTCTTTATTGTTTAAGAAAATAATGCATTTAAAAAATGACAATTCACAATTTATCGATTCATCTTCATCACTTATGTTAAGCAAAAAGAAACTGGATTTTCTAGAAAGTTTAGTTTAATTTATTTTTGTGGAAACTATAATAAAAGATGGATTTATGTTTTTCCAATCATGATATATCGCTCTTCCACCAAGTAAGTTTACATATTGCCAATTCGAGAATATCCAAATAGTGATGGCCTCTTTTGTTGGGGTAAAATTTAATACTCCATAAAAATGGAGCATATCTTTTTGACACAAATGTTAGTAAAATGAGTAGTGATTTTTATGTAATAAATAAAAGGTCCCATTATTATATAAAATGAGTAATTGAGATTCAAATAAGGGTGTTTTTTGAATAAATAAAAGGTATTTACCCATAGTAAGTGAAATTGTCACTTTTCTAATACACATAAAATATCGCATATAGGTTAATTTTAGTTGATGCTTACTTGCTCACGTGCATGTTTACATACTTACACGCTCACACGACCTCACATATAAGCGTGTATTGTTCGCATTACGTGTAAAAATTAACATGAGCTACAACAACATCAATGAATTGACGACGATGACGTAGGAAAGGCGATTGCCAAGGTAAAAGATCAAGCGGTGGTGGCAGGGCAAGAGCCAACTCGTTCCGCCCTTGAGGAGCTCGCTACCGACAAGGCTATGATAGTGACGATTGAAGAGAGCGAGGTGGCGTATGTTGCAAGGAAGAAGAAATGGGTTAGGAAGATGGAAATGAAGATTGGAGGGAAGGGTAGATGAATTTATCGGGGGTTGTGGAAGACGATGAAGTGGGGTTGATAATTTTTTTAATTTTATTTTTGATTTATTTATAATATATTTATTAAGGATAAACACGTCTTTTTATATTAAAATTGGTTAATTTTATATATTCTAATATAAGTGAAAAATATGTATTTTTATTATCTCAAAATGGATAATTTCCATAATTAACGTTAGGCTACAAGGCCATCCCCCCACTACAAAACTAGGCGCAGGCACCCAAATTCCAATTATGTGCCATCTCTTTGCTCTAAGATGATATACTCACAAGCCATTTTATTGTATGATCTTTATTCAAATACACGAATGTATAATATGTTTATGATATTTTAATATGTTGCTTATTTTAAAGCACAACAAGTTCCGTTATAAAATAAGGGCCCATTATATATTATACAAATATTTTATAATTAGGGTCAGTCTTGACATTTCGGGGATTTTAGGCAAAATAATACAAATAATTATGAAATGAGAATATATGACAAATAATGATAGTCGAAAGATTAAGTTAGGGATAAAGGATAAGAGAGGGAGTTATATAGGTGTGACTTGTGAGAGTGAAAGAGAGGTACAGAATAGAGTGTGGGACTGTGAAGGAGCCATACCAAAATTGGAGAAATATTTTTTTTATTTTTCTACCGCATGAGCTACACGGTTAAATAAATTTCTTTTTTTATTTCTATCAATGGATTCTTTCAAAATACTTAGAAAAATGATTTTATTTTCTTTTCTATAAGATATAATATTATTGGATTTAAATTTTGGGCCCAACCGCCCAAACTTTGGGGCCATGAACCGTTGCCCCACCGGTTAACACTACATTTGAGATGGGACACATAATACATATATATTCCAATTATACCATATATTAATGTATTATTAATAGATATCCATAATTTTACCTTCATATTAGGGGTGTTCGCGGTTTGATTTGGTGCGGTTTGACACTAAAATCATACCAAATCGTAAAATACGGTTTGATAATTTTTTGAAACCAAACCAAATTGTATTAGCATCAAAACCAAATCAAACCAAACTGTATTAATTCGATTTGGTGCAGTTTGATTTGCAGCTTTTTTATATTTTTTATTTTCTTGTTTCAAAGTAATAAAAAGATCTTCAAAAATAATTAAAATAAAATATTATTGAAAATAATAGCCAAAATACACTAAAAACTATTCCAAGACATAAATGAATGAAATGATTTTATGTGTATTTTAAGAATAAGAATAAAATAACACCTTTTGCAAACAATCAAAAAGTTGTATAAATTTCACATCTTCAACTTATGTGATAGAACTGAATATTATATGAAAACAAATATGAGAATAATTAATAGCATATATGCCATATAATGAATAATATCTAGTTATCTACAATATTCCTTGCATATTTCTTTTTCAACATATATAGAAAAACATAACTACATAAGTGTATAATAATAATAATAATAATAATAATAATAATAATAATAATAATAATAATAATATATAACGGTTTACGGTTTGGTTTGGTCTATAATTTTAAAAAACCAAAGTTAAACCGTAAATCATATTTTTTTAAAAATATAAACCAAACCATATTTTTCAAACCGTAAACCAAACCAAACCGCACAAATACAGTTTGATTTGATTTGGTCTATGGTTTAAACCAAATTGTGAACACCCCTACTTCATACCACTATCAAAACTCAGTCTCCTACTATAATTTATATATGTAGCAAATTATTTAATATATTTAATCAAATATAATATTAATAATTTATGTAATTCTAAATATTTTAAGTCAAATATATCAAACCCTATCAATACAATGAAATAAACAAGCCCTTGGTATCTCTTTATACAAGACAAATAAACATCAATATTTTTTTTCCTCTACACCTAAGCAAATTATTGGTCGAGATTCGTTTAAGCTATAATATAGTAGGAGTATATACATAATAATCATACAGCTAGCTAATATTGATTTATTACTATGGATTTATTGAAACTAACATGAAAGATGAAGACTCAAGCAAGAGTGAAGACGCCACATATCACATGTCATCACACATCTCTTTCAATTGCGTCGTTGCTTTTATATCATCGCTAACGTCATCAGATTCCTCTCACACTTTCCCCTAACAAACTCAATTATTCATTCTACATTTTTTTTCCCGAAAAATAAAAAGTTTATTATGTATAATATATTTATTATTTCATATGTCCATAAAATTATGGTTTTATTACAATCTTCTCTACAAAAATTGTAGTACTTTCATTTTGGTACTCTTCCTCTTATATTTTAAACTTCAATGTAAAATTCAATTCTTAACATATTTTCACTTATATACCTAGGTATAATATATTAGTACTTTAATTAATTTCATTTAATCTACTACTTAATGAAATAATAAATTATTCCATAATTAAAATTAAATATAAAATTAAATCTATCATTCATACTTTAGAAAAAAGACAAATGTTCAATGTATATACAAATTAAATATACAAATGCCCACATATAGGAGGAGGTTTAAATAAGAAATGATTTTCAATCCTTCGATTGTGAAATCTACGATGGATGCATCATATTAATAGATGAATGCAGCAAATATCAAAAGTCATTGTTGTCACAAATAATAGTCTCTTTTTTCACTTAAAAATAATGTTTTCATTCTCTTTCCTAAATTTTGACAAATATACTCTAAAAAAGTTATTTTTTCTCTTATATTTAATTATAAATTATTTAATTTTTAACATCTGTGATCAAACCCTGTGATATATTGAATTGAGACAGATGAAGTATTAACTTAATTGTTATTTATTTGATTAAGGCCCGTTTCCGACGTTATATAAAATAATGTGTGCTATATTTGACTAAAAAATATATTAATTTATTAGGTATCAATATCATGTTTGGTAAAATATAGTACTCCATAATAAAGGTTAAGTTATCGAAAGGATATAAATAGTAGGTTACGGGCCATTAATTATAAATAGTTTGATTTTTGAAACAAACAAAATCTCATGCATAGCAAACGAGCCCTTAATATAGTAGTATATAGTTTTGTGGCATGATACTTATGTTGAATTTGAAAAAAAAAATACTTCCTCCGTCAACGAAAAATTTGTCATAATTTTTTTCCGATTAACCCTAAAAAAATTTATCACTTTTATTAAAATATATATATTATTTATATTATGATAATTTTTATGAACTATTAGATAACATGTTGGAGTATTAAAATAATAGTTGGAAGAAACAGAAAAAAAAATAGAAATAATAATAATAATAATTTTTTCATTTCATTGATAATAACTTATATATTTTTCGCCTGTTCCATTAATAATAATTTGTTCTAAAAAAGTTACTCCCTCCGTCCACCAAAAATATGCCACAATTTTCTTTTTCGTCCGTCCACAAAAAATATGTCACATCAATTTTTAGTAATAGGGTCCACACAATTCCACTCACATTTAAAGTGGGACCCTTAATCCACTACCAACTTTACTCACATTTTATTAAAACTCGTGCCGAAAGTAAAGTGGGATATCTTTGGTGGACGAAGGGACTACTATCTTCTTTCCCAAAAAATTAGGTTCTAGCAGTCGACAATGAGGACCAATAGGATAGCAGCCCACGCAGATTAGACCGACTTTACGCTTTCGTTCCATCTATATAAAGTTTCTAATTTAAGCAATTAAGATCAGCCCCCAACTCCGACCTAACCCCCTCCCTCTCCCTCTCTCTCTCTCCTCTCCCTCAATCTCAATTATGGACGGAGAGAAGAAGAAAAGGAAAATGGATGAATCTGGTGCTCATGATGAAGCTGAAGAAGAGAAGATGGAGAAGTTCTTCGCATTGATTAAAAGCACCAGGGAAGTGCGGGAACGCCTCGTCGGTGCTCCGGAGAACAGAGAAAGAGCCGCCGCAGATAAGCGACAACCGCCGCCCTGGAATCCCACATTCGTCTTAGAAGATTTCGTGGAGACGCCGTCGGCACCTGCGCCGGCGCCGGAGGTGGAGAAAGAAGGCACTTCCGCGGAGGGAGAGAAACCAGAGAAAAGTGATGAAAAAGGATTCGATTTGGACCTCAATCTCTCTTTGTAGTATCGTTACAGTATCCTTTAATTATTTAATAAAATAGTCTACTTCAATTACACAATAAAGAATTTGAATTTGAAAATACATCAACTTTTGTATAAAGTGCAACGCCAATTATTGGGTGCGACCGTTGCACAGGTGTGCGACGGGTCGACCCGGCTCCAAACCCGCCCTCTTGACCCGAAACCCTGCCCGCGTGGGTTTGACCCATACTCCTAATTATTACATTTGTTTATAATAATTGTTATTTTTAATAAACATAATATATACATTTGTTCATATAAATGTATATTGATATGTATAATGTTTTATATTGAATGAAGGTAAATATTTATATTAATATAAGTATATATTTGTGCGACCAAATGTATATCTTATGTTTATTAAAAGTAAATATTCCTATTAGGGTTTAGTGTTCAGGCTTAGGGTTTAGTTTACAGGGTTTAGGGTTTAGTGTTCAGGCTTAGGGTTTAGTTTATAGAATTTAGGGTTTAGAAAATATAATACTTTATATTAAATGAAGGTAAATACCTATATTTATATAAGTATACATTTGTGCGAATAAATATATATTTCATGCTTATTAAAAGTAATAATTATTATAAACAAATGTAATAATTTAAGATTCAGGATTTCGGGTCGGGTCGGGGCGAACCCGTCGCACTGGAGTGCGACCGCCGCATGCAAGACCGACCCAAAGTGCAATGACACTCATAGTATTAAATAATTAAAATTTTTTGTTTATATTATTTTAAAATAAATACAAAGGGAAATTATACTTCATTCGTCTCATTAGTAATGTCTCGGTTACTATATTGGGACATTCCACTAATAATGTTCAATACTTTTTTTAATAAAATATTAATTATTTGAAATATTATTAATAGTGGGTCCAACTCACTTCATACACCAACTCACTTGAAATAATGATATTTGAATATCACTAACTAATTTTTTTTCTTAATCTCCGTGTCCAAACGTCACGGGACGTTACTAATGGGACGGATGGAATATAATTTTAAATAAGTGTGTGTGTGTATATATATATATATATATATATATATATATATATATATTTCATTATGTGTAAAATGTTTATATTATTCGATAATATCAATTAACATTACACATTATTGTTATTATTATATACTAGTATTAAGCATCATAAAAAATAAATAAATATTTTCATACACAATCATAAATAAAAAGTCATATTTGACATTATCTTTTTAATATATAATATAACTAATTACTCTTCTATAAAATTATATTAAAATTAATGCAAATTTTTACTTTAAAAAAATTATTTTTGAAATTACAGTGTTATAAATTAAAAAAATATTCATCCTTTAAATCTAACATTTCTTTTCTCTCATTTCCTACAAAATTAGATTTCATTTGTCCTCATTCCTCCTTTTCACTTGAAGTAGGGATAAAATTATCCCTCCATTTTTTGTGTGATAATATTATCCCTCATTGGAATGGAAATAAGGGATGATTAAGGGTGAAATTATATTTTTTTTTTAAATGAGGAAAAAGAAATGAAGGATTTAAAAAGATAATTTTTTATTATCCTTCATTTTCTCATGATAAATTTACAACTCAAGAGAACACACTCTAAGAAGAGATGATATTAAAAAAAAAAAAAACATCAATGAGAGTAAAGAGAAAAAAAAAATTAAATTACCACAACTTATTTATTTCAAATATATTTTTTTTACCCCTCCATCATCAAAGAGTATGTTTAATTTGGTCACCATGAGTTTTAATAAATGTCAGGTAAGTGTGTTGTGAATGGAGAAATGAGTCAATTTTATGAGTGAAGTGGAGAAATAATAATGTACCATACTGATAAAGTTGTAAATAAGTGTTGAAAGTGATGATAAAATTTAAGGGGTTAGTGATGAGGTTCATGTCCAAAAATAGCTTATGCGTGGACGAATTAAAAAAGAAAGTGGACATATATACTCTTCTTAAACGAAGGGAGTATAATTCTTAAATCAAATTAAAATTTATCATAATCTTTAATTTAAAAATACATATTAAATATTTTTTGTATGAATCAAATTTGATAATTTTAGAAATAATTAGAATAGGAAAAAGATAAGAGATGAAAAATTTATGATTGAATACGTATATTACATATTTTATTCAAAATATAATTAAGTGAAAAAAAAATGCTCTATCTACAAAAATAAGGGAAAAAATTGAAGAAATTAAAAATTTAAATTTTAATGGCGTTAATTATTGAGAGGTTAGTGAAAAGTTAATTTGATTTTCATGTATTGATTTTAAACTTTACATAAGTGATGACAATGATTTCTCTTTAATTTACAAATTTTCCATTGAAACCGATTTAAAATCAATTTTGAATTGATGCTTCCATTTATATTTTTATTTCTAATATGGTATATAAATTTTACATAAATTGATCAATTGTAAATATCTTAGAACCTGTACACATACAGTACCGAACTTGACGGCAGCGGCATGGCCAAAAAATGCATTGATGCGATCCCATTTACACACTGTGTTAGTGCACAATAAAAATTACACAAAAACTCATTGTGAAAGGGTTTTTTTTTAAAAAATCGATTTCACATGAAACCACCTCTCCATCCACTTCAACTCGAATCGAAAATTACGATTTATGTTCATTTAGGGATATATTCTGTTCTTAAATACGTAGTTGATAATACAGAATATAATTAATAAACAAAATTAATATAATCTCATCAATAAATCATGATCTAATGATATAAAAGTATAAAATTAAAAGGATCTAATAAAATAAAAAATTGAATAAATAAAACAAAATATTAATGGATCTTTAGAACTGTTTTGCCATCATATGATATAGTATTACAAATTGCGTACATCATTTAAACAGATGACAACTCCAAATATAACGTCTAGAAGCGGCGATGCAGATATAATTCGTGGCGTAACAAATTTTGGTACATGATGAAGAGAAGACAAGACATATTTACAATATCCATACGTGTCCACAAGTGAGGCGTATAAGATACTCAATCGCACTCAAAATAATACGTCATCCGTCCCACGAATTTTGAGTCACTTTTTTTCGACACAGAAATTAAGGAATTTAAGATTAATGTTTTAAGTATGTAGGTAATAAGATAGAATAGTGATTAGGTAAGTGTGTATGTGATAAAGTAGAAAGGTACACAATTAGGTAAGATAAGTTTAATTAGAACTCATTATTTTTTCCCTAACTCTTAGTACTATATATAAAAATGACTCAAGATTCGTAGGACGACCGAAAAAGGATATTGACTCAAGATTCATGAGACGGAGAGGGTATATATTGATACACATAGGGGTAAATTAAATAAAAAGAAATTTTCCTATTCAATTAATAAGTAATTTGAATACGCTTTAAAAAAAAGTAATCTGAATAATTGATTTTTTAAAATATAATTGACATAAAAAGAATGACTAATGTATATGTATAATTTGTATATAGAGAAACATATTATTCCCTCCATCCCGGCTATTTTGAGACTTTTTTTGACACAAAAATTAAAAAGGTAGTGTTTTATGTGTAGGTGAAAAGTAAAAAGGCAAATAAAGGGTAAAACTTTTGCGAAATAAGGAAATGTCTTAAGATATATGGAAACGCCTAAAAAGGAAAGTGTCTCAAAATAAGTGGGACGGAGGGAGTACTAATGTTAGCAACACCGCTCCCACAAAAAATAAAAATAAAAGAAAAAGCTGATTGTAGTTTATGGTCCATTGGATGCGAAAAAATAGTTTATGGCCCATTGGAATTATTTGCAAAAATGGTCTAAATTTATAAAAATATAAAAAAATAACTTAAACTTTAGTGAAAGTTGTAAAATGATTTTAAACTTTTTAAAAAATATAAAAGAATGACCTTTATAAAACTTGTAAAATGACTCAAACTTTAAAAATGCCAAAACAATGACAAACTTTTATGAAAGCAGTAAAAATAATTTGGACTTACATTTTCAGGCTCGAACTAAAGCGCGAAAAACTTGAAATTAATGTGAAAATTCTAAATTTTACTTGAAACGTCTCCTACGAAATCGGAGAATTTTCTTCTCCAACAAACCCTCCAAATTTGATTGTGTTAAACTAGGGTTTGAGCATTCCATCAACTTCGGATCTTCCACATTAAAAAAATATTGTCAAAAACGCTCCAAGTGTAATTTATAATTCTCACATCAATTTCGAGCATTCCACACCATATATAGTTCATGCCATTGAAATGTATTTTTGAAAGTTCCGGCTATTTCTACAATTTTCATAAAAGTTCATTTAATCTTTTTGTATATTTTAAATTTTGGATTATTTTTTTTAATGATTCCAAATTCAAGCCACATAGTTAATTAATTCAAAACATATCGTTAAGGTTTCCTCACAAAAGATATCAATTAAGCATCGATGAATAAGTTCTCAATGTGAAAGGTATTGATCAACATGAAAGTTTCACGACAACTTTTTCCATTTTCTTGTAGTGCATGTGATCCATTCACATTGATACATATGTTGATAATATCTTTAATTTAAGTTGATGGCCAAATAGGGAAGAATCCACTTGCTTTGTTTCTCAATCATCGTTCTTGAAAGAGGAAGTATAATACCGAAGCCACATTTTTTTTTCCTCATCATTGAATCCGCAAATATTATTTTTGATGCACTTTGAATAAACGTTCATCTACAATAACATGCAAATCAAATAAAATGGATAAACCAAACAAACAAAATCTACATATGAGCACATATAAAGGCATTAGTGAAATTTAAATATGAAAAAAAAATTAAAAAAAATCCAATACTAAACCATTCCCATGAGAACAATATAAAATGGTGGTTACAATTTTTAGCCCATGATTTAGGGGTTTTGATTGAGAATAGGTATAGGATCACATTTAGCTTGCTAGCTTTCATATGTGCATGGTTCCACACTTCACTAGTTATAATTAAAGTAGTTTAATTATGTTTTATATCTCAAATTGTTTACAATTTTTTCAAAAAATATCCTCAATTTCTTTTTTCTTTTCTTTTTTCCAAAAATTCTCAACTTTCAACATTTTTTAAAATAAATATGTTTAGTTACACACAATTCAATAACGAAATGATGAGTCACCTCACCGAATTTCTAGGCGAAATATTCTTTTCCAACTCACTCAATAAAACGACATTGTTCGACCTAGGAATCCGATGAGGTGACTCATCATTATGTAGCCGGATTTTTATGAAAAATACTTAATTAAAGTTTAGGTCTTTTAATAGAAAATGAAAGTTGGGGTTTTTTTAATAAAAACTGAAAGCTGAATTTTTGAAAAACACTAAAAATTGGGGACTATATATATATATATATATATATATATAGAGAGAGAGAGAGAGAGAGAGAGAGATAGATGATCCAGTGAAAATGCTGTTTTTGTGAGAAAGAGAATTGATTTGAATAAATTTGTAAAATTTATGAATAAGCTTCTTGTAATGCACGAATAATCATTCAAACCAAGGTTCGAGTGCTGTAGAGGGTGAAAATTTCGCTATAGTATCTGATATGTGTGCATGTGTATGTGTGTATGTGTGCGCGCATGTGTGTAGAGAATGGTTCCAATGAGATTTCTCATATATGATGATATATATGTTAGTTTGATTTGTAGAGGTTTTGATTTAATTTATCCTATGATTAATATTTACCTGGAGGGATCGAAATTTTCTCTGGGTTCGAACCTTACAGGGAGTAAAAAATTTATCAATTTTTTGAATATCATTATTTAACACTATACGCTACCTTATTCAAAACTATATACTAACTTATTCATTATTCAATTAATATTATATACTGTGAGATTTTCAAGTAAGAACCACTAAATAAAATAAAAATAAATAATTATTTTTAATCATTCGATCATCAAGATTTACGGTGGATGCAGAGTATAAAGTAGTTACAATTTTTTGGGTGTTAGTCCATGATTTAGGGTTTTTGACTGAAAATAGGTATAGGGATCACATTTAGCTTGCTAGCTTTCATATGTGGCTCCACGCTTTCACTGAATATAATAATAGTAAGAATATTCAACTCGTGAATGTAAATGAAGTGAGATATGGTGCTGAAGATGTCATTTAAGATGAAAAGTGTTTTTCTTTTTGAGTTGGGAATGGAAAGGCGAGGAATTAATGTACTTTAGACTTCTCATTTAACATATAAAGTTTTATTGAAAGAACATGAGAAATTAATATTTTTTAATGTTATTTAAAATTAATAAATATGATTTATATTTCATTTTTTTGTAAAATAAATAAATAAAAATCGTTTGAGATGATTTTGTCGGTTGATTTAGTTAATTTGATTTGTCATCGTGCAAATAGCGTTTATACGTCTTGTGTACATATATATTTGTATTAAAACAGGAATCTAACTTTCATGGTACTTGATGTATATGGAGAACCAATATTTTTTCTCTTATATTTATATTGTGAATTACTCCGTCCGTTTCTAAAATGCACATTTATATTTGTTTTTGGTTCATTCTCAAAATATATGTAAAGAATTATTTTATTTTTTAGTAAGTATACGTTACATAATTTACTAGCAACAAAATTGAGACATTTATTTTACTCACGTGCACTCAATCAATTTCTTAATTATCAAATAAATATAGTATATTTTAGAGAGGGAGAGAGCTAGTATTGCTTTACAATTTGAGGAAAAAATCATGAAGATGGTTATAAAAGTTTATACTATTATTCACTAGTATTAATGACCGGTAATCCTGCAAGACTCCTATTTTGAGAGTGTTGCAGAAGACCAGTCAGATCCGCCCCGAGATCCGCCGCCCTGAGGCCCCAGCCGGCCCCGCCAACAGCGCCCAGGTCCAGATCCGCCGCCCAGAGGCACCTACCGGCACAGCCCACCGCGCCGAGCCCTTCCCCTTCCGCGCCCAGTTCAGATCCGTCGCACCGAGAAGGTCGAGACATCGAGAAGATCTGAGCACCGATCGCTGAGAGACCGCCGCGCTCACGTCCTCGCCGCGCTCACGTCCTCACGCCCAGCAACAGCAGACAGCAGGCAGCAGCCAGCAGGCCAACACCGCTGCGGCGATGCCACTTGCGAACAGCCAGCAGACAGCACCCATGCCAGCATAGCAGGTCTCCCCGCTGCGCGCCCACGGCCAGACCGGACCAACGTCTTGGTCTCACTCACAATCGCCTCCCAGTCGCCCCGCCTAATGGAACCAGCAGCTGTTACCGCTGACCTTAAAGCACAGTAGTCCGGCCGACGCAGCAAGCTAACCTCGGTTCGAGAGCGGCGACTAGACGAGAGCAGAGAACCTGAGATCTGATTGGCTTCTCCCCAAATCTCACGATCGGGCAGGTCTCTCCCCGTGCCGTCTACCGATTCAAAGCAGGTCCGATTCAGAGCAGGGCATCAATTCTCTTTAAAGCTAAGTTCGTAGTCTCTTCTCAACTATGAAAATGGCGTATGGTTTGGAGTTTGGAGTTTGGGATTTTATCTTAGCAACACACGAATAGAAGCAGTTTTGCACGATTGAGTTCTCATACATACTGTAATTGGTGTTTGCAATGGTTTTCTGTTATGAAACTGATTATGATTGGATATGAATGCTTACTGGAATGGATATTTGAGATAGTTGAATACCTTGAATGTTTTCGATCTGACCAGTGGCTGTTGGAGTTGAAATTATTGTGGAGTAACTTGAAGTTGCTTGGTTAAGAGTTTTTTTCTTTTTCATTGACCGGAGAGCATGAGTCGTGAGGAGGTTTGGAGGGTGGTGAGGAGAAGGGGGCACGAGAGGACCGGAGCAGAAGGCAATGTGGTGTATCAACGGAGCAATAACTTTCATAGGCAGCCGAAGACTTGGAGGAGTGGAGCTGGGGTTAAACCTCTTTCGAGATCCCAGAGAGTCACCTTCTTCTTTAACAACATCCCCGAAGATTGCAGCTTTGATTTCTTGAGAAGGAAGTTTGGTGCCGTTCGGGTTCCGACTGACATTTTCTGTCCCAATAAGAGAGATAAAAAAGGGAAGCCTTTTGGCTTTGTCCGATTCGAAGGTGTCGAGGATAAGGAAGGTTTGCTTGAACAGTTGAATCAACTTTGGATTGGAAGCTACAAAATTAGGGTTTTTAAACCAAGGTTTGAGAGGGTGGTGAGGGATGAAGAAAAAATGGGGTTCGACGCCAAAAGAGATACTGGAAAGAAACCGGACTGCTCCCATTTTTTGGATTATGCAAAGAAGAAGCCGGGAGTTTCCTTTAAAGAAGTTCTCACTGGAGTCTCTGAAGGAGAACCCTGCACAAGAGAAAAACTACAATTCAAAACTTCGGAGGAGGATTCAAAGTGGCTTGAAGGAACATTCACAGGTTTCATCAAAGATGATTTCTCCTGGAATGAAATCAAAGAAGAAATCAACAGTGAATGTGCCGGAAAACTGAAAGTTTCAACGATGGGGGGAAGTTTGGTGCTAATCCGAAGTATTTGCGAACTGCCAACACAAGAAGTTCTCAATGAGTTGGATGAATGGAGTGACTTCTGGTTTCTTTGGAAGAGGAAATGGAACTTCGTTGATGTACACCAGCACCGAGCTATCTGGACGAGATGGATTGGGATCCCGCTTCATGCATGGAACTCTCGTTTCTTTGATTCGGTGACGGCAAACTTTGGGCGGGTTTTGAAAATTCACGAACTGACGAAAGAAAGAGAGAAATTGGACGAAGCTTTGATCCAAATCTCTACAGGTCTCAAATCCATTGAGCAAGTTTTGGAGTGTTGCATTGATGGAGCTAGTTTCACACTTCGCATTGAAGAAATTCAGGATAACCCACTCTCGTCCTTGTTCGGAGAACCGGATTTAGATGAGTCGGAATCGGAATCGGATTCAGGATGGTCGGATGGAGCGGAATCCATGGATCCGGCTATCGCTACAATCGGAATGATGGATGACATCGGTGTGGGAGATGGAGACGTTTCTGTTCTTCAAGAATTGAACTCTTCAATTCCTTCGCAAGACGTTTCAGTTCTCGAAGAATTGATCGCTTCGATTCCTTCGCAACAAACCGTTGCAGATACGTCAGTCGAGGTTACCAATCATGACGAGATAACGTTGGGAGGTTCGAGACTGCTTTTGAAAGTGGTTGCTGCCGCAGGTTTAGGCCAGTCTTCTTGCAGGGCCGATCATGCCACTCTTTCTGAGGTACCTCTTTCCTTGCCCACGGTTCCTGATGTGAGAGAAAAGGAACCCATTCTTTTACAAGGGGGAATTGATGATCTGGAAAATAACAGTGAGAGTCTCGACGAGAATGTTATTGTAGAAGAAAACAACCATTCTGAAGGAGTGTCTAGGACCGAAATTGATGATTCTTCGGGCTCCCAAGCAGGAGAAGTTAGGCTGCCTTCCAACAACAAAAGGGCTGATCACCAATGCACAAAAGGAAAAAAAGGTAAAGGGAAAAAGAAGAATAGAGCGAGGGAGAAGGAGAATTGGGGGCGTTTCATCTCTGAAATAGAACCACTAAATGGGAGAGGGGAGGAGGCCGCAGGGGAGGAACACATTGGGGAGAGACAAAAAGAGTTGCTTTTGACAGAGGATGGGAAAATTTCAGGTCAGAAAATCTGGGACTTTGGGAAGAAGTTAGGGCTTTCAAGTCAGACTGAAGAAGAGGTGATTGTCCGCCAAATTGAGATGCACGGTAATTTCCTTTCCTTCAATAATGCTGGGAGTCAGATGAATTGTCCATGAATTTACTGTCATACAACATTAGGGGCTTGGGGAGTATTGCGAAACAGCGAGATGTTATTGAACTTGTAAGAGGGCATAAGATTGACATTTGTTGTTTACAAGAGACAAAAATGGAGACTTTTAGTGATGTTTTTTGTAATTCTTGGTGGGGGTTTAATAACACAGATAAGGCAATCAGGAACTCTGAGGGGAGAGCTGGGGGAATTGCGTGTTTATGGAATAGGGAGGTATTCGAAGCATCTAGTTATTGGGATTTACCGGGGGCCGTGGTTGTTAACGGTAGGTACAAGGAGGACGGTCTCTTGTGTTGCATTATCAATGTTTATGCGCCAACTGAATCAAAGGAAAAGAGAATTCTCTGGGATGCAATTGGTTCTATTGTTGAACAGAATGCGGATCGAAGTGTGTGCATTTTGGGAGATTTTAACGCAGTTAGGAGAAGAGAAGAGAGGGTGGGCAGTGGGGAGACGTTTCGAGCGTCGGATGCGAGGTTTTTCGAGGAATTTATTAGGGGGAACGATCTCAAGGAAATAAATACACAAGGTCGAAAGTACACTTGGTACAAGCCCAATGGCAAATGCAAGAGCAAGATCGATCGTTTCCTTGTTAACGAAACTTGGATGCTTACTTGGGAAGGAAGCTCTGCACGCGGTCTTCAACGTTCGATCTCGGATCACTGTCCAATTGTTCTCACTACTAGAACGGAGGATTGGGGACCAAGACCTTTTAGGTTCCTAAATGCTTGGACGAATCACCCGGAGTTTGAAGATGTTGTAAAGAAAGTGTGGACGGGGACTGACTGTCAGGGATGGAGCTTTTTCGTGGTTAAGGAGAAATTGAAAAAAATTCGCGAGGCTTTAAAAGTTTGGAATCGCACATCCTTTGGTGAGATTGATTCTAAAATTCACGAATTAAAGAAGGAGTTACAACAGAAAGATGAGCTTGACGAGCAGAGTTGTTTAGGCGAAGTGGATGTTATCAGGAGAAATGAGCTCCAAGCTCTCCTTTCCCTTCAGCTGAAGCATAAGCAGATGACTTTACAACAGAAGGCTAAACTGAAATGGCTTAAGGAGGGAGATGTGAATTCTGGCTTCTTCCATAAGGCGATTAAAGGGAGGCGGTTGAAGAATGACATAGGCGGACTAACCTTTGATAACTCATGGATCTCCAAACCGGAAGAGGTAAAAGCTAGGGTGAGAAATCATTTTGAAACCTTTTTCAAGCGGAAAGATAGACAGATGCCTGTTATTCCCATTGACTTTGTGAGAAGGAAAATCTCTGATGAGGAGAGAAATTGGCTGATTAGAGGTTTCGAACCTGAAGAAGTTAAAGAAGCGGTCTGGAGCTGCTCTGGCGATAAGAGTCCAGGACCTGATGGCTTTAACTTTTCATTCTGGAGATCGGCTTGGCATGTGGTTAAGGAGGATATCCTCCAGGTCTTGAAGGACTTCCACACGAACGGTAAAATTCCTAAAGGAGGTAATGCTTCTTTCATCGTTTTAATTCCGAAGAAAGAAGGGGCTGATTCGTTGAACGAATTTCGCCCAATCTCGCTCATTACCAGCTTGTATAAAATCATTGCCAAGATCTTGGCGGGGAGACTGACGAAGGTGATGGGGTCGATCATCTCTGATAATCAAAGCGCTTTCGTTAAAGGGCGGTTCATTCTCGATGGTGCGGTAATTTTGAATGAAGCTGTTGTTGAGTCAAAAAAGAAGCGACGAAGCCGGATCTTCTTTAAGATTGACTTTGCCAAAGCTTTCGATTCAGTTCAATGGGACTTTTTGGATACTTTGCTGGACAGAATGAACTTCGATGGGATTTGGAGGAAATGGATTCAAGGGTGTCTACAGTCAGCCACGGCAAGTGTCCTTGTTAACGGGTCATCAACGGGAGATTTCAAAATGGAGAGAGGCTTGAGACAGGGAGACCCGATGTCTCCCTTCTTGTTCCTCATTGTTGCAGAAGGGTTGAATGCGCTCGTTGAGAGAGCAGTGGAACGACAGTTATTGTTTCCTGTTAAGATTGGTAAGGATGAAGTGCCGATTACACACCTCCAGTACGCGGATGACACCATCTTTATTTTAGAGGCTGATGAGCGTAATGTGGAATCACTGAAAAGTCTGTTGCTTCTCTTTCATTTTGTCTCGGGTCTTGCTGTCAACTTCGCGAAGAGCAGCATGATGACGGTGGGAGTGAATGTGTCAGTCGAGAGGACATGGGCTTCGTTTCTCCATTGCAAGATTGGTTCATTTCCGTGTCTTTACTTGGGAACCAAAATTGGAGGTCGAAGCAATGGTGTTAGCGAGTGGAATTTCTTGGTGGATAAAGTCTCAAACAAAATTGCAAGCTGGAGAAAAAGACCTCTCTCGTTGGCAGGGAGGATCACTCTTGTCAAAGCGGTGCTTCAATCTATTCCGGTATATCAACTGGCATACGCTTTTATTCCCAAGACAGTGCTCAAGAATCTCAATTCCTTGTTCTCCAGATTTCTGTGGGGTGGAGGCTCTCAGTCGGGAAGAATCACCTGGTTTAAATGGAGCTCCTTGTGTTCCAATAAGAAAACAGGAGGTCTTGGGTTTCGGGATGTGGAATTGTTTAATCATGTTCTGTTAATTAAATGGCTTTGGAGATTTTTGGTGGATGGGGGAGCTTTGTGGGCGAGAGTGATCAAATCGCTTTATGGGGAACTTGTCTGGGGCGAAGAGGGGGATTGCTCGGTGATGGGAAGAAGTGGGCAGTTGGGGTGGTGGGCGAAAATTGTGGAGAAAGGGGGAGGAAGAGACGATAGATGGTTCATTGATCACCTTCAACACCGTCTCGGGGATGGGATGAATACAATGTTCTGGGAGGACGTGTGGGCTGTTAACAAACCTCTCAAGTTCTCCTTCCCGAGATTGTATAACTTGTGTTCGAATAAGAAAAGCCTAGTCGGAGAGAGTGGGTTTTGGGAAGGAGAAGAGTGGGTGTGGTCGGTGAATTGGAGGAGGGATTTGAGGGAAAGGGAGACTGGACAGGTAGAGGAACTTTTGAGACTTGTTGCTGCTTTTGTCCCTTCTACAGGTTTAACTGATGGATGGAGTTGGAAGGCAACTACGGACGGTAAATTCTCAACAAAGTCGGCTTATGATTTGGTGGCGGCTTCCAGAGAGGCACAACAAACTCAACCGGCTGAGATGGCAATGGTTTGGGAGGCTCCAACAACGCACAAAGCCAAGGTGACAGCGTGGAGATGTCTTAGAAATCGTTTGGCTACCTGTGACAACTTAAGAAGACGACAAATTCAAATTAGCTGGGAAGAGAGAGGATGCAACTCTTGCTTTGCTGGAGAGGAGACGACGGAACATCTTTTTCTTCATTGCCCGAAAGCTGCAGCGGTGTGGGACCAAATCTTCCAATGGTTACACATCAAAACGGCAAATCCTAGAGGTACTCTTCATTACTACACTTCCTTCATCTCTGCTGCCAAAAAGAAGAAAGGAAGAAGATTGCTGAATGCGTTATGGGTGGGAACGGTTTGGACGCTATGGGAAAAAAGAAACGAGAGTCGTTTTCAAGGAAAGATTTGGGATATTGAGAGACTTGTTTTACAGATCAAGGGTAGACTTTGGAGTTGGAAAGAGGTATATAAAGTTTTGGAGTTGAGAATCCCTTTCACCATGTGGTGCTCAAAGGGTTTCAATCTTTCCTTCTTGTTTTGATTGGCATCCCTGGTGCCTTGCTTTTTATCTAAATAAAATATTAATTTTACCGATCAAAAAAAAGTATTAACGACCGGTAAAAGTTTATTTTGTTTCTAAAAGTGTTTTGTTTGATTAAATTTTTAAAGCCTTTTACAAATACAAGAACAAGAAAATCACTACATGGTCGTGTTTCTCGTTTACACGGAACTCAAAGCCTAACAAACTACACAGTGACAAAAAATTAAAGTAAAACTGTTTCTCCATCCAGGAATGGAAAAATTATATTATTAAATCCATCGTTTTAAAACTACGTTCTTCATTTGGAACATTCAAATGATGACGATCCCATGTGTTAACACTGTATTACACGTCCTATTTTTTTTTATTTAATTTTACTTTTTCATCTTTTTTCCCATTTAATTTCAATTTCTACGTTTTAGTTTAATTCTGTAATTATTAATTAAGATTTATTTCATATAATTAGGATATATAATTATTTTTTTATCATTTTATTTCATTTTTATTTATTAATAATTTATTATTGATAATTAAGTCTAAAGTTAGGATATATAAATTTTTAATTTTAACTTAAATATAATTCATAATACTATAATAAAATTTACTTTTATAAAAAATAATATTAAAATTATATATATATATATATATATATATATATAAATAATAGTGGGACATGCACAACGACACATATAAAATTATGGGACATTGAATTTCGTCCAAATATATAATCACTAGAAATCTAGTATATCACTTTTTGGTATGTTATTATTGTGTGCCATTTTTAATTTTTTAAAATATTATTTTATGTATATATAAAAGTCTAATTATCTGATCCAAGTGCATATTCTATCGTGTGCAATATCCATCATGTATCACGTTCGTATGTGCGTACGTGCAAATTAAAAGTCAGTGTATCTGGCGATAGTGACAACGACAACGTGTCGGCTGCGATCGACAATAAGCCGCCGCGACGATTCCTTTTTTTTGGATATTTCTTTTTTGATCGCTTACTACTCTACTCAGAAAATCTTGTAACTTCCTTGGTAAAAAAAAATATGAAGTGCTCTTGCTCAATTATACCATGCGACTTTAAAATTAAATAAATATTCCTGTGCAACCGGTTGTACTGTGCAATTGGTTTTCAGAATGACACTACTTCATTCGGGAAATGATCTGACACTACTTCAACATATAAATGATACTTGAAGATCTCCAAGTGTCATTTGTATGTTAAAGTAGTGTCATTTAGAAACCATACACGGGAGAGTGCCTCTTAAAATTACTAAGGTGAGACTTTGAAAAACCTTTAGGTCATGGGATTTTTTAAAACTTTATTATCATATATTTATACTACTATACTTACTATATATATGTGTATTATAATTAATTTAAATTTAGTCTTTTAACTTATACTAGCTCATGACTACATTAATACTGTACATTAAATATAATTAAAAAATCTAATCAAATTTGCTAATATTAAAAAGTCTCGCATGGGATAAATCTCCTTGACCTTGTTGCCTAATGCCTATGGGGCATAGTATTAATCCTCAAATGCAAATGAAGTGGATTATAATCAATTAAGTTACCTAATTTTGGCAACAACCACCAAAATCTGGTGAAGGGCAACCCTTTCTCCCGCTTAGCTCCAATTTAGCCTTAATTAAGGCTTAAAACAGGGTTCTTATTCCAATAATTAATTTTACACACAAGGTTTTTATTTAATTAATAAAACAACATTTTATCATTAACGTACCTAATTGAAAACGATTACGTTAGAGCACTCCCAGCAGAAATCCCAAAATTATGCTCCTATAATCCTCCCTAAAGCTTCCCTATTTAATTTTAGGATCTTGATTTTATAAATGCATACACCAGATCTCCTATTTTCTACATAAAAATAATAATTATGTGTGGGCCCTACTAATTATAAGCTTAAAATAAATTTAGGGTGGGTGTAAATTTAAGATTGAATTTAGGTGGGTGTAAAATTTTTTGTGGGCCCCATCCAAAATAGGGGATCTGCTGGATGCATTTTTTATCTCATTTTCAATTGTTTTAGCCTAAATTTAGAGTTAGTGATGCATTTAGGTTATCTGCTGGGAGTGCTCTTAGAGACCTACAAAATTGTTGACCAATGCCACGAATTTCACAGCTTGCATTCCTGATTACCGATCAGTTTAGTGCAATTTCCAACCCAAAACTACAATTTTTTATTTTTTATTTTTATAAAAAGGAAAACATAAAGAATTAAAAATTGGCGATCTACTCATCTACTTATAAATTATAATGAGACCTTTACAGACGAAAAACTACAAATAAAACGAATTTCATTTATAATTTAATTGCCAATTTAATGTCCTCCCGGAATATTCTGCATTGCAGTTTGAATTTATGATAAATTAATTAATTGTATTACTATAATATGTTTATTTCTTTCCATGAATGCTACACTACATATATAGAGTGTGCTAGGGAAATAAATGACGGCTCTTCTTTACATGTTACATAAGCCAATACATGATAGAATCTGAAGCAAGGAACCTAATTTGGGTATATTTATGAGCACTGTAGACTAGCTAGGTAAATTTAGAGCACTACCATTTTTTTGAATTATTTTTTATAAAATAATAATTTCGCCACCTTCAGGATTCGAATTCAAGTGCGCATGCATTCATTCATTCACTTCTACTCAACTCCTACTTAATCTCACTTCCCCATGCTATTTTGTGGGAATAACCCATACTAATAATCCGCCCCTCCCCCTTGGATAACTTTAATACTGCGAAGTTGGATAAAAATTATGCTACCCTTCCTCACGCATATCGATGCAAATGCCCAAGTAATGGTGGACACACATGATATTTTTAAAATTATATGAGGATAGTTTTTGTATTAGATAATATAATCCAACATAATCCTATGGATATCAAACACAATATAGGATTAAGTAGCCATGATATCAAACACCCATGAAATAGTATAAATCCACACTAATTTTTCAAGATAATTTTAATCCTAATCAATCCTAAACTGCAAATCAAACGGACCCTTAATGGCTCTTAATTGAACATCTCCCTATATATATATATCCAACTTGTAAATTTACAACTTGAAAAAAAAAAAAACATTACTCTATTAGTTCTTAATCCACGACCAATTAATCCCACCATAATATCTTGAAACAAGAATTGATTAATTCTGTGAACTAAAATTCTTGAGAAATTAATACTTTTAATTAGAAGAAGATCTCACAAGCACAAGCACAAGCACAACTAATAATTATTATTTCATGAATTTGGTTATTGCAAGATAGACGTGTGTCTGTGTACAAAAAATTTGAAATTTAGTGGATGAATTGAAAAAGGTAAGAAAAAAAGCAGCTGGCAAACAATATGCTGCTTAACTGAAAGTAGCTTTATACCAAGAATGGGGATGCGTGAAACACCCCTCCCCCATGCATATTTCATTACACAACAAAACCCCCCACCCCTCCTTTCTCTCACAAATCAATATTTGTGTTACTATATATATCCCCTACTTATAAATCCAGCATCCCACCTCACTATAAATTGATTTTCTCCCTTCCTAGCTAGCTATATATTTTTGGGAGAAAATTTAATAAGAGATGGAGGGAGACATGGTGGCCTTCTTGAGCATGGTGATTGTGCAATTGGGGTATGCTGGTATGAATATCATATCAAAAGTGGCAATGGATTCAGGCATGAATCCCTACGTGCATGTCGCCTATCGCCAACTTTTTGCTACTCTTGCCCTTGCTCCTTTTGCCTACTTCGTTGAGAGGTATATATCTATTGTTTTAATCCTCACAATATCAAATACTAGTATTCATTTCTTGTGCTCTTCAACTTCATTTTTAATGTGTGAATCTCTTTTGATTAACGTTTCGGCAGATTCATTTGGAGTTAGGGTTTGACTGCACGAAACTTCTTCTTCCCATATACAACTGCAAATTTAGCATATGATATAAATTAATATTTCCATTAATTCAGTGAACCGCAACAATTAATATATTGAGTGTATGTATAGACGCACGCGTAAATTGTGCGCATTGCATAGGTCTAACACGATTTACACCTGGCTTTAAATTAAGGTTGCTCATGGAATATGTGTCCGAACGCATGCATATGCATCAATATATATTTGTCATCTTCCAATATTGCAGTTTTACCAATTTGATTTTGTTTATAGGAACTTTGCGATTCCATTGAATGTGCAGGTGTGTGTTAATAATCACGGCAGTCGATGCACTTAAATGTGCATTAAACTCAATGAAACTATAATGAGTTTTTTTGTTACGTAATTTTGTTGTGATATTTAAGATTTCAAATGATATCGCTCTGTGATATTCAATTGTAATTAAAGGTCTAATAATGCATGTGTGTAGGCCAATAATATTATTGAATCAACTGATTTACTAAATTTTACTCTCTCAGTAGGATCACATGAATCACTATTGAATTTGCAAATTGGTTAAAACTGAACTAAATGTATTGTTATGATTATAGTCTTTTAAGGCAAATTAAGATAATACATACTTAAACCATGGTTTTGCTACTATTAGGTTTTCATATATGTATGTAAGCTCTCTCTCTCTCTCATCAATTATATGATATGTGAATTTGAGCTGAAGTCGAGTTTTACTGGCATTTTTGCAGGAAGATACGACCTAAAATGACACTATCTATCTTATTCCAGATCTTCCTGTGCTCTATATTTGGGTGAGTCATTGAAAACAATTGGGTTATTAGCCTGTAAATATACGAACTTTTTATATTTTCTGAAATTTAACATGACTTTTATTTTTAGCCCACAAATACACGAACTTAGCATTTTTTCTGATTTTTAACATCGACATGAAAAAAACTCTATTTATTGTTAAGGTGGAGGCCGGATACACGATGTGGATTACGAAATATCCACTTAAATAGAGTAATTTGATTCATTATTTTGATTAGAGAGTGAATGACATGGTATACCGGCCTTCATGTTAATAATAAATTAGAATTTTTTCTTGTCGATGTCAAAAATCAGAAAAAATGCTAAGTTCGTGTATTTGTGGGCTAAAAATAAAAGTCATGTTAAATTTCAGAAAATATAAAAAGTTCATGTATTTACAGGCTAATAACCCAAAACAATTTAATGATAAAAAAAAAATATATCTGAAGAAGGCTTTTTACTATGTATATATATGTGCAGAGTGACAGTGAATCAGATCACATATTTCGTGGGACTGAAGAATTCAACTCCAACTATTGCATGCGCATTGTCCAACATTAATCCTGCTGTCACCTTTATCATGGCTGTTCCCTTCGGGTAATTATCTTCCTTTTCTTTGCCTTAAGATTTTAAACAAATTAATTAATATTATATATATATATATATGTGATAATGTGACAGACTGGAAAAGGTGGGCGTGAAGAGCAAGGCCGGGCAAGCAAAAATAATGGGGACGATACTGTGTGTAGGAGGAGCTCTATTATTGTCATTTTACGAGGGATCCATCGTCAACATTGGCCAATCCACCATTCACTGGAAATATGCAGAGAAAACTGGAACCAAAAATTCCATAAATGCCCATCCCAATTTGATCCTAGGCCCCTTTCTCCTCATTCTCAGTGCTGTCTCTTGGGCTGTCTGGTTGATCATCCAAGTAAGCTACCATGCTACACATATTCATATAGTATTATTGAGATTAATTTTAATAAAATGTGGTTGCTTAGCAATATTAATAAATGATAAATTGTAGACAAAAGTAAGCCAGAAGTATAGTGCTCCCTACTCAAGCTCAGCAATAATGTGCGCAATGGCAAGCATCCAGTGTGTGGTGGTGGCCTTCGCCTTCGACCCCAATTTATCTGCTTGGTCCCTCACTCCCTGCATTAGGCTCGTCTCAGCCATCTTCGCGGTATTAATATATTAAATATAACATTAATGCTAATGCTCTCATTTATTAATAAATAAGCATATGATATAATTTGCAAAATATATATTGCAGGGAATAGTGTGCTCAGCGCTAGCATTTTGCCTAATGTCATGGTGCATAGAGAGGAAAGGCCCTTTATACGTATCGGTGTTTAGCCCTTTGCTGCTTGTTATTGTGGCCGTCCTCAGTTGGGCATTACTCGATGAAAAGCTCTACGTCGGAACGTAAGCTAGCTCTACGTATATAAGAAAGAAGAGAGAAATAATCTGATCCGTTGATCTTATCTAATCTAACCGACATGATTTATTCACGTCATGTTCAACGGATTTTTTCGTTGAACATATATAATATGTTTGGGGTTCTGGGTTTCGACCCCCATATGTTCAACAAAAAAATCCATTGAACATGGCGTGAATAAATCATGCCTGTTAGATTAGATAAGATCAACGGATGAGATTACTTCTCTCTTCTTTCTTACATTTAGGCCTTCTTCATTGAACCTTGACCTATATATATATATATCGTTTTTGACCTTGTGATTAAATATTAGTAATATTTGAAATTAACAATTATGCAGAGTTGTGGGATCTGTGCTGATTGTGTTGGGGCTTTATGGAGTATTGTGGGGGAAGAAGAGGGAAGCCAGCTGTGTTCACACTGTTGAAGGGGGGAAGAAGCTGGCCACACCCATTGCTGAATATGACTTGGAAGCGCTCCCATCTAAATCGGAAATCATATTGCAAAACTAAGCTAGGATATGATTAGAACCCTAAAGTTGGTGATGCATGTTGTGCGTTCTTCGTTATTCAGTTGGTTGAGAATCTATTGATGTTGAGAATCTAGTTTTCATATTATATCCATCTTAATAATAATGTTGATTTTTCTTTCTAGTTTTCATATGTTGCACAAACATGCATTGACTGAAGGCAAAATCAAAGATCTTTGTTGGGAATTAGGTTTTGTTAAAGTCAGTTGCGCATCATTTTGGCCGATTTTTCTTATAACTAATAAAACTTTTAATTTTGCAGAATTAAATGATGTAGGACCATTCTACATTAATTAATTCCAATAATTAATGATAGTACATGTATATTTATTTGCTCAAAAGTAGTTATTTAGAATGTAGCTAAATTTTCTAGACGGCAAGTTATTTTTTCGACCGGAAAAGTAGCTTGTTGGTTGGAAAAGTAGCTTGTCGCTCGGGCGGCAACCTCGCCCGACAACCTACTTTTCCGACGGCATACTACTTTTTCTTACATTTTTCTTATACATTTGTACTTGTGTCAGAAAAATGTAAAACTTTACACAAAAAATGATGTAAAACCATTAACATCCAAGGGCAATTTCGACTCTTCACTTTAATTTGGGTATAGGATCAAGTTTTTATAAGAAGTGAACATTTTTAATTTTACACTTAATAAAGTGGCCAATTTTGTCTAACTACACAATATGTAATATGCTTGTATATAAGTTATTACTCCCTCCGTCCCACGAATCTTGACACGTTTGGTTTCGGCACGAGAATCAAGGAATTGTAGATTAGTGTTTTAAGTGTGTAGTTAATAAAATATAAAAGTGATAAAGTAGGATAGAGAAATTATAAAAGTGATAAAGTAGGATAGATAAGTTATAAAAGTGATAAAGTAGGAGAGGGAAGTTGCCTTATTTAGAAATGTGTCAAGATTTGTGGGACATTGAGACGGCCAAAAAAAAAAACGTGTCAAAATTCGTGGGACGGTTGGATTATAAAGTTAGTTGCAATAATTACGTGCACAAATAAGTGATCGAGAAGTTTCATGCACAATCGAAGATGACAACAATAACGATAGTGTTGCACAACGAGATATGAACGATAGTGTTGGAGTCCAACTCTGAAAATCCGCAAAATCCTATAAGTTCAATCTTTTACATTCTTTCGTCGATTATACCATTATAATAACTTTAACTGAATGATGATATGATAAATATAATGAATTTATTTACACATTGAAACAACTCATTATATGATTATATCAATCAAGTTTTTTACATCCTTGGTCCCACTAAAAATGTCATGTATTTTATTTTTGATCGTTCCACTATAAATTGCATGTTTTTATAAATGAAAAAATTTAATCTTTAAAAAATTGTGTAAGACTTATCACTTTTAAAAAATTTACATATTTTTTTTATTTTCGTGCGAAAAAGTTCTGAGCCGCATAATGTGACAGAGGAAGTACTTGACAATTGAGTGGACGCACATCATGCATGTACTAGTTTATACTCAAAAGCTTAACCAGAAACTATATAAATTAAAATTGAAGTTAGTTACTAAAATTTATACTGTCCCAAAATATGCAAATTCTTTTGCAATTAACAGTAAACTTGGGGCCGTAGTGTAATTTCAAAGAAGGCTAGGCCCCAAGTCCATAATTAATTCAAATTCAAAAGGGCAATTCCTGCTCTGCGATCAGATCAGATCATGCTAGGGCAGCGACTGTGAACTGTGAAGACGATCTGCTTTTCTTCATTCCTAATCATTTCATTTGTATTTCTTCATCAGCAATTTGTGAGTTCTCTCTCCTGTCTTGTATTTGCACGTTATTGTTATACTTTCTTCGATCGATTGGTTGTTTAATTTGCTGATTCAGATTTCAGAATTTGGATCAAATCTCATTGCTTGGAATTCGTGATTCTACGTTACTATTTTCTGTAGTTTGATTGTTTGAGTTCGTTGTTTATTGTCTGATCTGGTAATTTTTCGGTGTCTTAAGTGAAGTATGCGATTCGCCTCGTGTTGTTCGATTACACGCCTTGATTATGTGCTTATTTTTGTTTTCTTTGTTAAATTATTGCATTTCCATTTTCTGGATTCCAGGTTTTTCTGTATAACAGGAGTTTGAGGCGTGATTTATGTAGATTTTAAACCTGATTGTGATTGTTAGCGATTTGCAGCTGTTAAACTAATGGCTCTTCCTTGTAATATCCTTCGTTGTCTGGGTTCCACTATTTAAATGAGATGGATCATTGATAATAAAGCTTAATAAATGATTTGATTCAACTTAGGTTGGTGTTTTATGCAATTTTTGTATGCTTAATATTGCTGCGAGAAATGGGATGGTTAATAATGAATATCAAATAAAGATTTGTGACCTCGTAACTTTTTGATGGAGGCCAACTCATGAGTTGATTCCTTAATTGTTTCTTGAGTGTTGGTATGTGCATAATTCGATCTTGTGCCTTTTTCTATGCTTTAAATGAGGTGTTCCTCACCCACAGTTTTATTGGTTCCAAGTTATTTCTTGAGTTGTAATGGGTCAAACATGTTTAATTTATGTGTTGATGTCATCTATAATTTCAAGAAATCATCCTTTCTCAGTCTCACGACAGCCTCGTAACTACATCCTTCCAGACTCTTCTCCACCCGACTTTTTATTTTCGTCTTCAAAATAAAAATAAGATCACAAATCTCTATTACTGTTATTGTTCTCTTAGAGTGAGAAAACAGACTCCTGAAATTTATTTATGGGAATAATGTACAGAGAAAATGGGGTTGTCTTTCACCAAGCTTTTCAGTCGACTGTTTGCGAAGAAGGAGATGCGGATCCTTATGGTAGGTCTTGATGCTGCTGGTAAGACAACTATATTGTACAAACTCAAGCTGGGAGAAATAGTCACAACTATTCCTACAATTGGTATGTTTCTTTTCTATTTATTGCTAAATATCTTATCTGTTTTGAGTTTTCGTTTCTTAAGTTACTGGTACTTTGCTTTTCATGTGAAGTCACACAATAAGAGTGGTTGATAGAATGTGAAGATTGGTTTATATAACTGTGTCATTAGTTGCAGAAGCAGTTTTTAGACTTTTGATGTTTTCCTAAATACATTCATGAGCCATTTTCAGAGAGGTTATATGTACTTGTGGGGTGTGTAAATCAGGTTAAGGTGAGGTGAATCAATTATAAAATGTTTTCATTTAATATGTTAGATCATAGATGTGAGACATGTGGCTTCATTTAACAAATAAATTTATATGGACCAGATGCCATATTACTAATACTGGAACTTATTTTCATTATCTCCAGGATTCAATGTCGAGACAGTTGAATATAAGAACATTAGCTTCACTGTTTGGGATGTTGGGGGTCAAGACAAGGTATAAAATATATTTTATCCTTTCAGAATCCTCAAGATACTTTCATTTGATGTGTATAAATACTCCAGGAGCCTATTCTTCTTTGATTGTGTTTTCAGTTTCAATATCTTGTTCACTTGGCTTACAGCATATTCAGTAGTACTCATGTTACTGATTCAATAGTTTCAAATATAAAGGTTACTGTTCATTCTTCATTCAGAAATAGAGGCCAAATATAGTAGCCTAAGTGGCCTTTTGAAGTGTTTGCTATCTCTGATGGTTTCTGCCCTCCCAGGAATATTCTGTTCTAGCAATGAAGAAGTGTTTGTGTTTAGTCTTTTGTATCAGTCTTACGCTACTGTCACTACCAAGTGAAAGAAAAGTGTTACATATGGCACGTATTGATATCTCAACGGGTTTTTTTTTCCTGAATTAGCTAATCCTCTGCTTGAAAAGGACAGGAACTCGTGTAGTTTAGGAAGGGAGAAATTAGGTAATATAGTAATGTTTGTTAAGAATTCTTTTCTGCTCTAGGTGTGTTGCATGTCAAAGTTCCTAGTAATGGTGCCAGTTTTCTGCTTGTTCTACAACTTCTACTTTAGATAGTTGTATCTATGTGTCTTAAGTTTCATGCTCCCTTGAATTTTATTTTTTAAACTGCTGCTAATGCTTTTAATTCCCTTATTATCTGCCATCCAGATCCGACCGTTGTGGAGACATTACTTTCAGAATACTCAAGGTCTAATCTTTGTGGTTGATAGTAATGATCGAGATCGTGTTGTTGAGGCTAGGGATGAGCTGCATAGGATGTTAAACGAGGTACACACTTTTATTGTTTGCTGTCTTTACCTTAAAAAAAAAAAAGCTTTGAGTTATATCAAGAAATGTATTGATGGCCTTGGCTAAATACTTTTATAGTAATTTAATCATCCTATCACTGTTCTATTGACTTGCTCGGCTGAAAAATAAGGTTTTTTTAATGGACCTACCAACTTAAAGTCACGTCTGTTGCTCTTTTTCAAAAATCAATTGTTTTGATGCCCATGTAGGACGAACTGAGGGATGCCGTGTTGCTTGTTTTTGCTAACAAACAAGATCTTCCAAATGCTATGAATGCTGCTGAGATAACTGACAAGCTAGGACTTCACTCTCTCCGGCAACGCCATTGGTATACAACTCCTCTGCCTCTCTCTCTCTCTCTCTCTCTCTCTCCCCCTCCCTCCTCCTCTATGTGTGTGTGAGCACGCACGTGTTTGGGATGAGGGGGTTGTTATGCTGTTGCTATATATGGAAGACAACACGCATATGGGATTTTCTTAGTTACCTGCCTCAAATATTGAAGGCTCCTCTTGGCACGTGTTGCAGGTACATCCAGAGTACATGTGCCACCTCCGGGGAAGGGCTGTACGAGGGGCTGGACTGGCTCTCGAACAACATTGCTAACAAGGTTTTTATCTCTGCCATTGACCTCAACTTAATTACGTATTTCCTAATAACTGTTATTGCATGTTCTTGATTTGTTTTCTTTTCGTGACCAACAGGCTTGAGAAGAAAAGATGCTGGAGATTTTTGGTGACTGAAAGAAGATTTAGATTTTCATTATCATCTCATCTGAGCCTCGGATGATCACTTCTTTCGGTCTCGTATTATGTATATTGATACTCATTTATGTAGTTTCTGCAACTATGCTATGTCAAGACATTTCTCCTTTTTTCAGGTTACTTATCGAAATCTCGAGTAATTGTCGACAATTATTGTCTTATCAAAGTAATACTAGTAAGCAAAATCAATTGCGGTTATTGCTTGCACCGGTTAATTTAATTATTTCAATGTTTACTCGGATTTCTTTCACGCATTAATCAATTTGTCACTAGCTAGGCTAATTGATGAAAACATGCGAGCATGTACAATTATATAAGTATAAGCTAACTTTACATAGAACATAGAACATTACATTAGTTTATTAATCTGAATTAATAACATTTAATCATGAAAAGTCTCATTTCCAAAATATGAAACAATAAAGTGTCATAAATATTGGTGCAAGGGCAGCAAGTTTTGATGTTGCAGGCAACGAAAACGCCCTAATTCGTTTTTTGAAATTGGAGGAACGTATATAAAATTTCTCAAAGCTAGTTTCTAAATTCCTCACCAAAAGAGGGATATTGGAATACCAACAATGTGAAAAAAATACAAGGCGATTTGCTTGAAATTGAAAATATGATGTGGAAATGTTTTTTTCCACCTCATTCCAAGATGAGCTAGCTTTTATCTCAAAAGAATTAAATATAACCCAAAAATTAATATTCCACGTCGCCTTCTTCTTCCCCATTTCTAAAAGACTAGTGTTTCCAATTTGTTGTTGCCATTGAGCTCGAAGCTGTACCTCTCGTCTCAATATTTGCTTCATTGGTGTCACATTCCTCCAGTATTTGCAGCCGCATGCTGGGACGCCATTCTCGCTATCACGCAACAAACAAATGCCACAAATTATAACTACCTCTCTATTTAAAAAACATCGACAAAAGCATTTCCTGATTTCTCCGTTATTTCCTTAATGAAGAAATCCTTAGTTCGATTCTCACGTAAGCATGCTTCCTAATTCTGTTTTATTTGAATATGTGCTTACTTTGATTATTATGAGTATGAAACTTGGTCAATGGAATTCTTACCTGTTAAGGGAGATTTTGTAGGGCTTTGATTTGGTGTAATATCAAATATTGTTGGTTTTGAATATGTTTTCAATAAATTGGAGATTGATTAGCAAACGTTTGAATATTTTAACAATAACGCTCAGAGCGTAATTAAGTATAGTATGGAGTTATTTATTGAGATGTTTCTGAAAATAAGTAAACTTGTTATTTTAAAACAATAATTTTTAACTTTTTAACTTCGTATAAACTACAGCAGGATGAAAGAAAAATAAACGATAAATTTGAATTAAAAAATAGGTCAATATATAAGATTGCCTCTGAGCTAGAGCTAGATCTGATTCTGCCCAGACCTCCTCTTTCCAGTTTCTTCATCGTTGTAAGCTTTTCTCTCATCTGAATCTTTGTTTTCTACCTATAGTCTATTTGTTTTGTATGATTTGTTTGTCGATAGAATTGTAGATCCAGATTCCGGAACTCGATGTAATCTCAAAATTATTGAATTTTGTAATCGCGTATTATTCTTCTACCTATGCGAATGTTGGTTCTGCTTCTGTGCCTTGGGGGATTAATTGATCTGATTTTGTTCTCTCTCTCTCTCTCTCGTTCCCGCTCTCTTTTCCCCTTCTACATATTGTGCAAATGCTGGATCTGCCTCCAGTTTGTCTTCGTGGACGTCCTGAGTGCTTGAATTTATGTTTGTTTCCATTGCTGAATTTTGTCTTCTTCTTTTGGGAAAATTTGTATAAATTGTGTTTCGGCTGTTATTAGGTTTCTCCATCGGTTGCATGATCATTTTCTTTGGATTTAAAATCCGTTATCAGGATTCGCTGCTCATAAGTGTGATTCTATGGTTGGCTTATTCAAAAACAATGGTTACTGGATCGTCTGACTTTCACCATTTTATTGAAATGAAATGCTACTTTCGAAGTTTAAGGTGTTGCTTAACCGATACAGTTTGTTTTTGAAATGAAGCTTTTGTGCTTGATGTTGATCATCGCTTATCGTAGGTGAAAGTAAATAGTACAAGGGGAAGCCAAAGTTTAAAGAGCCTCTTTTTTTTTTTGGTTACTTCGTACTTACATTATGAGAAAAAAGGGACATCAAGAATCACAAAAATTCTTAATGATGGTTGACTAGTATACGCTATCGTTAAATTGATGAACACAAGCTATAACTTCATTATCAAGTTAAGAAAGTGATTTGGATTTTTTGAGGTAAATTTGTTAGCAATGAGTTATATTAGTTCATTTTTGGATTATGTATCGCTTCTATGAGATTTGATCCACAGTATAAAGCATGTATAGAAAATATATATCATACTTATAGTTATATATATTCTCTGGCTTTTGTTTTGCACCCTAACTAGAGATTGCATTATCTAATCAAATGTGGTAAACAAGCTTTAATTGTATGTGCATGAGATTAACTCTATCCTAGAGAAATAAATGTTAAAAATTTGTTTCTGGGTGTGATATGCAGAGAAAATGGGGTTGTCTTTCACCAAGCTTTTTAGCCGGCTGTTTGCCAAGAAGGAGATGCGAATTCTTATGGTGGGTCTTGATGCTGCTGGTAAGACCACGATATTGTATAAACTCAAGTTGGGAGAAATAGTGACAACAATTCCTACAATCGGTATGCTTCTTTTCGTTACAACCTTGTTCCATTTATTGACTTTCATCTATTCTATTTCTGTGTGCTGGATAATTTCTAGCTTTTCCCATCTCATAGATTTTAAGCACACACAAGCGAGAGGGAGAGACTTTCATTTTCTAGTTCATTCAACAGCTTGTGGGCACATACATATCTTATGTCTAATACTGCTGCTCCCACTTTTTTTTTTTTTAAATGTATTAGTGCATGATGGATATGGATAAATTGGAATGTCAATCAACTCTTAAACGGAATTTCACCCCTTATAGACCTGAACCCTATTGCAGTTTATAAATTTGTAAAGTTTATTAAGAAATACGTAAGTATTTTGCATGCAGAATCTCAGATTTCAGCTTCTAAAATGACTAGGTAGATTGCTAGAATTTCATGGTTGCTTCGGATTTTTTTTTTTGATCGGATAAAGTTATGTTAGATGTTAACAATTAGTTCCCCAAACACTCCTAGAATTCACCAAGCCCACCTTATCTCTCCAATCACCAAATTCGCTCCCAAGGGGGATCGAACCCAGGTCTCATCACATAAGTGAGGACCCGGTGGCCAGGTGAGCTAAGCCATATTTGTGGGTTCCCTTTTGTACTCTTTACAGATTTTTACTTTTAAATTTTAATTTCTAGGCTAGATAGCATTTAGTTCTAAATGCAAGCCATATATTTGTAATTTGTGCTTAACCAAATATATTCATGTGCACTGCCTTTCACCTTACTAGTTGTGTAATGTGATCACCTTTCCTGCAGGTTTCAATGTGGAGACAGTTGAATACAAGAACATAAGCTTCACTGTTTGGGATGTTGGTGGTCAAGATAAGGTATACGTTCTACCTTATTTTGAATGGAATTGTTGAGGTTCAACTTGTGAAAGTTAGAATAAGGTGCTTCAAAACCTGTTATGTGCATCTCTTCATGTTTTTGAGCTTCCTCGAGTTATTCATCATCTACTACTACTACTACTTTCACACATGGTAACTTGTGCATCATAGGACTGTTCCAGCCTTCCATAGCATGCATCATTGTTACAGCTTGGAGCCTTAGACTTGGATATGTAGCGTATTTGAGATTTATAGTGTTAAAAAATGCTTGGAAGAAATTAATATTCCAGTTTGTTTGATGCAAATATTTATTTGAGAAATTGTTAGGATCTTTATAGGTCAATGCCCAGTAACTTCCTTATCATTCATGGAAACTCTAAGTCCAGGTTTCAATAGAGGAAGACTCGTTCGTTTTATGAGAACATCATATAGTTTTGTTGCTATGCTTAGTAGTACTATTCGGTATTCAGAGTTCAAAAGGTTGATTAACCTTTTAGTAATGGGATTGGGAGCTTATATATGGTCTACGTTAGTTTCTGTCTGGAGGATTGAGTGACATTCTAGCAATGGAGGTGTAGTTGGTAAGCTTAACTGCTTTTCATGTGTTAGTCGTTTTCCGTAGTATGTAATACTTGTCTTGGCAAACTAGCTCTGTATATAGACGAAAGATTCTCCTGTTGATGGTTTGTCCTGAAAGAAACATTGGTTCAAATCTTTGAGAAGTGCCATGCTTGTACTGCCTCAAGGGTTTATGAGCTTCTGAAAATTTAAGAATAATGTGAGTAACAACTTGAAGATCAATGGGTATCAATTTTTATGGGCACATCCTATGGTGAGTTAACAAAGGGAAGAAAAAATTGCATCGTGATGTCTGCTTATCATTCTTGGATTTCTTTCTTAGTTGCCTTTTTATTGCATCTGAGACATTTTAGCTTATAACTAAGTTGCATGTCATGTTTTTAAAGTTTGGAATTGTTTAGCTAAAACAATGTTTATGCTTTTCTTTATCTTTGATGCTTATAATTTGCACCTGACTATGTGCGTTATGGTCTCTATTGTCTAGATTCGACCATTGTGGAGGCATTACTTCCAGAACACCCAAGGATTGATTTTTGTGGTCGATAGTAATGATCGAGATCGTGTTGTTGAGGCTAGGGATGAGCTGCATAGAATGTTAAATGAGGTACTTTTAGTCTTTGCTACATTCTTATGTCCAAGTACTCTTTCCAGGAATTTATGCTAAAATCTTATATAGCCTGGATAATTTCAACCTGAGTGGTTTTTACTGAGAAAAGGGTTTGTCTGGTGCCCATGTAGGATGAACTGAGGGATGCCGTGCTGCTAGTTTTTGCTAACAAGCAGGATCTTCCAAATGCTATGAATGCTGCTGAGATAACTGACAAGCTTGGACTTCACTCTCTTCGTCAACGCCATTGGTACCGCCCCTCCCTCCCTCTCTCCCCTCTCACTATGTGTTTGTGTATCTGCAAGTTTTGGAGACTATTCTTGCCTATTTTTACTATAAAGACGTCTCTTGGTATGGTTTGCAGGTATATCCAGAGTACATGCGCCACCTCGGGAGAAGGGCTATACGAGGGGCTTGACTGGCTCTCCAACAACATTGCTAACAAGGTAGGATCAGTCAAATTCCTTGAATGAATGAGCTGATGAAACCGGTTGCATCTTCTGATTTTTCTATTTTTCCTTGATTTACAGTCTTAAAGAAGAAAAGTTGGATGGATTTTGGCATCAATATATCCTTGTTCAAGAGTTACCGTGTTGTGATCCTGTACTGTGATTACTTGTTTTTTTATATTATATATCTATATATATATATATCTTAGATAGTGGTATCCTACTATGTACAATGAGTTTCACCCCTGTTTAAGACTCTGCAATTATGCTTTTGGGCCCCCTCTTCGGCACCCTATTTCTGGAGTTATATGCATCTCATATTGCATATTGAGGTTAATTTGAACGGATAGCAAGTTCCCGCAACTCTCTAGAATTTTGTTTGCTATAAAAATAGAATGATTAAGGTACATAACTGTTGTTTTCCGACAAATATTTTTTGGCCCATAATTATTCAATCGCTCAAAAGTTTTATTTCTTTGCCTCATAATTATTCAATCGGCCATGCTTTCTTTTTCTTTTTTTAAATCAATTATTCAAAACCGCACCCATCTCCTTAAACTTGTAATGGCGGCGGCAATGTGCGTCATAGCGCCAAGGTTCTTCTGATTAATTATTAAAATCGAGTAAAACTTAGATTAATAAAAAATAAACTATAATGACACTTATTTTAATAATTATACTCTTAAAGTGGATAAAGGAACCTACTTTAGTGGATAATGAAATTTAGATTAAATTAAAATGGTAAATCATATTCATATATACAAGCAAATAAGTTGATATATTGATAAATAATATATATATTAATATGTTGGTAGATATAATCTCCATAAATTGAATAAAATTATTTTTGAAGACATTTGAAAATATAAAATTAAAACTATTTTTATAAAGTTAAGGCGAAGAATTTGAGTGAAGCCGACATGTAGCACTGACTCTTGGTGGCTTGTCTGTATTTTTATGTTAATACAAAAATTTGCTTGTAAATATTATTGGTAGCGTATGACATTTTAAGATATACGCAAAAAATTGTGATATTTTGAATAACGAGGACGACCCTCTTAAAATGTTCTCTTAGTCTTGGTTTCTTTTGTTGGTTACCCGGGGTTTCTTGCGGGTGCTTTTGCTTGTTTCCTTTGTCTCTGGTCTCTCTTTTTTCTTTTCTTTTTAATAAAATTTCTATTTCAGCAGATGAAAACTTTTGTTTAGTTACTTTCCAAAACACATTACTTAACTACGTCTTGCTCACATCTCAATGTGCATACATAATGATATGAATTCATCAGAAAATTATTTTTTGTAGAGTTAGCCCATTACTTAACTACGTCTTCTTTTAACTTTGAATTGGTCAGTAATTAAGAAAATAATCATATTCTTACAAATTCTAAAAAAATTAATGAAAAAGTGAAACTTCAATAAAATAAAATGAGATATCTCATTTTACCTAAGTTTCTTCCTCAGAATGCTTATTAGATAAATTAGTGCCATAAAAGAAACATATTATAACAAAATTGATAGTGATAATCCACCTTAATAATCTAATATCTTGATTCATTAATTGTATTATAGCCATATCAATACTTCCTTTATTCCACAACAAAAGAGGTGCATCACAAAATCATTATTTTTAATGAAATTCTACATAATAATAATAATAATAATAATAATAATAATAATAATAATAATAATAATAATAATATTATTATTATTATTATTATTATTATTTGTTAGTGTGCGTTAACGTGTGTGTTATGCTCACATGTACTCCAACATTATCGTTTTTGTTTTGCGCTTTCTTCACCGTTGTTTTGCAGAGAGTATGTATGCAGGGGCAGTTTACAGCAAGGGGGAGTGTATGTGTTTTGTGAAGAAAGGCAAAAAGGGGGAGTTTGTTGGAGTTATTTTTCTAACTCAAAATTAAACTCACAAATGCTTTGTTATTGTTTTGCTCTTTCTTCACGTCTTTGGTTGATAGGAAACTGACCTAGTCAAGACTTGAGATTTGAAGCTGTAAACGAAGGTATTAAGGGGAAGAGTTTCAGTTGCTAAAAAGGAGGAAGTGGAGATAAAGAGAGAGAAAAGAGAGGAGCTTGTTGGCAGCTCCTAAAATCAAGGGAGAAGTGGACTAAATCCAACAACTATCAAACGGCCACTTCATCACTCTTCATCATCATCTTTGGTTGACGTAGAGAACCTTTGAACTTCTCAAGTTGTTTTTAGTATTGCGGAAGATGCTATGGTCACAGTACCAGTGGCAGATCTTCGATCGATCTTGCAACGCGTCAACGATATGGAACTCTATCATTTGAAAGCAAAGAAGAACTTTGTCGAGTTTCTTTCTTCCCAAAAAGGGGGAGTAGATGATGCTGCAGCAGATGCAGAGGAAGCAAGAGAACAGGCAAAATGACCAAATCAAGAGATCTTTAGAGGAGACAAGGGGAGTTTGTTGGCAGTTGGTTTTTGATGAACCTTCTGTTTGTTTTTGGTGACTTGATGTTGTTTTCTGAACTCTCTAATCGGTTTTTCCTAATCGGTTTTGCCTTGTGTTCCCTGCATGTTTAGACAACTGCTGTGTTTGTAATTGCTTGTGCAGGGGGAGCTCGAAGAAAGGGGGAGATCTTGTTTGGTTTTGTGAAGAAAGGCAAAAAGGGGGAGTTTGTTAGTGTGCGTTAACGTGTGTGTTATGCTCACATGTACTCCAACATTATCGTTTTTGTTTTGCGCTTTCTTCACCGTTGTTTTGCAGAGAGTATGTATGCAGGGGCAGTTTACAGCAAGGGGGAGTGTATGTGTTTTGTGAAGAAAGGCAAAAAGGGGGAGTTTGTTGGAGTTATTTTTCTAACTCAAAATTAAACTCACAAATGCTTTGTTATTGTTTTGCTCTTTCTTCACGTCTTTGGTTGATAGGAAACTGACCTAGTCAAGACTTGAGATTTGAAGCTGTAAACGAAGGTATTAAGGGGAAGAGTTTCAGTTGCTAAAAAGGAGGAAGTGGAGATAAAGAGAGAGAAAAGAGAGGAGCTTGTTGGCAGCTCCTAAAATCAAGGGAGAAGTGGACTAAATCCAACAACTATCAAACGGCCACTTCATCCATGATCAAAGCCACGACTTCAAGCCTTGGGAAGCAAGATTGAGATGCCTATATATACCAAGGAGAAGTCTCAGTTCAGATCACGAAGTCTGAAGATCAAAATCTAGCTTTTGAGTGATCTGTGTAGGATTTCTGTTTCTCGTGTTGGGATAACCTTAGTTATAGCATTCTTTGATTTCGTCGGATTTCGGAGTATAGCTCTTGAATCCAGTTTTCGTTTGTTAATGAGAGTGTCTAATGTTCAAATACCTAGAGTCTTGTAAAGGTATTGAACGTGAGT